>NW_026294491.1:61141474-61541474 GCF_007827085.1 Peromyscus californicus insignis
ATTGTATTATAGGTCACATTTATATATACAGTTAACCAAAACAAAGACATTCTGCTGCTCAGAGAAAAGCAGAGAATGTTCTAGTCCTGCAGACTCTGAACTGTCCAGCACAAAGCTGAGGGAGGGCTTCAGAGCTCAGCAAGCAAAGGTGCTGGTGTTGGTTAAATAAAGTCTGACCCTGGAGCCCTCTGAAAGGGACTCACGAGTGCACTGCATTCTCATACACATGCACACAGAAAAACAAATAAAGAAAACTAGATGACTCTTCACGCAGGGGGCTGGGAAGATTAACAGGAGCAGAAATAAAATATTCATCATTGATTTGTTATCAAGTCAACTGTATGTAAAAACTTCATTTTTCATGTTCTTGTATATTAAATTTTCAGTGCGTAAAACCTACTGTCCCATTTGCAGATTAAAATTTCAAACCCAGCCAGGTGTAGTGGCACACACCTTTAATCCCAGCACTTGGGAGGCAGAGACAGGGGGATCTCTGGGAGTTTTTATGAGTTTGAGGTCAGCCAGAGCTAAAGAGTGAGACCCTGTCTGGAGACTCTCAAACCAAACCAACAAGCCAGGCAGCAGTGGGGCACGCCTTTAATCCAGCACAGCAGTGGGGCACGCCTTTAATCCAGCACTGGGGAGACAGAGGCAGGTGCATCTCTAAGTTCCAGGCCAGCTCGGTCTACAGAATGAGTTCCAGGACAGCCAGGGCAACACAGAGAAACCCTGTCTTGAAAAACAACAAAAAAAAAACGAACAAAAAAACAAACACCCCCCCCCCCCCCCCCCCCCCCCCCCCCAAACGTTCCAAACCCAAAACAAACCTTTTCCATGGCCAATGTTCCTCAGCTAGCTTTGAGTGACCTACAACATGTCCTTCCTCTACCCTCAGTGTTTCTGTTTCAGTGTCTCCATCAATATGGACTATTTCACGTCTCCCTAGGTTTCCTGAGAGTATCTTACACTTTCCTCTTTCTGCTGAATGTCTCCATGCTGCTTTGTCCTCGGCTGCCTCTCTACCACCTCCAGTCCATAAACCTGTATCAGGTCAGCTTTGTTTTCATGCTCATTGGAGAGCAGTTTAGCAGATCTGAAAACTTTTGGACTGAGCCAGGTATGGTGGTTTCCATCTGTAATCACAAGCATTCAGTGAGCTGAAATGGGATTAAAGAGCTTCAAGTGAGCCTGGGTGGCACAGTGAATTCCAGGCTCACTTGGACTATAGAGACCCTGTCTCAACAGAAAACAAACAAAACCCCTTGATTTAATAGTAAAGAAAAGTAAAATTCCAGATGTAGTTGCTTGTACCCATAATCCTAGCATTTAGGAGGCTGAGGCATAAGGAACACCCCCAGTATGAGGCCAGCCTAGACTGTTTAGTGAGACCTTGTCTCAATACCCTCCCAAGAGAAGTACAATTTTATTTGTTACATATTTGATAGACTTGAGTAAAAAGCCAGGAGGAAGTTAGGTACAGAGCTAAAACTCAGGTGTATGTTTGGTATGTGTGGTATATGTACACATGTATAGGCTTCAGGATGTTAGGTGTTCTATCATTCTCAGAATTATTGCCTTGAGACAGGGTCTTTCACTGTACTTGGAGCTGGGTGGCAACCATCGAAGTCCTGGGAATCCCCATCTCCATCCCCCACAGTTCAGGGGTTGTAGGGCACTCTCCCCGCTCCACAGTACTGAGGTTACAGGGGAGTACACAAGCAACCACATCTGGCTTTTTAGGAGGGTACTAGGGATTTTGAACTCTGGTCCTCATACTTGGGCAACAAGTGCTTTTACCCAGTGAGCTATCTTCCCAGTCCCCGCAGCCCTGGGTGGCCAGGTATTCATTACGTAGGCTTTAAATTCATGAGTGATGCTCCTGCCCCTTTCTCTACCTCTCCAGTGCTGGGATTACAGGCATCCATCACCATGCCACTTTCAGTTCTTCCGTTGTTTTGAGACAGGGTCTGTCTACACAGCCCTGGCTGTTCTGGAACTTGATATGTAAACCAGGCTGATCTCAAACTCAGAGACACTCCTGCGTCTGCCTCTTAAGTGCTAGGATTAAAGGTATGCGCCACTACACCTGGCAGTTTTGTTTTGTTTTTTTAATTAAGGATTAGGTATATACCACAGATTACCCTGAATTGAAAATTCATTTAGGAAAAAAAGCCTAAATGTAGTTCCCAAGTTTTTCAGTGTTGCCTCTCTGACTGGTACCTATTCTCTCTGAGCCTAAACCTTTATGAGGCACAAAAGACACTACAGGCAGAGATCATTCACATGGACATGAGGACTGCAGGCCCTCCCTGAATACTTACATTTTACGAATTGGCATCTGGCTGAAAAGCTGTGGGACTGACCCATGTGAGACCAGAGTTTGGCGGTTGGGCTTGTTTAGTCCACAGGCGAGTTTTGCCAGGACCTGGAAGCACAGAGAACAATAAAATCATTAATTAATATTAGTAAGGTAACTATGTATAGTTGGTAAATACTAAAGCATGCATACACATACACAGAGGCACAGCTTAATGGCTATCCTAATAACTTCCACATGAAAATCAAAATATAACCAGAAACTCAAAACCTCTGTGTTCCACAGAATCCTCTGGGGAAAACGTTTTCATCACTGTTCTCCCTACACTCGTCTGTTTTCCTAAAGCCATTTTTTCCTTTATCATCTATTTGAGACTTTTCTCACAATAGGTTTAAAAAACAGAGAAGAAACTCAAGTAAGATTCACTTCTTATTCATGTAAATGTGAAAATGTTAAAATAGGCCAAAAATGGTGGTGCAATCCTGTAATGCCAACATTTGGAAGTGAATGTGGGAAGAGCAGGGAAGACTACCTACACAGAGACACATACATATACCTATAACTGAAAACTAAAAAATAAATGGTTATCTCCCTCCACATAAATACATAAACATACATATAGATAATCATTCCTTAATTTCACTAGGAAGATTCTTTTTTCCTTTGAGACATGGTCTGTGATGGCTGTTCTTGGTTGTCAACTTGACTATATCTGGATTAACTAAAACCGGAGTGGCTGGAGGGATTTTTTCTTTTTTTTTTTTACTTAATTAAATCATTTGAAGTGAAAAGAATTCCCCTGCCCCCCCTTTTTTCTTTCTTTCTTTCTTTCTTTTCTTTTCTTTCTTTCTTTCTTTTTTTTTTTTTAAACATAAAAAGGCTTTATTTGCAGGGGAGCAAGAATTTAATCAAACAAGCCAAATCCCATGTCATCATCTGACTCCTTGGACTCCTCCTCCTTCTCTTCGTCTTTCTTCTCCTCTGCTGCAGCAGGGGCAGAACCAGCAGCAGGAGCTGCAGAGTCAGGGGCAGCAGAAACAGCCACAGCCCCACCAGCAGGCACACTGGCAAGTTTGCCAACAACCTGGGCGATGACATCCTCAATGTTTTTTCCATTCAGCTCACTGATGACCTTGTTGAGCTGGTCATCACTGCCTCGATGCCCACGCTGTCTATCTAGTATCTTCTTAATGTCTTTGGGGCTGGGAGAGGAGTTGCCCCCAAGGGCCGCAAGCAAATAAGAGGCGACGTAGCGCATGTCGGCTGCTGCAGACAGGCCCACCTCAGCAGCGTCAGGCAGCGAAAGCCCTTCCCCGCTTTTTTTTTCTAAGACAGGCTTTTTCTGTGTAGTCCTGGCAGCCCTGGAACTAATTCTATAGACCAGGCTAACCTCAAACTCACAGAGATCCACCTGCCTCTGCCTCCCCGTGCTGGGATTAAAGGCATGCGACACTACCACCTGGCGAGACCAACTTGTAATCAGTTGAGGTGGGAAGATCCACCTTTACTCTGGGACACACCTTCTGCCTGTAGCCTGTACAAAGAACATGGAAGGAAGCTTGCTCTGTATTTGTCCACTTGCTGTTGCTGGCAAATCCATTCCTTCACTGGCATTAGAGCCTATTTCTTTGGGATTCTAGTATATACTGAAGAACAACTGAGACATCCAGCCTCATAAACTGAACAACTACTGGATTCTTGGACCTTTCATTGGTAGACAGCTATTGTTGGACAAGCTGGTACACAGTCCGTAAGCCATTAATAATTTATATATATATATATATATATATATATACACACATTCATTCTGTAAGTTCTGTTCCTCTCTAGAGCAGTGGTTCTCAACCTTCCTAATGATGCAACCATTTAATACAGTTCTTCATGTTGTGGTGACTCCCAACCATAAAATTATTTCCATTGCTACGTCATAACTAATTTTGCTAGTTATGAGTCATTATGTAAATATTTGATATGCAGGATATATAATTTTCGACCCCTGTGAAAAGGTCTTTCAGCCCCCTAAGGGGTTGATACAGATTCAGAACCACTGCTCTAGAGAACCCTGACTAATACACAGTCTCTTTATTAGGAGGCTCTGGCTGTCCTGGAACTCACTAGACCAGGCTCACCTAGAATGCACAAAGAGGCACCTGCCTCTGCCTCCCAAATGGAAAAAAAAAAAAAAGCAAATTAAAATTAAAAGCATGCACCACCTGGGGAACACTCCTCTATTGCTGGTGAGAGTGCAAACTTGTACAGGCACTTTGGAAGTCAGTGTGGCAGTTTCTCAGAAAACTAACAATCAACCTATCACAAGACCCAGCTATACCGCTCTTCGACATATACCCAAAGGATGCTCAATCACACCACAAGGATACCTGCTCAACTATGTTCATAGCACCTTTATTTGTAATAGCCACTGAAAACAACCTAGATGTCCCTCAACTGAGGAATGGATAAAGAAAATGTTCACTTACAAAATGGAGTATTACTCAGTTGTTAAAAACAAGGACACTAGGAATTTTGAAGGCAAATAGATAGAACTAGAAAAAATCATGCTGAGTGAGGTAACCCAGACTGAAAAAGACAAACATGGTATGTACTCACTCATAAGTGGATATTAGCTGTAAAATAAAGTATAACTATGCTATAATCTGCAGACCTAGAGAGACTAGGTAACAAGGAGGGTTCATGAGGGGACATTCAGATCTCCCTGGGAAGGGGAAATAGTAGAGATTTTGTGAGTGGACTGAGGGCAGGTGAGGATGGGAACATGAGTGATCAGGTTAGGGGAAGGCATTGAGAGGGAGAGCGTTGAAAAGAACTGCTGGAGGAGTGGGCATTTTGGGGGGTTAGGTGGAAGCCTGGCACAGGGGAATCTCCCAGGAGTCTATGAGGAGGATCCCAATTTAGACTTCTAGCAATAGTGGTTAGTAGCATGAATTGGCCATCTCCTGTGACCAGATTGGTGCCTGGCCCAATTGTCATCAGAGAGGTACGATCTAGTTCAGGAATCCTGAAGAGGGTGAGGGTGAGGAGGGGGAGGAGGAGGAAGAGGAGGAAGGGAAGGAGGGGGAGGAGGGGGAAGGAGTGTAGCAGCCAGACAGGTCAAGGACACCACAGGAAGGCTCACACAATCAATTAATCTGGGCTCATAGGGGCTCACAGAGACTGAATGGACAACCAGGGAGCCTGCATGGGGCTGACCTAGGCCTCTACATATATGTTACAGTTGTGTAGATTGGTCTTCTTGTGAGACTTCTAAAAATGGGAACAGGGGCTGTCTCCAACTCTTTTACTGATTTTTGGGACCCTATTCCTACTAGATCGCCTTGCCTAGTCTTAATACATGCAGGGGTGCTTAGCCTTACTGCAACTTGATATGCCATGTTTTATTGATACTTATGGGAAACCTGCCCTTTCCTGGAGAGAGAAGAAAGAGGAGGAGATTGGAGGTGGAGGGGGTGAGGGGGGGTGAGAAGGGACTAGAAGGAGAGGATGGGGGAGGGTAGGCTTCGGCTGGGATGTAAAATAAATAGATGAATTAAAACAACACCACAGACCACACACACACACACACACACACACACACACACACACACACACACAATGTGCACCACCATGACCAGCTATTGGTAAAATTCTTTAGTAACTTAAGGCAATATTTAGTATGATCTATATTACATTACATTAGGAATAATTTCCCTCCCTTTCATATAGCCAAAAAACCCCAAAATTCTTCTGGGTAGCTTAGCAACTTTCCTTCTGTTAGAGCAGAAGCAGGTGGCAGTGACCTGGTCAGCTCCTGCTCATTACGGAGCCTTGGTTAGAGTTGATGGAAGGCTTTTTTTTTTTTGGAACAGGGTTTCTCTGTGTAACAGTCCTGGCTGTCCTGGAACTCACTCTGTAGACCAGGCCTGCCTTGAACGCATTGAGATCCACCTGCCTCTATCTCCTGAGTGCTGGGATTAAAGGCTTACACAACCATCGCCTGGCGACGGAAGTCTTATATTTTCACTGTACTTTATTCACAGGTAGTTAGCAAATCAGTTATTCTGCTTTTGGACTATTGAGAATTGTCTGTGTTCCCCATTTTAAAAATAGTGGTCCAAATTAAAATGTGACTGCAGCCACCTTTCTCTCACTGCCCCAATCGCTCAAGCCTGAGGGTTGGCGTTTGAATGCCAGCACCTATGAAACAAGCTGTGAATAATCCTGCACACACTTGCAACCCCAGCACTGGCAGGGAAGAGACAGGGAGACCTCTGGGACTTGATGGCTGCTAGGATAGCCTACTCTCCTCCAAAGAAATGCTAGTTCGAGGTTAAAAGAGAGACCCTGCCTAAAAGGAGTACAGCAGAGGAGTGACAGATTATGACACACATATGCACACGTCACAAACATGCCAAACTCACATCTGTATACATATACGCACAAGGAATAGGCAAAAACATAAAATATCCAGGCAATTCCATATAAGGAAACAATAAAGCTAAGTGTAGTAGCAGATGCCTGTAATCCCAGGACTTTGGAGGTAGAAAAAGGAAGATCAGGTTGTCTTTGGTACACAGGAAGTTCAAGGCTAGCCTGAGCTACATGAGAACTTGCCTCAAAAAGCCAAAACATATAAGACAAAACAACAAAAATATACAGCAAGTGACAATAAATGAAATAGGCTAATTTATAAAAGTTCAAAGCCTCAGCTTTTCTTTTTTTTTTTTCGAGACAGTTTTTCTGTGTAACAGCTTTGACTGTCCTGGAATTCACTTTGTAGACCAGACTGGCCTTGAACTCACAGAGATCCACCAGCCTGGCTTTTTTTATTTTTTTAATAATATAACTTTAAAAAAAAAAGATTTATTTTTATGTGCATTGGGCCTGCATGTGTGTCTGTGTGAGGGTTGTTGGCTCCCTTAGAACTGGAGTTACAGATAGTTGTGAGCTGCCATGTGGGTCCTCTGGAAGAGTAGCCTCTTAAGCACTGAGCCATCTCTGCAGCTCCAGGCTTCAGCTTTTCTATACAGATGGTTCAATCATTAAAAAAATATAATTTGTGTCAGCTTTCAGGCTGCTTCTTAGGAAAGTTATTTATGCATGTCAAATAATGTTATTACTTAAGCTTTTATTTGAGTCTCAATATGAATTTTATTTTACCTATTTTTTTTTGTTTGTTTGTTTTGGTTTTTTTTTTTTTTTTTTTAAAGATTTATTTATTTATTATGTATACAGCATATATGACTGCAGGCCAGAAGAGGGCACCAGATCTCATTACAGGTGGTTGTGAGCCACCATGTGGTTGCTGGGAATTGAACTCAGGACCTCTGGAAGAGCAGTCAGTGCTCTTAACCTCTGAGCCATCTCTCCAGCCCCCTTGTTTTGGTTTTTTGAGACAGGGTTTCTCTGTGTAATTTTGATGCCTGTCCTGGATCTCACTTGCTCTGTAGCCCATGCTGGCCTCCAACTCACAGAGATATGCCTGCCTCTGCCTCTCGAGTGCTGGGATTAAATGTGTGTGCCACCATTGCCCAGCTAGCTAAGTTTTTAAAAAGTGACATTTATGGGGGGCATTGTACATATGGAGGTCAAAGGACAATTTGGTTCTCTTCTTCTATCATGAGGGTTCTAGGTGGAACTCAGGTCATTAAGCTTGGTGGCAAGTGCCTTTACCCACTGAATCATCTTACCAGTCCCAAAATGTTAAACAATTAAAAAACATTATTTTATGTGTATGGGTGTTTTGCATGCATTTATGTCTGTACAGCATGTGCATGCAATGCCCTCAGAGGCCAGAAGAAGTGTTGGGTCCCCTGGAACTGTATTTACAGACAGTTGAGAGCTACCATGTAGGTGGTGGGAATTGACCCCAGGTCTTCTGGAAGAATAGCCAGTGCTCTTAACTGATGAGTCCCCTCTCCAGTGCCCCCCCCCCCCTTTTTTAAAGTTTTTTGAGACAAGGTCTCTTATATGAGTAGACTGGCCTGGAACTCTAGAACCCTTGATTTTCCTGGGTGGAAGTACAGACATGCACTACCACACCAGGCTCTCAACATGAATTTTAAATATCCACTAATACCCATCCATCCTTGCTGTACTTTACTAAAAGTATCAATGCTTCTCTTTGAGGTCTACAGTAAGCCTTCACCTTATTGTGTGAGATTCCAGCTGAACACTGAAAACCAGTCTTCCTCTCTATGGCTGCTCTCATTTCTTCCACAATCACTGCTCCCACAGTCAACCGTAGGTCTGGAGAGGTGGGCTCATCAATCTGAAGAGAACCAAGCCACTGAAGCAAGCCTTGTTTTCGAATTTCCTCTGAAAAAAGTTGAGAAGATTACACTTAGACATTTTTTAAATTAGTTATTTTCAGTCACGAATCACATAGCATTTGCTCAAGGGCAGACTACATACATGATGGTATATGGCATTAGAACTTAATGTATAGTAGGCTATATGATCTAGCTTTCTCTAAATACATGATATTTGCACAGTGATGAAATCACCCAGGGACACATTTCCCAGAGCATAAGCCTGACATTAAGCAGCACAGGACTATATTTACCATTCAATGCAGAAATGGTTTGATTTCAGGTACTTTAGACACATAGGTTTACTTTAAGCTTTATTTTTATTTATGTGTGTGTCTGTGTATGGCATGTGTGTAGGTACCCCTGGGGACCAGAGAGGGTTTTGGATCCTTTGGAGCTGGAGTTGAAGGTGGTCTCACAATGTCAATGCTGGGAACCAAATTTGGGTCCTCTAGAGGAACAGTAAGTGCTTTTAACCACAAAGCCATCTCTCCAGCCCCATTTTATTTACAATTGCATTTTATTTGTTTTGTCTGCATGGGCATATGCACATGTGGGTCAAAGGGATCAAACCCGGGTTGTTAGGTTTGGCGGCAGGCCCTTTTACCTGCTGAGACATCTCGCCAGCCCTAGATACATAGGTTTAGAAAACCAATCACATTCAAACATACCAATTCCAGAAGGCTTAGTTTCAGCTTAGGTTAAAACTTATAGTGATAATGTGTAAATAATTTTTATGTTAATAATCATTCATGAATAATGATTTGATTCTTTTCAGTGCTGAACCCATGGTTCAAACATACTATCATTAATCTCTACTCCCAGCCCAGGAGCAAGGGTTTAAAAATGTGTTCCCACTGCCTGGATGCCTCCCAAACAGATCAAGCCAATCAACTGTCTCACCCATTCGAAGGGCCTGATCCAGTGGGGACCCCTCAGTCATTGGTTCATAGTTCATGTGTTTCCATTCATTTGGCTATTTGTCCCTGTGCTTTATCCAACCTTGGTCTCAACAATTCTCGTTCATATAAACCCTCCTCATTCTCGCTAATTGGACTCCCAGAGATCATTGCATGAGTTGGCTGTTTGAAACCTGGGGCCTATGCAGGATTGTTTGGCTCAGCCTGGGAGGAGGGGACTAGACCTACCTGGACTGAGTCTACCAGGTTGACCTCAGTCTGTGGGGAAGGCTTTGCCCTGGAGGAGATGGGAATGGGGGGGGTTGGGGGGAAGGTGAGGGGGACGGGAGGGGGGAGAACAAGGGAATCCATGGCTGATATGTAGAACTGAATTGCATTGCAAAATAAATTAAAATAAATAAATAAAAAAAAAATGTGTTCCCTCAAATTTTCTTCTTTACATTTCTTCAGTGTTTAGAGACAGGGTTTCTGTGTATCCCTGGCAGTCCTAGAACTCACTCTGTAGAAGAGGCTGACCTTGACCTCTGAGGTCCACATACCTGGATTAAAGGCATGCTGGGCTACCCTCTGTTCTCAAAAAAAGCTCAGACTTTAAATAACATTAGCTGCCCCACCCCGTTTCCCACTGTGGAGCCAGTCAACACAGCCCACATCAAAACCATTTCCCGTATCACTACAACTCATCCTGCCTCACTCACCTTTTACTTCTGACTTAAACTACCTTAACTTTTTAAAAAAGTATTTGTTTTTAATTACGTGTATCCTTGTGTGTCTGTGTACAAGACTGTGCATGTGAGTGCAGGTGTTCTCAAGAGTCAAGAAGAGAGTGTCAAATTCCTTGGAGCTATTGTTACAGGTAGTAGTAATCTGCCTGATGTGGGTGTTGGGAGCCTTTTGCAAGAGCGGTGTGTGTGCTCCTGACTACTGAGCCATCCCTCTAGTACCCTTTCAATTTAAAAACAAATTGAGATGTGTTTATTTTATAGGTTGAGGAAAGGAGTATGCATCAAAACCAAGTATGTGGAGATCAAAGAACAACTTGCAGGAGTCAGTTCTTCCCTTTCACAATGCAGGTCCTGGGACTGAACTCAGTCATCAGCCAGTAAATGCCTTCACTTGCTGTGGTGGCTTGAATGAGAATGCCCCTAGGAAGCTCATATATTTGAATACTTGGTCCCCAGTGGGTACAACTCTTTGGGAAGTTTAGGAGGTATAGCCTTGTTGGAAGAGGTGTGTCCCCTAGGGTAGGCTTTGAGGTTTCAAAAGCCCATAACACTCCTTGTTAGCCTTCTCTCTTCCTTGTGGTTGTTGTCCAACATGTGAGCTCTCAGCTACTGCTCCAGCATCAGGCCTGCTCGACTGTTGCCATGCTCCCCGTGACAATCAAGGACTCCACCACTGAAACTCTAAGCCCAGTAAACTCTTCTATAAGCTCCCTTGATCATATATCTGCACAGCAATAGAAAAGTAAGACACCTGCAGAACAAGAACAGTATCACAGGCCCAACCACCTCAACTCTTCCCACTTGGTTTGAGGGTCCACTCAGAGGACAGGCACCTGCTAGTACAATGGAGGGTCTGGGTTTGTCTCCAGTGCAAACCAAAAGGCTCAAACCCCAAACTCACTATATAACACCCACAATTCAAATACTCTTAACTACTAGTGTTACCAATCTATCAACCTTATCTTCCTGTTCAAAACTGCTGTTGCTGCTCACAAAACTTGCAACTTACAGGGCATTTGTGAGAACTAAAATACATAAATATATATCTATGACTGCTTGTGGTAGCACATGCCGGTAAGCCTAGTAACTCCAACAGCTAGGGTGGGAGAAGGGTAGAGAACTTGAGGCCAGCCTGGGCTACACAGAAAGACCCTTTCCCTTGAGGAAAAAATTTAAATTAGTTAACCCTTACACCTTGGGTCTCCATTTAAAAAACTCATTCTGGTGCTAGAGAGATGGCTCAGCAGTTAAGAGCACTGACTGCTCTTCAGAGGACCTGGGTTCAATTCCCAGCATCCACATAGCAGCTCACAATTGTCTATAACTCCAGCCCTAGGAGATCTAATACCCCCTTCTGGCCTCCTCAGGCATTGCACACATATGGTATGAAGACATACACGCAGGCAAAACACACACACACACACACACACACACACACACACACACACACACACACACACAAGTAAAAAGTAAAAAGCTCATTCTGCTTGCTGTTGAATAAATCAAGAAACTAAATGACAATAATTTGAATTAATCTACAGATGAAGGAAGCAGTCAGCCTTCTACCTTCTGTTGCTAATACTAAGCTGAAGTGGTTATATATCTAAAGAGATATTTACTTTTATACAAATTTCACAGCTTCTCATCATGGATATACCCAGAAAGATAACGAGAATTTGTATATCCTTTCATGTGAGTTTCTATGATACATTACTGTGGGATGGTCTGTATGTCAAATGTGTTGCTGATTGGTCAATAAATAAATCACTGATTGGCCATTGGCTAGGCAGGAAGTATAGGCGGGACAAGGAGGAGAATAGAGCTGGGAAGTGGAAGGCTGAGGGGGAGACACTGGCAGCCGCCATCAGGACAAGGAAGATGTAAAGTACCGGTAAGCCACAAGCCACGTGGCAAGGTATAGATTAATAGAAATGGATTAATTTAAGCTGTAAGAACAGTTAGCAAGAAGCCTGCCACAGCCATACAGTTTGTAACTAATATAAGTCTCTGTGTTTATTTGATCGGGTTTAAGTGGCTTGGGACTGGCGGGTGAGAGAGATTTGTCCTGACTGTGGGCCAGGCAGGAAAACTCTAGCAACAAAGAGAGATTTGTCCTGACTGTGGGCCAGGCAGGAAAACTCTAGCAACAATACATACAGGAGATAATTTAAGTATCATTCTAAAAAGAATCAGCGTAACCAAGCAAAGCAGGTTCCAAAAGCAGGAAGCAGAAGTAATGTTATGCTATACAAGTACCTTTCTGAATAGTCTCTTCTGTTGTAGGGCCTCGGGGCAACCCTTCAATGTAAGTGCTTGGTAACAAGTCTGCTGAGATAGGCTGACCTTCTAACTTCTGAAGTCTGTCTTGTACAGCACTGGTCAGATCTATATAAGCCTCATCGATGCTGGCACGTTCAATCACAGCAAACTGAGACATTATCTCCATGACTTCAACACTAGCTTCCCGGTACCTGAGTATAAGGATCATACAAATAGGCCATAAATGGACACAACCTTGAGACAAGAATATCCATAAGTGCCGGGCCATGGTGGCACTTGCCTTTAATCGCAGCACTGGGGAGGCCAAGGCAGGCAGAAGATTTCTGTGAGTTCAAGGCCAGCCTGGACAGCTAAGGACAGCTAAGCTACACAGAAAAACCCTGTCTCAAAAAAAAAAAAATAAGCAAGTGACAAGTGACTTAATAAAGATGTAATAATTACCCAACTGAAGGGAACAATGGATAGGTAGGTAAGCAATAGAAAAAGGAAAAGAAAGAACCCTGGAAAGCCTTTTCATGCAGTGCTAGCATTATACCAAGTTAAAAGGCATGCAGGCCCTGAGTAACCTATGTGACAAGGAACTCTCTAAAAGGAAAAGAAAGCCTAGCACAATGAAACATTGCACTATGTTCACTTATCCCTTTGCTATTTACATACACTAAAAAATCTTTTGCTTCAGAGTCTACCTTCAAACAAGACACAACTTAGGGAGAACATGACACTCAGCAGAACAGATTTTTCTTATGACAGCAACTCTTACTACAAATCAATAAACTGACCATAGACTTCAATTTCAGTCAATGGTGTTTGGCTAGTGCAAGCCAATTGCTCTGGACATACTATCATTCAAATTATGAAGACAAGTGCCTAGGATTTAGGGATACATTTGGGCAGGTAGGCTACCTTCTTTAGGGGAATATCATCTCATCATAGATCTATTTAAGACTTGTCAACTTGACACAAGCTAGGGTCATCTGGGAAAAGAAACCTCAATTGAGAAAATGCCCCATCAGATAGGCCTGTAGGCAAGTCTGGGAGGCATTTTCTTGATTAATGATTGTTGTGAAAAGGTCCAGTTCACTGAGGGCAGTGCTACTCCTAGGCAGGTATCTTAGGCTGTATACAAACTGTATACAGACTGAGTATATCCATACATATATAGATACATGAATGTGTGTGTGTATATATATATACATATATATGTATGTAACAACAATTAAAGAAAAAGAGGTCATGAATTTGAAAGGGGGTGTGTATGTACAAGGGAGATTTGGAGGGAGAAAAAGAAGGGGAAATGATGTAATTATAATCTCAAAAACTTACTTAAAAAAAAAAAAAAGCAAATTGAGTGAGCCATGGGGAGCAAGTCATGGTCTTGCATTCTTCCATGGTCTCTACTTCAGTTCCTGCCTTCAGGTTCCTGCTCTGACTTTCATCTCTATGATGGACTGTGACCTGAGATATAAGTTAAACAAACCCTTTCCTCCCCAAGTTACTTTTGGTCAGTGCTTTATCATAGTAATAGAAAGCAAACTAAGATAAACCATAAATGGTTCTTCTAGCCAAATAGCTAGCTTTCTACAACAATCTGCATGTTTTCTTTACTTTGGTTTGGATTTGCTATATAATTTAAAGTTCTTTGATCTTGTTATATTTTCCATAAAATGGAAACATTTGCATGTCTTCACTAAGATGCCCCCAAAAACCATTATGGTTTCTGTTCCAAAATGTCATTAAATTAGAATTATAGATTATTTGACTTTTCCCTTACAACCTTTATTTGCATTAGGAAAACGCCTCAAAGGACAAAAACCAAACTAATGTGCAACATACCACACACAAAGCTGGAAGAGGGTATCCTACTATAGTAGTTGGTATGTATGGTCTCTTAAGCAAATTACTCTATTTTGAGGGATATTTGAAAAACCACACAAACTATTAGTGCACATGTTTTTGCAAAGAGCATTTTTATAACCTTGTATTTTAACTATTAAAATGATTTTAAACTGTGGGTCTTTTAAACTCTCTGACCTATATACTTACTCTTAAATATCCTAAATCCACAACTGTTCATGATTTACTATAGATTTGCTTTGTGCTTTGTTTAGTTTTCTGAGGCAGTGTCTCATATAAAACAAGCTGGCCTGAAACTCATTCACCAAATATCTGGAGATGACCTTGAACTCCAGATTCTCCTGTCTCCACATCCTAAGTGCTGGAATTACAGGGGTATGCTACATCCAACTATTCAGGTTTTAAAAATAAATGGTTCAGTTTAAGTTAATGAAGTATGCCTTTTCCAAATCAAATTTTAAAGTCAACAGCATATATTTCATAGACTCTATACTGCTAACATAGCACGCAATATTGTATTTCCATTAACTGAATTAATTCTGCTTTATGGTTAAGCTATTAATTTTTTTTTGAGATGGGGTTTCTTTATGTAGCCTTGGCTGTCCTGAAACTCACTCTGTAGACCAGGATGACAGGATGGTCTCAAACTCACAGAGATCCACCTGTCTCTGATTCCTGAGTGCTGGGATTAAAGGCGTGCACCACCATCTCCTGGAAAGCTACTAATCTTTTGTCAATTGTATCTTTAGATATCTAATTCACAGGTCAGTTCAGAAATATTTCAAGTCCCAAGTCAAAGCCTGATGCCTATAGCATATTGTACTACATACTGTACTGTGAGAATGTAGATACTAGACTCTGAAAAGAATACACATGCTGATACTTTGTTGGTACTCTAACAAATAAAGCTTGCCTGGAGATCAGAGTACAGAGCTAGTCACTAGTTAACCATAGAGGCCAGGCAGTAGTAGCATACATCTTTAATTCTAGCACTTGGGAGGAAGCAGGAAGGTCTACCCTGAGCTACACGAGACTGACCCAGTTTAAAAGAAAAAGGCAGTAGAGGCTCACACTTTTAATCCCAGCACTTGGGATCTCATGCCTTTGATCCTAGTACCTGGGAGGCACACACCTTTAATCCCAGCACTAGGGAAGTGGAGACAGGAAATGATATGGCTGGATGGAGAGAGGAATATAAGGTGGGAGGAGACAGGAGCTCACTCTTTTTTCAGGCTGAGGAGTTGTCGAGGTAAGAGGTGGCTGTGGCTGGCTCCTTTGTCTCTCTGATCTTTCAGCATTTACTCTGATATCTGGCTCCAGGTTTTTATTAAGACCAATTAAGATTTGAGCTACACATGCATGTGAATCTCTAGTCTTCCACTCAGCTGTTGAACTTAAACTATTTAACCTCTTTTGAGCTGGGAATGTAGCTTGGTCTGTCGAGTATTTGCTTAGCATACATGAAACCCTGGATTCACATTGCAGAAACTATATGGTAGAGCAGGCCTGTAATCCCAGCACCTAGGAGGTGGAGAAAAGAGGACCAGGAATTGAAAGTCATCCTCTCTGTTACAGAGTGATTTCAAGACTTGCCCTAGGATATATGATACCTTGTCTCTCAAAAACAAAAACAAAATTCAAAAAACCAAAACCACTATAAAGACAGGATTACAAACTTTACTAGTACCTACCTAGAAATAATGTGAGAGTGAACAGAGCTATTCCCTATAAAGAATATTGTCTTTAATTCAGTATGTATTAACTATTAGGACTTGTGGTTTGAAAAAGAATGCTCATATATTTGAATGCTTGGTTATTAGGGAGTGGCACTACTTGACAGGGATTAGGAGGTGTGGCCTTGTTGGAGTAGGTGTAGCTTGGTTGGAGGAAGTGTGTCTGTAGGTGGGCTTTGGGGTTTCAAATGCTTAAGCCAGACCTAGTATCTCTGTCTCTTCCGCCTGCTTTTGGATCTGGATGTAGAACTCTGAGCTAGCATGTCTGCCTGCGTACCTCCATACTCTCTGCCATGAGGATAATGGACTAATAAACCTCTGAAAGTCTAAGCAAGCCACAATTAAATGCTTTCTTTTTATAAGAGTTACCATGGTCATGGTGTCCCCTCACAGGAATAGAACACTGACTAAGACAGGACTATTATAATGACTGAGGCTTGTGCCTACCTCTATACACATCGTTCACTTTAGGGCTGGCCTTCAAGTTTGCAGAGAGACAGGCTCAACTGAAAAGAAAAAAGAAAGAAAGAAAGAAAGCAGGGGCTGGAGAGGTGGCACAGCAGTTAAGAATACTGGCTGCTCTCCAGAAGACCTGGGTTCAATTCCCAGCACCCACATGGCAGCTCAAAACTGTCTATAACTCCAGTTCCAGGGGATCTGACACTCTCACACAGACATACATGCAGACTAAACACCAATGCACATGAAATAAAAATAAATTTAAAAAATATAAGGAAAATAAAGTGGCCCCTGTCCTTTCCAACTTGGGCTCAGCAAAATGGCTCCCACAAAGAAGGGTGGCAATAAGAAGGGCCATTCTGCCATCCCCGAGGATGTGACCCAAGAATAACACCATCAACATTCACAAACGCATTCATGGAGTGGGCTTCAAGAAGCATGCCCCTCAGGCACTTAAGAAATTCAGAAATTTGCCATGAAGGGGATGGGGACTCCAGATGTACACACTGATACCAGGCTCAATAAATAAAGCTGTCTGGGCCAAGGGAATGCTCCATATCATATTCGTGTACGTTTGTCCAAAAAAATGTAAAGAATATGAGGACTCACCAAATAAGCTCTACACGTTAGTGACGTATGTGCCTGTTACCAGACTCAAAAATCTACAGTCAATGTGGATGAGAACGAACCCACTGAATGTTAAATAAAGTTGCAGAAATGCAAAAAAAAACTCAGATCTCTCCAAGAGCAGAACCTCCTCTTAACTATTGAGCTAGCTTTCATTTCCCCATAACTGATTTTTAAACAAGGAAGATAATAAATGGTTCCTTAAAGGCAAGAACTTAAAAGCAATAATAAAACTGTTACTGTCTGTCTGTCTCTCTGTCTGTCTCTCTGTCTCATGGGGGGCAGATATTGAGGGTCTTCCTCAATTGCTTTCTCTGTTTTGAGAGCCTCTTACTGAACCCCAAGCTCACGGATTCAGCTTAGGCCAGCTGGCCAGCAAGCTCATAAAATATTTAACTCATAGACACATGATGCTGACAGAAAAACATTTTGGCCAGGAGGTAGTGGCGCACGCCTTTAATCCCAGCACTTGGGAGGCAGAGCCAGGTGGATCTCAGTGAGTTTGAGGCCAGCCTGGGCTATAGAGTGAGATCCAAGACAGGCACCAAAACTACACAGAGAAACCCTATCTCAAAAAACCAAAAACATTTTCATATTTGTGTCAACAAGTTTATTGAGTACACTGCAAGGAGCAACAAGCTATAGTAACTTATCACCTGTAGCTTTTTTTTTTTAAAGTGGCCCTTGATATTAAACCTAGGATCTAATGCGTGCTAAGTAACCACTCTACCACTGGCCACACCCCCATCCCACAAAACACTTCCTAAGTCTTCTATGTTCCTTTACATATGTTCTTTTTTGCTTACTTGGTGAGGTTGGCTTTTCCACGGGACTCACGAACTTGTGCCAGTAGAAGATCTGGACACAACTTCTTAGCATCATCTGCCCACATGTTTCTAGTAACCCCAAATGCACGAGCTTCATAACTCACTGCAATAATTCTAAAGTTAGGGGGAGAAAGGAAACAAAATCAAAAATATTACATGATCTCAAACAATAATAAACTTTTAACAGAAGTAGGCTATAAACACATAAAATTAGAAATCTGTGATGACAAATGCTATTATTCAATCCCAGACACAGCAGTTCAGACACTTCAAAAAAGACCTAGAACAGAACCATTGAGTTTCCACAGACTGAAGTCTCAGTGGGGTCTGGGGTGATGGTTAAGGGTTAAGAGCACTAGCTGCTCTTTTCACCCGGGGTTGATTCCCGCACCCACATGGTGGCTTACAACCACTGGTCAGTAACTCCAGTCCTAGGGGATCTGACACCTTATTTTGGCCTCTGTGGGTACTGTATGCAGGTGGCACACAGACATCTATATGGACAAAACACTCAAACACAAAAAAATTTTGTTAAAGACTCAGAGGGGTTGGGGAGATGGCTCAGTCAGTGAAGTGCCTGGCATGCAAGCAAGCCAAGCTGAGCTGGGAGTCGCCAGGACCCACAGAAACAGCTGGGTGCAGCAGTGCATGCCTTTAACCCTGTCTGTGGGGGCAGAAACAGGAAGATCTGGGGAGCTTGCTGGCCAGCTGGCCTAAGCTGAATCCGTGAGCTTGGGGTTCAGTAAGAGGCTCTCAAAACAGAGAGAGCAATTGAGGAAGACCCTCAATATCTGCCCCCCATGAGACAGAGAGGCAGACAGAGAGACAGACAGACAGACAGACAGACACACACACACACACACACACACACACACACACACACACACACGACACTCTCAATGATACATACCCACCACCTTTCCATGTTTTGTACTGTACAACTGCACAAGGCTTATTCCTCAAATGAGGGTTTTGCCGTTGTTCCACTTGGACAAAGAAACAATCCATATCTACAAGAGCAACCACTCGATCTTGTCCAGCAGCCATTTATTCCTGGAAGACATTTTATAAACAGAAAAATACTTAATCTAAAACACAAAACCAAAAGACCCCCATTGTATTTCTACCATGTGTGGTGGGTATACATCTTTGACCTCAGCACTCAGGAGGCAGAGGCAGACAGATCTTTCAGGTCTACACAGTGAGACCTTGTCTCAAAACAACAATAACAACTATATTTCTACATCTAATTGATGAGCCACAACAAGAATAGGAGCATGGAAACTAAGAACAAAAGTCATTTTCATCTACTGTTTACATGAGAATAAACTAGTACAATTTTATGAAGGTAATACATATTTAAAACTTTAGAGCTGGCGCACGCCTTTAATCCCAGCACTCAGGAGGCAGAGGCAGGCAGATCTTTGTGAGTTCGAGGCCAGGCTGGTCTACAGAGCGAGATCCAGGAAAGGCGCAAAGCTACACAGAGAAACCCTGTCTCAAAAAACAAACAAACAAACAAAAAAGTTTAGAAACAGACTCCATTTGAACTCCTGATCCTCCTGCCTCTACTTCCCAAGTGGTGGGATTACAAGCATGCATCAGTACACCTGGCTACTCATTCTCAGACATTTCATAAAAGATATACAAATAGCCAAAAGTTGCCTGTCACTGTTCTGTTACTGTGAAGGGACACCACGATCCAAGCAACTCTTATAAAAGATAGCATTTCGCTGAAGCCCAACATGGCAGAGACTGCTGTGGGATGGTCTGTATGTCAAATGTGTTGCTGATTGGTCAATGAATAAATCACTGATTGGCAGTGGCCAGGCAGGAAGTATAGGCGGGACTAACAGAGAGGAGAATTGAGAGAACAGGAAGCTGGGTGGGAGAGACACTGCCAGCCGCCATCAGGACAAGGAAGATGTAAAGTACCGGTAAGCCACAAGCCACGTGGCAAGGTATAGATTAATAGAAATGGATTAATTTAAGCTGTAAGAACAGTTAGCAAGAAGCCTGCCACGGCCATACAGTTTGAAACCAATATAAGTGTCTGTGTTTACTTGATCGGGTTTGAGTGGCTTGGGACTGGCGGGTGAGAGAGATTTGTCCTGACTGTGGGCCAGGCAGGAAAACTTAAGCTACAAGAGACCTATTGGGCCTTTGTGAAAAACTCTCCCCTTCTGATGCCAATGAGGATTGAGAGCCCAATACGGCCAGCTTTGGCAAGCATTAACGTAAGCCTAGGAACTGTAGCCACGCAGTTGGATTCTCCAGAAGGTAATGTATGGTAACTGCTTTTTCAAGTATGTTGGAGAACATGTCACCCAGACACCTTGGAGATTAAGGATAACCCTGAAGGTCATGACCTCCATTTGTTAACAGTAGCATGCCTGCTAGGCCTTTTCATTTTCACAATCCGCTTCAAGCTGGTGTAGTACCTACTTTTCAGGAGTGGCTCTGTGCAACATTTATTGGCCTCCTGAAATTTATTTAGCCCCCTTTGAAGATACCTTAAAATTTATGAGGCTGAATGTAGCCATTATGAGATCATTAGTTCTGCTCCTTGTGAGCTGCCTGTTTTTTCTTTATGGTTCTTAATTGTTCTTTTGCAGGGCTGCCAGCTTATGTCATGCTGGGATCAAGAAAAATGGGCCTTGGTGGTTCGTGTTCCTGGAGTTGTGTCCATGTCAGTGGATGCCCACCTACTCCAGAAGAGAATTTGACATCGCTGCTGCCATTGTTGCTGTTACAGCAGTGGCGGCCACCACTGCTACTGTTTCTGGGATTACATTTCATAATTGCTTACTACAGCTAGCACAGTGGATGGAGACCCTGGCAGCAAAAGTAGCTACCACAGTTAGTTAATCTTTCATTCTATTGGGCATGATATATTTAATTCAATAGTTATATACATTTCGATTGGCTTTGAAAATTATAAATTTATTAACTCAAGTTCCACTTGCTTTTGGGATACCATCTTACAAGGACTCCAATTTGCAGTAAGGCTCGTTAAAGAAGGGAATGGCTCAATTGCCTTTAGCCTACTGGCTATGGGTGGGTTAGGACTTCTGTTGGTCTTTTCTGTATCAAACACACAGATTGCAAGCCCAGCGCCACTTTGAGATCTTTAGCAGCAGTTAACTCTGCAGCTCACACAGGATTGAGCCTGTATGATAATGAGTATTCAGAGAGGGGTAATACCTGGAGGGCTCTCACCAACCTAAGACAGAGTGCCTGTGTGGCCTGGCCAGGCATCTCCATGACGGGTAAGGTGACCTGCTGACGCCCCATGCAACCTAAGTCAGAAGCTCATTTTTTAGTAAAAGGGGGGGACCTGTAGGGCCCTGGCCCCCATTTTGGGTAACTGTTGCCTTGCTTGCTGACCTTGACCTTGATATCCTCCCTATGCTAATGCCCTCCTGGGTTTCACCCTCCTGAATGCTTAAGGGAAGTTCCTTGTCTGTGTATCCTGCATATTGGGCATTAACAGCTTAGATGCAAGATTGTAAAACATCAGTAGTGAACTTCTGCCCTCCGGGGTTCTCCCATTGTGCTGTAAGCCTGCATTTAAGACCTCCTCCCAGGCTGAGCCAAGTGTCCCTGTATAAGCCCCAGGTTTCAAACAGCCAACTCATGCACTGAGTACAGGACCTGGTCCCACTACCTGGATGCCTCCCAAACAGATCAAGCTAATCAACTGTCTCACTTATCCTGGACTGAATCTATCAGGTTGAACTCAATCCTCAGGGGAGTTTTTGCCCTGGAGGAGATGGGAATGGGGGGGGGGCCTGGGGGGAAAGTGAGGGGGGCGGGAGATCAAGGGAATCTGTGGCTGATATGTAAAATTAAATTAAATTATAAAATAAAAAAAAGACCTCTTCCCTCCTTCAATAAACAGCATTTGACGTTAAAAAAAAAAAAAAAAAAAGGTGTAGTACTCTTACAGAGGACCTGAGTTTGGTTCCCAGCATCCACACCAGGTGGCTCCAAACTACCTATAACTCCAGCTCCTGGAGATCTGATGTCCTCTTTTGGACACCATCCCCATAATTAAAAACAAAATGAGCAATTAAAAAAAAGAGATCGAGAGAGAGAGAGCATTTAGTTGGGTGCTTGGTTACAGTTTAGAGCATTAGTCCATGATCATCATGGTGGGAAGCAGGCATGCATGGGGCTGAAGGAGTAGCTGAGAGCTTTACATCCTGGTCTGCAAGCAGAGAGGAGACCGGGCCTAGTGTGGGCTTTTGAAACCTCAAAGCCTACCCCCAGTGACCCAGCTCCACTAACAAGGGCACACCTCTAATTCTTTCCAAACGGTTTCACTAAGGACCCAGCATTCAAACATATTGGGGGGGAGGGGTGTCAATGTCACTCAAATCACCACAGTGCCTAACAATGGACTCAGCATCATCTGTAGAACCTGTTTCTTATATTCAAATCATGAATATCCTGTGTTTCTGTGAAAGTATTATTTATGGGAAATTGAAAATTTAAACTGCACAGATCAAAAACCCATGATGTACACTAGGAGGAGAGAACCAAAGGGTAATCTAGTTGATAGATAGATCCCAATCATAAATTTAGGAGAAAAAGAAAATGTTGCATATCAATCAACCTCAGATTGAAAACATGCAGGAAAAGAGTATGTGCAATGACTGTATATAGACACTTCTCATCATTCTCTAAAAGATATAGTATATTTATATAAAACTAATATTGTGCTAGATATTATGATTAGAAGTATCTGGGAGAGGCTGGGGTGTATTACTCAATGTTAGAGCCCTTTCCTAGCATTCTCAAGACCACAACTTTGAACCTTAGCAAGTGTCTGTGTGTGTGTGTGTGTGTGTGTGTGTGTGTGTGTGTGTGTGTGTGTATACAATGGCATAGGTCATATGCAAATACTACATATGACATTTTATGTAAGAGACCCAAGCATCTGTAGACTGGGTATCCTGCAGACTGCAGGAAGAATATCCTGGAATCAATCATTCTGTGAATTTGGAAGGACTGTAATGCAGGGTAGCTACCCTGTAATTCACTCTGTAGACCAGGCTGGCTTCAAAGTCACAGAGATCCACTTGCCTCTGCTGGAACTAAAGAACAGCTGCCACCACAACTGTCATCATGCAAACTGTTTACTTTGAAATACTTTTTAAAAACATTTGGATATAGAGAATGGTGGCACACTTCTGTAATTCCAGCACTCAACAGGCTAAGGCAAGAAGATTTTAAGTTCAAGGTCAGCCTGAGCTACATGGAAAGAACTTTGTTTCAAGAAGAACACACACATACAAATGAAGAGAATAATCGAATACTACGTAAATGCCCCGTTTCTCTGCAAATTTTCAATAATAAGCAACTTTCAATAGATCTTACCTGCAACAACTACTTTGTGGTGTTCAATGATTTTCTATTTGTAAAATTTCTTTTTTGTTTTGAGGAGTGGTTCTTTTACTTATTTCCCCCTTTATTTATTTATTTTTAAAAGACAGAATGTCATGTAGCCCAAAATGGCCTAAAAACTTGCTCTGTCGCCACAAATGACCTAGAACTTCTTGATCCTCCTGCTAAATGCTGAGATTACAAGTACATGCCACCACTGTCATGGCATCATGATTTTTAAAGGTTCTCAAGACATTCCCACTATGCAGCAGCTTTGCATACCCAGCCTATCATAAATAATACAGAATTCACAGAAGCACAGGACATTCATGATTTGAATATAAGAAACAGGTTATACAGATGAGTGAGCACCTAACTGTAACTTAATTTTTTTTAAATGAACATTCACCGTGAAAACAGTGCCAAGCAACAACTACAAAGCTGCAGTACTGGTGTAAAGAAAATAAAAATCTGAACGCTCAAGGCATTAACTCCTTACAAATCACTGACCTAAAACAAGGTGATCTTAGGTTAAAATCCATAAGTCAGGCATCCCTTTGTTTTGAAGAGGATTTTCTGTAATACTGGAACAGTTTATAAAGCCAGAAAAAACGGCAAATGCGTTGTCACAATCAATACTGGGAAGTACCATATTCGATATAAATATCTGAGGTAAAACAAGAAGCTGTGATTTAAGGGCAGGAAACATTTACTAAATAGAAAAAAAAACGCATAAAACATACGCAGGATAACAGGTAATGAAGTTGTTAAGTCTTTCAGTTTATGTGTTCTTTTTGTATTTAATATATGTATCGGTGTAAAATCAAGACGCCAAAACTTTGCTCCCGAAAGGATTATGTTAATTTGGGTTTGGCTGTCTGTCTCTGTCTCTGTCTCTTTTTCTCTGAAGCAGGGTCTCACACTGTAGCCCAGGCTGTCCTCAAACCCGAAGCAATCCTACTGCCTCAGTCTGCCAAAGGCGTAGTGGGATGCGTTTTAAAACATTTCGGTTTATCCCATTCTGTACAAAACACATTCGGAGCGGGTCGTGTAGTAACACGCACAAGAAAATACGTACAGGTGAAGAGGAAGGTTTAAGTCACAAGAAAATGACCCTACAAGAGACAATGTCAGGGCCTTCTCTCCCCGGAAGCATGTTTCCATGTCGGCCCCGTGTACCCCCAGTTACTCCAAGTAAAACCAACAGCCAAGGCAACGGAAGTATCCCGACACAGCGATTCCGAACGGCGTTTTAATGTTCTTACCGCGGCGACCAACACCTGTCAAAACTGTCCCGCGCGATGCTGCGGGCTCCGGGCTGAGTCCCCTGCAGGGAAAAGGACGGCGTCTGGTCAGTGTCGTCGCCTCCCCAGGAGCAGGCCAATTCCGAGAGAGACCGACTGCCCGCGACGACGGAGAACCGAGCCGGGCTGCCTAGGATCCCGGCGAGCAGTCCTCACAGCGAGCCCAGAAAGGCGCCCAGCGAGGGACGGTTGACGCGCCTGCGCATCGCGGAACTTCCGTCCTCCGCCCCGCCCGGCCAGGCGCGTCCCGCTCACGGAGCCGCCACTTCCGCGCGCGCATGCGCGGTGCCGGGCCCAGCGCCTGCGCAGCGCTGGGTTCTTCCCAGCTCCAGCCTCTTGGGGTTCACGCTCCTCCTCCCGTTCCCCCCCCCCCCCCCCAGCCCGCCGCGGCCTGGTATCAACGTGTGGCCCCGCCAGGGGTGCCCTGTGTGCCTCGTGCTCCCGGGACGGCGGTGGTGTTCTCGGCTCTAGCCATGGAGATGGAGCAAGTGAACGCGCTGTGCGAGGAGCTAGTGAAAGCCGTGACGGTCATGATGGACCCCAGCTCCACCCAGCGCTACCGGCTGGAAGCCCTCAAGGTAGCTGGGGTCCTGGCGCCCAGGGCCTGCCCCGAGACCCCTATCCCAGGCTTCCCCTACGGCCTTTCCGAACTCATTTTGTCTCCCGCCTCTGCAGCCCTTGGTCCTCCCACTCCCAGTGGGGACAGTGGCTTCTTGTCGTGCGGCCCTCCTCACCTCTTCCCACTTGGGTCTTCTCTTGCTTGCGCGCCTGTCTTTGCCTTGAACTCGAGGGTCGCTAACTGCTGCGCGTTCTCTAGCCACTTCTCAGTGGCCTTTCTGCCCACTCCTCACTTTTTTCACTCTAGACCACACCACGATCACCGCAGGCTGCGCTCCTTCTCAAACCCCGGCTAGCCACACATTGCCTGGTGATCTGGAAGCGCACGTGCAAATTCTGCCCCCAGTGCCCCTCATTCTTCCCTGCTGATCCATTCCAGACTTGTGCGGATTTCCGATCCCTTTTCTTACATCCTTACATGTCTCTCTTTTAAGTCTTGGGCATCTCTGGCTGATTTGTAACACTCCTCCCATGTGAATAGGAGTGAGATATTCTTTGGCTATTTTTGCGCTAAGATGAACTTTACCACTGGCTTTGCATTTTCACAAAGGCACTTTGGTTTCCTGGAAGTAGTTCTCTTGAGTCCCAGGTGCTATGCCCCAAGGTCTAGCTCAGGTTTTGCTATTTGGAACACTAATACCTGCAACAGAGAGTCTTCCCCATTAGAGTGAGCACCAACATATAGAGATATGTGGTACAAGGTTTGGAATCAAACAACTGTGGTTTTTTGTTTTGTTTTGTTTTGTATTGTGAAGAGTTTTACATAGGCACAGAAATAGAATACTACAGTGATCCTGAATAGGCCTGTGACAGAAACTCAGATGATACACAGATTTTCTTGTTTACTGTCTCTCCCTGTCACCCATATTTTTTAAAGCTAACTCTAGGGGTTGACATTCCACCTCTAGTGGGTATATCTCTAACTTTCCTTTCACACTTTTAGGTCCACTTTCTTTTTAGTATTAACGTGACTACTGTCAAAGTGGATCATATCAGTAGCACTAATCTAGATTTTGCAGCTTAAAAATACAGCTAAAAAGACAGGCCTAGTGGCACAGTCTCCTGCTACTCAAGAGACTAAGGCAGGACATTCAAAAGTTAAAGACCCGCCTGAGCAACTTAGGGAGACCCTTTCCCAGTAAATAAACAAATAGCTTAGCGGGTGAAGTGCTTGTTTATGGCTGGGTGCTATCATCCAGTCATGGCTGTGGAAGAGACCAGCAGATTCCTGAGTTGGATGGCCAGCCAGTCTAGCCAAATCATGAGTTCCAGGTTCTCAAAACAGCCTGGAGAAAGGCATTCAGCTTTAGTCTGTGGCGTTCATTTGCTTGCCCAGCTACATGCATGTGCACATATGTGAATACATTGCATACATACACCAAAAAGAGAGAGAAAGCTGAGGATATAGTTTAGTGGTAGTGTGTTTGCCTAGTACATGAAATGTTCAGTTCCCAGTAACATGGACACCATCAGCTAAGGTTGAAATTTTCTTAGGATCTTTAGTCTCCATTTTCTCATGTTTCCCCGTGGAAATATTAACTTTTCTTCTTTCAGTTTTGTGAAGAGTTTAAAGAGAAGTGCCCTATCTGTGTCCCGTGTGGCTTGAGGTTGGCTGAAATAACACAGATTGCCGTTGTCAGACATTTTGGCCTTCAGATCCTGGAACATGTTGTCAAGTAAGGAGCTCTTGGCCACTGCAGTTTGCTGAAGAGAGCAAGTCTTTAATCCTTTCATGACCTACACAGGTGCTCTTCCAGTGACTGGGAGAGGCCAGAACTCCCGCGGTTTACTTTTATCCAGTTAAGTCGTCCATGTAAGGCGTGTTGCACATGCTGTGCAGTCAGCAAGCCAGGCAGGGTGGCGCTCATTGCAGTGCTTAGAGCACTGAGAAACTGAAGCAGCAAGATTGCCACAGGTTCAGGCCCACGAGGCTACATAGTTTCAGTACAGTGGGCTACAGAGTGAAACTTTGTATCAAGAAAACAAATTTTAAAAAAGAAACAGAAAAGCTTTTTTTTTTTTCCTCCTTGAAAAGCATCAATATTGTTGATGGCTAGATGGACATTTGCCTTTGGGCTACCAACAAAATCAAAGAGAAAAGCTGATTTGTGACAATAACACTGTATAAATGTTAATTAATGCACAAAGGTGTATATGAAGCTTCTTAAGAATCTCTGTTGTCTGGTTTAATGTGGATTTTTTTTCTTCATTCTCTGAAGAGTAAGTACAGAATTGAAAGTAGAAATTTTTTGTTTGTTTGTTTCTTACGATAGGGTTTCTCTGTGTAGCCCTGGTTGTCCTGGAACTCACTCTGTAGACCAGGCTGGCCTTGAACTCACAGAGATCAGCCTGTCTGCCTCAAGTGAGTAGATTAAAGGCGTGCACCACCACCGCCTGGCAGCAAGTATACTTTCTTAATGAAAGAAAATGTAAAAATGTAAAGCTGGAAACAGATATTCTCTTATGAAGAAGAAAGTTCTGATATGGTTTTGTTGATTTTGTTTTGGTGGTCAGGTTTCGATGGAACAGCATGTCTCGATTGGAGAAGGTTTATCTGAAGAACAGTGTCATGGAGCTGATGGCAAATGTGAGCAAAGGGTTATTGGGAGATTTGTGTTCCTAGACATCTGTGTAAAAAGTCATGGCTTCCATATAAACTGACTCTCCTGTCTTGACCACCCAGTCCCAAATAACCAACTCAGACGCTAAATGTGAATTATAAATGCTTGGCTGAAAGCTTAGGCTTGTTACTAACCAGCTCTTACATTTTTAAGTTAACCCATATTCCTTATTTATGCTCTGCCACGTGGCAGTACCTTTATTAGCACATTCATCTGCTGCCTCTGTGTCTGGGTGGTGACCGACTCTGCCCTTCTCCTTCCCATCATCCTTAGTTTGGTTGCCCCGCCTATACTTCCTACCAGGCTACTGGCCAATCAGCATTTTATTAAACCAGTTCGAGTGACAAATCTTTAAAGTGTATAAGAGGATTATTCCACAGCACTTCCACATAAGTCAGTATGACATTAAAGACAGACCAGAAGAGATTAAAGATTCTCAGCAAATGAATGAATATGATTATTTTTGTTTGTTTTCAAGACAGTTTCTCTGTGTAGGTTTAGAGCCTGTACTAGAGCTCACTCTGTAAATCAAGCTGGTTGGCTGCCTCTACTTCCCAAGTGCTGGGATTAACGGTGTGTGCCACCACCGCCTGGCATGAATAGGATTCTTAGATGTAGCTGAAAGTCCTGTCACACATCTTTGATCCCAGCACGTGGGAGGCAGAAGTGGACAGATCTCTGAGTTCAAGGCCAGACTGGTGTACATAGTGAGTGCCAGGACAGTGAAGGCTACATAGAGAGACCCTGACTCAAAATAAGTAAGTAAGTAAGATTCTTAGATGTAAATTAGATGATTGCAACACTTTGAATCTTTTTTCTTTTTTATTTAACCTTAACTACTGTGATACGTGTGATGAAAATCATACAGAGTGGATTTGTTTCACTCATGAACAAGACTTCAAGCATGCTATAAGTTGATGGCCTTTTTAGTTATTTAATTAGTTAATTTAGTCAGTCTCACTATGTAGTTCTGAGTGGTCTCAAACTGTTCTCTTTCCCCTGCCTCCTGAGTGCTGGGATTCAAGGTGCACTCCCCTGTGTTGGGCCTGCCCTCCTTTTTTTGAGCTAGGACTGACTTCATTGTAGCCCATCCTGGCCTCCACATCATAGCAGTCCTCCTGCCTTCAGCCTCCTGCGTGCTGGGACTGTTGTATCAGCCACCATGCCCGTCTTTTTTTTTTTTCCCCCATAACAAAGAATATGAAAAGGGGGAATACCCACATATTTGGTGGGGGTGTCTTTTGAGACAGATTCTCATGAAGCCCAGGGCAGCTTCAGTCTTGCTATGCAGCTGAGAATAAACTTGAATTTCTGACACTCCTGTGTACTGGAATTATGGGCAAGCACTACCAACCTGGCCTGTTTAATAGGAAAAAATATGCTTTGCAAAATTATGATTAGTTTAGCTAGTTGTAAGACTTGTAATTCATTAGTCCTACAGAGATTGGCAGTGATGGATTATCAGTTTTAAAGTTTCAATTCTTGGGAGACAGTGATAGTTTATCTTTTTCTTTTAATATTAGAACTACTGGTGTGATAGTGCTCCTTGATGCCCTCCCAGTCTACCAGTTTCCCAGTGCAGACCTTATTTCTGTATTCCACTATGGTCTTCATAAACATGAAGCAATATGAAAGCCTCTTCAGTTTGTGAATAAGAACAGCCATGTTTTCCTGAGACTGCATTTATTAGCTGTTGAAACCTTCGTTTATGTTTTAAGTGGGAACAATGATCAGTGAGAATGCAGGACAAGTGATTCATACATGGAGAACAGGTTTAGCTTCAAAGGAGGCCTGATGATTAGTATTGTCTGTAACATTTTTTTCTATTCCATTCATTTATGTGGAGGGCTGGGTGTGGCGTGAGTACTGTGGCATGTGTTGGAAGAGCAGAGGATAACTTGAGGGAATTGGTTCTCTGCTTCCACCATATGGTTTCTAGAATTGGAACTGAGCTGGTCAGCCTTGGAGACAAGAACCTTTACTCACTGAGCCATCTCCTGAAACCGACCTCACCCCTTTTCTTGAGGCTTGGTTTCATGTGGCTCAGGCTGGGCACAAACTTGATACGTAGTAGAGAATGACACTTACTTATTCTTTCATTGTGTGTACACACTCAAGCATAGACAGAGCCCAGACATTGACGAAGGTCAGAGGGCAACTTTGAGAAGTCAGCTCTCTCCTCCTATCATGAGTTACTTGAGTTGAACCCAAGACACCAGGCTTACACAGGAAGCACTGTGTACCTATTGAGCCATGTCACTGGCTCTGAGGATGACTCAAAGTTGTCTTCTGATCCTCCAGCCTCCACTTCCCGTGTATGAGATTACAGGTGTGTACCTCCACACTCAGTTTATGTCCTGTTGGGATCAAAGCCAGGACCCCAGCCAACTGGGTTACATTCCAAGGCCAAGGGTTCTGTGTTTTTATAGCCTAGTTTTTATGCGTAGAATTCAGTCTTACAGTCTCCAGAATCTCTCTCTTCTCTCTTTTTTTCCCCCAGGGGACATTGAGTATTCTGGAGGAAGAGAACCACATTAAAGATGTTCTGTCTAGGATTGTGGTAGAAATGATCAAGCGAGAATGGCCACAGCACTGGCCTGACATGCTAATGGAGCTGGACACTCTCTCCAGACAAGGGGTATGGAGCGCATGCGTGCTGGCTGTGTGTGCTTATGGGTAGAACAGACAAAAGGGTTTGCTTGCAGTAGTGTTCACAGTTTATCAGTAGCAGGTCATCTGTTGGCATATGTACATAATAAAGTGCTTTTGTTTAACTAGCTTATTTCTGTTGGCCTAGGAAACGCAGAGGGAATTAGTGATGTTCATCCTTTTGCGATTGGCAGAGGATGTAGTGACCTTTCAGACACTCCCCACTCAAAGAAGAAGGGATATTCAGCAAACATTAACGCAGAACATGGAAAGAATCTTCAGTTTTCTGCTCCTCACACTTCAGGAAAATGTAAACAAGTACCAGCAAGTGGTATGTATTTCCTCCTTACAAGGTCCGGTCTTTCGAAGCTGGAAATTATACCCTGCTTATATTCTAAGCAAGCACTTTGCTATGAAGCTATTCCTTCAGCACACTCTTGGTTTTTGTTTTGAGTGAAATTCTTGCTAAGTTGCCAGGGATGTCCTTGATCCCACTCGGCATCCAAGCAGGCTATGAACTTGTGGTCCTTCTTGTCTTAGCCTCCTGAGTAGCTGGGATTACAGACCTATGCTGCTGGGTACAGCAAAGGTCCTGTATTTGACCTGAATATTTTTTGTTTTGGAATGTTTTGTTTGTTGTTTTTGTGAAAATGACTTTCCAGGGGGAAGTGAGAGTGTCTGGTTTAGCAGAAGGTAATGCCATCTTTAGAGCAACATTTCTGAGAAATGTCAGGAAAGAAATGAAACCATTTTCTCAAATATTCAGCTCAATGAGTTTATATGTAAATTCCTTTCAAAATAAAATCATTCCATTCCTTTAAAATAGCATAAGAGCCAGGTATGGTGGCACACTCCTTTATTCCATCACAGGGAAGGCAGAGGCAAGCAGATCTCCCAAGTTCCAAGCCAGCCTGGTATACTAATGAGTTTCAGGTTAACTAGGGTACATATTGAGATTTTTGTCTACAAAAACTAAGAAGCGTAAAAAACTGTAGATGGGATTTGGTTCCTAGCACCCACAGGGCATCTCACAGTCATCTATAAATCTAGTCCCAGAAGCTCTGACACCTTCTTCTGGCTTCCTCAAGAACCAGACACACACTTGGTGCACAGACATATTGCCGGCAAAATCCTTACACATGTAAATTAGTGAGACGACAGCAGAACCCATCTAGACCGTTGATAGGTCAGTAAAGTCCGGATAAATCATGGTGTTCTTTTGGTCCTGGTTCCTTTTGCAGTGGGTCAGTTGCAGTGTGTATTAATCGTCATTGCGTGATGCAGTATTCTGTTCTTAGAGGGTTTTTCTTCTACAGAAAACAGACACTGTCTTTCCCACCTTTATCATTTTTAAAAGCCATTTTTCAGAAGAAGGTATTTGAAAGTTAATCCTGGAGTTTGAGAGCTGGCTCATCAGTAAGGAGTGTTGAGGACCTGTGTTTGGTTTCTGGTACCCACATGGCAGCTCATAACTGTAATTCCATCTCAGACGACCAAACACCATCTTTGGCCCCCACTGACACCCTTACAGACATGGCATATACTCATGCAGGCACACACATTTACAGGAATGAAAATAAAAACCTTCTAAAAAGAAAAAGTCAGCTGGGCATGGTAGTTCATGCTTTTAATCCCAGCACTTTGGAGGCAGAGGCAGGAAGATCTCTGTGAGGTTGAGCCAGTGTGGTCTTCATAGTGAGTTTCAGGAGAAGACAGCCAGAACTACATAGTGAGACCCTGTCTCAAAAAACCAAATAATAATATTAATAAAATAAAAACCCAATGGGTGGGAAGAACTGGGGAGATGGTTCAGTGAGTAAAGTTCTTGCCATACAAGCATGTGGACCCGAGTTATGGGGTGTCTGTAATCCCAGGACTGAGCAATGGACACAGGTGGATCCTCAGAACTTGCTAGATGACCAGGCTAGCCAGCTGGTGAGCTCTGGCTTCAGTGAGAAACCCTGTCTCAGAAACAGTAAGGAGGAGAGCAATAGAAGACACGTGATATTGACCTTATACAGCCTGTATATCACTCAAACACATGCACGTGTATCTGTACACACACACACACACACACACACACACACACACACACCACATGTGCCCTACAAAAAAAGATGTTCAAGTTCACTCCCAGCTACATATTTGAGGAGACTGTCTTAAAACAAAACAAAAATCAGAATCTGTTTTCCTTCGGAAATGCAATCCCTTTCTTTAAGATGGATTAGCTTCATGGAGGAAATAGAAGCAGGTTTGACAGATTAAGTTAGGACACATTTTTTTTATTAAATATGTATTTATTATGTATAAAGTGTCCTGCTTTTTTTTTTTTTTTTTTGGTTGTCACTTCTTTTTTGTTTTTGAAGGAGGGAGGAGGTCTTGAATACAGGCTTACAGCACAATGGGAAAACCCCGGAGGGCAGAAGTTCACTACTGATGTTTTACAATCTTGCATCTAAGCTGTTAATGCCCAATATGCAGGATACACAGACAAGGAACTTCCCTTAAGCATTCAGGAGGGTGAAACCCGGGAGGGAATTAGCATAGGGAGGATATCAAGGTCAAGGTCAGCAAGCAAGGCAACAGTTATCCAAAATGGGGGCCAGGGCCCTACAGGTCCCCCTTTTACTAATAAATGAGCTTCTGACTTAGGTTGCATGGGACGTCAGCAGGTCACCTTACCCGTCATGGAGATGCCTGGTCAGGCCACACAGGCACTCTGTCTTAGGTTGGTGAGCGCCCTCCAGGTATTACCCGTCTCTGAATACTCATCATACAGGCTCAATCCTGTGTGAGCTGCAGAGTTAACTGCTGCCAAAGATCTCAAAGTGACGCTGGGCTTGCAATCTGTGTGTTCGACACAGAAAAGACCAACAGAAGTCCTAACCCACCCATAGCCAGTAGGCTAAAGGCAACTGAGCCATTCCCTTCTTTAACGAGCCTTACTGCAAATTGGAGTCCTTGTAAGATGGTATCCCAAAGGCAAATGGAACTTGAGTTAATAAATTTATAATTTTCAAAGCCAATCGAAATGTATATAACTATTGAATTAAATATATCATGCCCAATAGAATGAAAGATTAGCTGTGGTAGCTACTTTTGCTGCCAGGGTCTCCATCCACTGTGCTAGCTGTAGTAACCAATTATGAAATGGTAATCCCAGAAACAGTAGCAGAGGACACATATTTTTATACTCTAATAACAGTAAATTAATGATGATATTTCTTAATTCTTGAAAGAATTCTAGATCAAAGTTTTTGGACCTCAGCAGTATTTACATGTTTTGGGGGGAGGCGTCTCTATGCATCCCTGACTGTCCTGGAACTCACTCTATAGACCAGGCTGGCCTCGAACTCAGAGATCTGCCTGCCTCTGCCTCCCAAGAGCTAGGACTGAAGGCATGCACTACCATGCCCAGCTACTTTTAAACTTTTAAATGCTGGGTGTGGTGGTTCACACCTATCATCCCAACATTTAAGTGGTCAGGGAAAAAAGTCAGAATATTCTCTTCTGCTAGATAGAGTTCAAGGCCAGAGTCCAGTAAATGAGACTTACCCTGCCTCAAAAATAGTTTCAAACACAAAATAGTTAGCACCTGGAGAGCTACACTTCATACAGTAAGGTCTGGGAGAAGCTTCACAACACTATGTGATGAAAAATTATTTTCTAAGCCAGCAAAATATGACAGTGGGTAAAGGTCCTTACTGCCAAGCCTCACAGCCTGAGTCTCATCCTGAGACCCACTTGGTAGAGGGAGAAAACGAAACATTTTCTTGTTATCCTTTGATCTCCACATCAGTTCTGTGCCTGGACACATACCACAAATTATAAGTGAGTGGATTTTAGAAAATGTGCCACATGTCTTTATTTTCCAGCACTAGGAATGCAGAGGCAGACAGATCTCTGTTTGAGGCTAGCCTGGTCCACATAGTTGCTGGCCAGTCAGAGCTACATAGAGAGACCCTATCTCAAAAAACAACAATAAGAAAGAAAAAAATTTCTGGGTATTAATTCCTTGTATCCACTCATCCTCTTGGGATTCTTTCTCATTTTTCTTAAAAAAAAAAATTACATTTTCTCTGCTTAGAAAACTTTTTCCTTGTTGATAGCTATCATTAATGCACTCATCAGAGTATATGCTAAAGCAGCTCAGTTTGGTGATGGCTTGCACATAAATCAGAAATAAATACTTGAGGGTCTCCTTCTTTCACATTTTCTCAGTCTGTTAACCAGGCTGCCCTTCCAAGGATCAGAACACACCAAGAGGTCACCTTTGGTCTCATGTATTCCAGGGTTGGCTTCAAACATGTCACCCTACTGCTTCCACCTTCCAGATGCTGAGATCATAGACAGGGACCACCTACCTGGCACTACATTTTGAATTTCTGTGTCACTCATAGTTCCTGCCCTATTTGTGTCCCTTCACAATCCCAGTTAAGGAGAGTATGAAATCGTACATAGATGATGAGGAAAGAGGCTTGCTCATTGGCTCCCATCCCCTCGCCTGCACTGGCTGCAGGGCTTGTGGAGGATTGTTGTAGTGAAAGGTAGAAGCTGGACCTAGCTGCCTTTGCTTACATCCTTTAGGACTCTGGTAGTGATGGCCTTCAAGTGCTGCAGAACGTCATGACTTTCACTTGTTTTTATTTCTCCTTTGCCTTCACGAGTTTAGGAATTTGAAACATTCTCACTATGTCAGCTGGCTGTCCTAGAACTTGATACATAGAATAAAAACCAGCTGTATTTGTACACATTTATGCAGAGCAGCCATGACTTATTTACTACTATAGCATGCATGATGCATGATCCTGTAGTTATACATAGGTGGTCCCAAACTTAGTTTTCTTTCTTTACCCTGTTCTTTGGTCAGTCTCTTGATTGCCAGTGTTAAAAGTTGATCACACATCTCATCTCAGGATGAGGCAGGAGATACCATCAGGTTGAGGTTAGCCTGGGGTACATAGTGAACTCCATGCACACCAGAACTGTATAGCAAGACCTTGTCTGAAAACAAACCAAAAAAGTTGGATCTGTGTAAACCCTCATCCTTTCAGGCCCTTTATTAGAGAGCAGGAAGTGATCATGTGCCTTTTCCTCATTAAACCCTTGGGTTCTTTATACTTTTCTTCCAGAAGGCTGATGCTTCTAAGGAGGTGGAGGTAAGAGCACTGTGTGGAGTTGGAAGGACACTTCTTAAAGCCTCAGGTATGGGTAGGTGTGCCTAATGGCTGCAGCCTTCTGCTGGTCCCAGCCGTGGGTGTCATTTTCTTTCCTTGCTTAGCGATAGTGGGAGGTACAGTGACATATGGGACTTCCTGAAGGAAGATGAAATGGCCATACTCGCCAATATGTTCTTATTGATCGATGCTGAGAATGCTCAGAAATGGTTGTGTTATCAGGAAGAAATTTGAGCTCCCTGTCAGTAATTATTATGGGAAAACAGTTTTTTTTAAATCATTTTTCTTTCAGAACTTGAAAATAAATTGTAATTCAGTGCCTCATAATCAAGTGTTTTCACACAGGCTAAAGCCAACTGTCGAGTAAGCATCGCAGCACTGAATACTTTAGCAGGCTACATTGACTGGGTGACTCTGAATCATATCGTTGCGGAAAACTGTAAACTGCTGGAGACACTGTGCCTGCTGCTCAATGAACAGGAGCTGCAGTTGGGAGCCGCTGAGTGTCTGCTCATTGCAGTCAGCAGGAAGGTGAGTGAACACTTGGTATTAGTGGACAAAATGGTTTATTTTGGCTGAGAGTCCACCATGGCAGCAGGTGTGGTGACAGGGCCGGGAAGCTGAGAGTACTAGAACAGGGGAGGGCTAATGCTCTGAAGGACCCCCCCTTCCCACTCCCTTCTACAGCAAGACTGCACCTCCTACGGGTCCCATCACTGGGACCAAGTGTTCAGATACCCCAGGTGACAGTACATGCTCATTTAAACCACCATGTATTAAAGCCAGTTCAGCTGTGTGTCTCATTGTGTTTAAAGGGTTGGGGATTTCATCCTTTGAGCATTTAGGCTAGTGGGTCCATGAAATAGCTATGATTCTTATCACTTTATATTTAATTAAAGTAGCGTTTAAGTTTAAAGCTTACTATGATGTCATTTAGTGGTATAGAAGATGTCAGTACTATGAGGGTTTTTTGTTCTTGTTGTTTTTTGTTTTGTGGTTTTTTGTACTATAGTTAGTATGTATGACCATGTTTTCCTAAAATTGGGTCCAGGGCAAGTTGGATGACCGGAAACCCTTGATGATCTTATTTGGAGATGTTGCTATGCATTATATTCTCTCTGCTGCACAGTGAGTCTTTGCCTTTCAATATGTTGTGGGGTTTTGATGTTTTTTTGTTGTTTTGTTTTCATTTTATTTTATGTATAGTGTGTGTATAGATGTTGATTCGTGTGGAGGTCAGAGGTCAGTATCAGTGTCTTCCTTTATTGCTGTGCTCTTTGTGTTTTTTGAGCCAGCGTTTAACTGAACCTGGAACTCACTCACTGGCTGGACCAGCTGGCCAGTGTGCTCCAAAGGCTGCTTGTTTTCAGTCCCCTGCACCAGGGTTACAGGCACACATCCAGCTTCTACAGAGGTACTACAGAGCGAACTCTGGTCCTCATACAGAGACAGGAACTGTTGGTGCTATCCCCCAGACCTTAGTTTAGGTGGTTTTGTTTTGGTTTGGTTTGGTTTTTGCTTATTTTGGTGCAAAAGATTGAATGCCAAGCTTTGTACATGCTGAGGAAACACTGAAGTATCATTGATAGCCCACCTAGTCCTACAGTAGTTTTATTTTTTAATAATTTTGATTTTTATTGACAATAGTTTTTTTAGAGAATATATTCTGACCACAGTTGCCTCTCCTCCCGGTCCTCCCGGTCCTCCCAGATCCTCCTCCTACAGTATGTTTTTTTCCGACCTTCAGTTTCGTTTTTGTTTTTACATTTTGTGTGTGTGTGAGAGAGAGAGACAGAGAGACAAACAGACAGACAGAATATGAATGAATGAGAATATGAACCATCTGTCTTGGCCCACCCTCTTTTTGATGCTTTTATCTGAGTCCCAAAGATAAGTATGAAAAGGAATGTAAGAAAGAAAATGTGTTACTTATGATCTCTTACTATCCATTCTAATATGACATTTAACTCTGGCTTGCTTTCTTAAGAAGAATTCATCTGTTTGTAAGGAATCCTGTTACCTGAATAACATATCTTTGGCTCTCACTGTGGTTACTGCTCCTAAGGTCCATCTCTTAAATCTGTGGCAACGTTGATATCCTCACAGAGGTGTCCTATATGCATTCCCTCAGTTGGTACCCACCACACCCACCCACAGTTAGGAAAGCTTTATGATTCAAAGTATGTAGGAAGGCTGCAGAGCCTGCAAGGAAGCCCTCACGCCATGCTGTCTTTCTGCAGCCTTCCAGATTCTGGTTTTCCCTGAGACCCATCTTCTCATCCTGTCCTGCCTCCAGATCTCAGTTACTTCTGTAATTCACATGAGTTGTTACTCATTGCTGTTAGTGTGAATAATCTTATTTGTCTCAGGCTAATTTTCACCACCAAAAAATTAAGATGTAATTTGTTTTGTTATGGTTTTTTGTTGTTGTTGTTGTTACTGTTTTTGAAGAACTATTGGATTCTGGTGAATTAAAGACCTAAACTCAGTAATTTAGGAAAGTGAGACAATTTTTATTTGCTTTGGTTTTTTTTTTTTGAGACAGGGTCTCATTGTATAGTTCTGTGTCCTGGAACTCAGTACATAGCCCAGGCTGACCTTGAATCCTGAAACATGCCTATCTCTGCTAAGGTTAGAGGTGTGCACCACCATGCTTGACCAAAATATTTTTTAATTTTATTTATCTATTTTTATTTGCTTGGAAGTATACACAGGCACACATCACAGTATGTATTTGGTCAGAGGACAATTTTTGGGAGCCAATTTTTACCTCTTCCCCCCATAGGTTCCAGGAATTGAGCTCAAATCTTTGGGCTTGGTGGCAAGTGCCACTACCTGCTAAGCCATCTGGCTAACTGAAGACAAAATACTTTTATTCTATCCTTTTTTGGTCCCTGATATAAGAAATTGTTACATTAATACCCTGTCTCCCAGTGCGAAGAATCTCTACAATACCTCCCTGGGTCTCTGCCGGTGTTTCTGTGCTGCTGCTTCTGGGTGGATGTCCTGTCCCTTTCAGTCCCACAACTCAAGTTGTCCTAAAGTCGTAAGGACTTTTCTCATGTCCAGAATCAGACTGTTTAATGATGAGGCAAGAGATTGCATTGAAATCATATCTGACATCAATCTTTCATTGTTGGGTTTTGTCATTTTGGTTTATTGTTTGTTTGAAACAGAGTCTCACTGTGTCTCCCTGGCTGATCTGGAACTAGCTATGTAGATCAAGCCAGGCTGTCAGTGGGCTGGGATCAAAGGCAAGTGCACCATGCCAGCTGGTTGGTTTGTTTGCTTGTTTTTTGAGACGGTCTCTCTGTATAGCCTTGGCTGTCTGCTCAGTATGTGAGCCAGGCTGGCTTGGATTCACAAAGGTCCACCTCTGCCACCGAGGGTGGCCTGTCGTTGGCTTTGGCTTTGGTAGACACTGAGATTGTGTTGGTGAAGGCACAGCAGTAGAAGGTCTACCGGGGGACTCATTGCCTCTGTTGCCGTGTGACTAATCACACAATTCTCCTCCTCCAACAGGACTGCTGACGGAGGAGGCTTGGTAGAAAAGCACTACCTCTTCCTGAAGAGACTTTGTCAGGTGTTATGTGCACTGGGCAATCTGCTGTCTGCACTGCTGGTGAGCAAGTGTGCTCTGGGGAGCATGGGGCTGGCTGCCTGGGGTTCCTTTCCTTAGAAATCAGGGATGTGTGCTCTGGAGAGCATGGGCTGCCTGGGGTTCCTTCCCTTAGAAATCAGGGAAGTGTGCTCTGGAGAGCATGGGGATGCCTGGGGTTCCTTTCCTTAGAAATCAGGGAAGTGTGCTCTGGAGAGCATGGGGATGCCTGGGGTTCCTTTCCTTAGAAATCAGGGAAGCACTTTGCCACTTCCCTGATGTTAGTTGATGAGCATTGCTCTGCCAGGGTTCCTATGATTAATAGAGCAAATCATCTTCAGTAAAAAGGTGGGCATGGGTGCATGGATTGGTGGTGGTGGGTCTTTTGATGTTGTGTTTTTTGTTGGTGGTGGTTTGCTTGTTTGTTGACATAGAATCTCACTACGTAGCTCTGGGTGGCCTGGGACTCACTATGTAACCAGACTGGCCTCAGACTTACAGAGATCCACCTGCCTCTGTTTCTCAGAGCTGGGACTAAAGGTGTCTGTAACCACACCTGGATTAAATGAGTATTTAACAGATGGAGTCACAAAAATATAAATAGAACAGGTTTGATGAAATAATACTCTTTTTTTTGTTGTTTTTTGTTTTGTTTTTGTTTTTTGATACTGGGTTTCTCTGTGTAACAGCTCTGGCTGTCCTGGAACTTGCTCTGTAGACTAGGCTGGCCTCAAGCTCATAGAGATCCTCCTGCCTCTGCCTCCTGAATGCTGGGACACCACCACCCAACTAATGCTGTTTCTTATAACCTTTGTTTTTAATTTCTGAGACAGCTTAGTCTATTTTTAAACTAGGCCTGTTTCTGCCTCAGCTTTCCTAGTGTTAAGATAACAGACATACCAGTACATCTAGCCTTTAAAATGTTATTTCTGTTGTCTGTTTATTACTCATTCTCCCCTCCTTCCCTGAGCTATCTCCTTTCAGCTGCTCTCTACTCAGTCCCTTTAATGTGGTCTTTTTCTTCTGTAGGGCTTAGATGCTAATATACAAACACCAGTAAACTTTGGAAAGTACCTGGAGTCTTTTCTTGCTTTCACAACCCATCCAAGTCAGGTAAACGTTATACGAATAACTTGACAAACTTAGTATGGTCACCCCACATCAAGTGTTGTGTCCTGGAGTATCCCCTACCTATGTGCCAATGTCCATTGGACCTAAGGAATCAGGGGTAAGAAGCACGTGCTACCCAGGCTACATCCCTGGGACATACGTACAGTGACGGGGAGAGCCAACTTCTGACCTCTGGCTGTACCACACAGAGCCACACACAATATAAAAAATAAACATTCAAAAAAGAATTACTGGGTCTCTTCCTCCAGCTGTCACTGTCTTGGTCACAGGTTTCCCCGCAGGTGGCTTACTGCTTGCGCTCCGTGAGATGAGTTTGTGGCCCAGGTGATTTAAACAAGAACAATTTTAAATTCAAGGTTTTTCTTTTGTGGCTCTGTGATCCTAGTACCCGCTGAACAGAGAAAGGGTTAAGTGATGTCCTGCTCACGCTCCAGGACCCGCTCCTGACCCACTGTGTCATTACCCAGTCATCCGTTGTGATGCGCTGCCTAAGTGATTGCAAAATGCAGAGATTTCCTCCTGGGGACAGTTTGAGTAATGATGTTGCTCAGCTAATATCCAACCCCTTAAGCTGAACCGTAGGGTTTTTGTTTTGGTTTAGTTTCTACGCTCTTCGACCCATATGACCTGGGGAGCCCTCTTTAGGCATGAGATTCTATCCCGTGATCCATCGCTGTTAGCAATAATACCAAAATATCTTCGTGCATCTATGACCAACTTAGTCAAGGTAAGTAATGGGAATCCTAAATTGCAGAGTGTTGCTGAGTAGACATAAGACTTTGATTAATAGCACTGACTCTAAATCCTCTAAGAAGATGTTCTTATTGAGGAAGAAAGCAGTTCAGAATGGTCATTATACCTGTTCTTCCTTTATTTAGAACACTTAAATATGAAGTATGGAGTGAAGTGCTAAGAAAACAACAGAGCCATGAGCTAATTGCTGCTTAGGAATTAAAAGCAGATTGAGCAGAATGTTCTGGAAATACATGAGGGGGGAATCAGGTGGATTCTCAGATGGAATAATATCTAAGGATTGTTTCTGAAGGTCTTGTGCAAGTTGGGAATGCATGTGAGGAGTGAGGGTAGCAGCTCTGAGTGCTCTCCCTTCAGAGACTTGTTTCTAGGCTGACTTGTGAAACTCTCAGATCCCTCCTTCCTGCCTCCTGCTTCCCTTCCCTTTCTTCCTTCCTTCTTACCTTCCTTCCAGGACTTGTGCATTCTAGTAAAGATGCACACGCATAATACAAACACACCCCAGCCCTCATCGGAAGGTGTAAAATCAGAGACGGGGACTCTGTTTCCTCAAGAATTTATCTAACACATACTATGTTCTAGTTTTGCTATGGTTTTATGGTACTTTTTCATTTATTGTGTGAGTTTTTATGTTTTGGTTTTTGTTTGTTTTTAAGACAACCTCTCACTGTAACCCAGTCTGGCCTGCAAGCACTATGTAGACAAGGCTAGCCTTGAACTTGCAGAGAGATGAGATCATCTTGCCTCTTCTCTCAAATGCTGGGATTGTAGATGTGTGCCATCATATACAGCTTGCTTGATTAGTATATGATGAAACAAGCAATTGCTGATCCTTCAACTCTGTTGCATATGGAATTAGTACTTCTTCTTGAGCTGTGTTCATACTTGGACCTTAAATGAACCCCAGAAGTTATTGTCCCTGAGGAATCTAGAGGAGCATACCAGCTGGCTGTGTTTTCTTTTCAGCACTCTCTAGAGTATTGGAGCTGGGGAGCTGGCTGGATTCGGGGGAGAACAGAAGTAGTTACTGTCATGCTAACGCGTAGCTCCTCTTAGGTGGATCAGGAAGGCCTTTGGCTGTTGAAGGCTACATAGTCTTCAGTAGGTCCATTCTTACCCCTACCCCACTGATTGTCTTTCTCATTCCAGATGGGCTTTCCTTCTAAGACAGACAGCCCCAGCTGTGAATATTCTCGATTTGATTTTGATAGTGATGAGGACTTCAATGCTTTCTTCAATTGTAAGTGCCTGAAACTTCCTTCCAGCACTCTCAGAGTGGCACCTACTACTGTAATCTTGTAATCATGGGTGTGACGCATCCTCAAACCTGGAAAGCAGTCCTCCTAAGTTCCAGATTCTTATTGCGGATGGTGCTGGTACCGCATTTCAGCACTATGTGTTCTGTGCCGTGTGTTGTATTATTCTTTGTACTATCATCCCCACATTTCGGCATGGTGTACTCGATGCCCATGAATTGTATTTATCCTTTCCACCACTGTCCCATGTTGAACTTTTGAGAAATAAGGTGGTTCTCCGCAGCAGCCAGACCATCTTACATCCTGTCTAGCTGCTCCTTTTACCTTCAGTAAAAATGCTGGTTACAGGATCTAGGTGGCAAGACATTTTCAGGGGTAATTTTTTTTTTTTTTTAAGTTTTTGGGATCATTAATTCAAGAAATCTAGAAAAAAAAAACAGAACAAGAAAGAAAGAAACCTAGAATGAGCCTCTTTTGGATCTAGAACATGGGTGTGCAAACCAGTGACCACAGATAAATGGATAGCTGTTGATCACAGTATGCCAGTGTTGATTCATGTCCTTTTCTTGTCAGCCTCCCGAGCCCAGCAAGGAGAGGTGTTGAGATGGGTATGTCGCTTGGATCCTAAGACCAGCTTCCAGATGGCCGCAGAGTGGCTCAAGTACCAGCTGTCGGCTCCCATTGACACGGGACCTGGGAACTGTTAGTTTCTGCTTTTTGTCCTTTATTGCTAAATGTTAATGCTGTATGAAAACTGTACACACATGTCAGAGCAGTGTGCTAACACTGTGACAAAGTCACTTGGCCCACTGCCCACTTCCATCCCCCTAGGTAGTACTTTGCTTTGCTCACAGAGGAGGAGCAGATAGTCCCAGGTCTCGGCTGTTGTTTGGATCACAGTGAAGCCACCATGCCCCTCTCAGCTTTGTCTTTGTTTGACTCTTCTGATAGAACCCACCGTGGTTGGTTTTATTCTTTCTTTCAGTGATACCATTAACCAGACTGCATGTCTAGACCTGACTTTTTGCTTTAGCCAAGTGCCAATATATAGCGGTAGGCCTACATTCAGAAAGAATCTCTGGTTAGGCATATGGACATGCAAGTGTACGGCACGGCACGGTGATGGCACTGAGGGTGTGAATTGTGGGCTCTAGCCTTCACTTGTGAGGGTTTGATTCCACTCTGAATGTGGGGTGACTTGACCGTTCAAGGCTGACAGTCAACCTATCCGTCTCTGTCTGTGACTTCTCCCTGCCTCATCTGTTTGGGTGATGTTTATGAACTTGGACCCTAGCACATTTCTCTAGATGTAGCCCTGAGAATTGCTATGAGACTATTGGATGTGAAGCAGCATTTTATAGCTTAAGTAATTTCCTTATTGGAAGAATTGTTCTTTTATTTCTGGTGTTGGTGTTGGGGTCTGTGTCTGCGCGAGCTTACATATATGTGTTTGAAACAGGGTCTTTTTGTGTAACTTAGGCTGGCCTAGAACTTGCTGTGTAGACTAAGCTGTTCTTAGACTCAACTGTCCTCAGCCCTTGAGAGCTAGGATTTCACTGCCCACCCACACTCTCACCACTCCCAAACCTCAGGGGATTCACCCAGGACCTTGTAAATAAATGTTAAGCAAGAATGCTACTGCTGAGCAATAGCCCTAGCTTGGAATAATTCTCTATAAGCTCAAATATTTTAATTATTTGGAGTCTCCTAGATTGCCATCTATCAAGGGTAGCAATTACTATTTTTCAAATGCTTTATAAGCCACACATTTGCTTACATGCATATTCTCAACTGTGTTCATGGAAGGAGGTAGAAGGAGATAGCAGCCTTCTCAGTCCTCACATGTGGTAGGTTTTTTTGTTTTGTTTTGTTTTTTTCCAAAATTGAGGCTGTCAGATCTCCCTGCTCTTTTACCGCTGAAATTACCAAGTGGTCTTTTGAGACCCCGGTTGTGTCTCTTTGTACTCTGCTATCCTGCCACACTGATAAGTGTTTGCATGTGTCTTTCCAAAGTGTGTTCTACAGCTGGAACCGGAGAGGGAGGCTTTTGCTCTATCTTCTCATCATCATATGCACAATGGGAAGCCATGACTTTTTTTTTGGAAAGTGTGATCAACCAGATGTTTCGAACAATAGACAAAGAAGTAAGTAACTTTCCCATGCTGACTGAATAATTTTTGATCTTTTGTAAACTGGTAGATGGATAGGGAAACCTATGGATGTGCATCTTACAAAAAAGAAAACAGATTTAGAGATGTTTAAATACATATTCAAGTTCACAGGCAATAAATGCTATAACTGAGACCAAAACTCAGGTCTGTGACTCTAGGCCCTTCAACATTAGTGTCCGTTTGAAGGGATAGTTGGTTGAGCCTGGTAGTACATGGGAGCCACATGGAGGCTATAGCTAGGACAGTCACAGAAGCCTGGAGCATCTTAAGAGTTACTCTTCATTAAGCAGCTTTCTCGGCTATGGCACGTGAAGTATAATACTTGTGCTGGGTGCCTTTGTCCTCCCAGAATAATAACTGATGGTGGCTTGTCTTGCTGTCCTTCTTGTCGCCTGTTCACCTTCAGTTAGAACATTCTCTGAGCTGTAATTAACTGGATAGCGGCATATGCTATATTGTCCATATTCATTCAATCCAGATTCGTTCAGTCACAGCTAGTGTGGGGGTATTTGCACTATGGTGTGTTCTGGGTTAGCTGGGTAAACAAGTCCTTCCAAATTAGATCTCAGGGTGACTAATGTCACCTGCTTTTCAGTTTGAAATGAAGACATTCTAAGTTTGGTCCACAATGTAGCAAAACCTTGGATTCTGCATTTTTTTCCCCCAAGTTGTGTTTTTTTACAGGTTAGGTTATACTTAAAAGAGTAAGTGTGTTGCTAGGCGGTGGTGGCACACGCTTTTAATCCCTACGCTTGGGAGGCGGAGGCAGGCAGGACTCTGAGTTCAAGGCCAGCCTGGTCTACAAAGCAAGTTCCAGGACAGTCAGGACTGTTATACAGGGAAACCCTGTCTTAAGAGTAAGTGTGGTACGTACGTCAAGAAAACCACTTCTCGGGCTGGAGAGATGGCTCAGCCGTTAAAGGCTAGGCTCACAACCAAAAATATAAGAAAACCACTTCTCAATCAAGGAAACAGTCCTACTGTCTCCCTTCTGTTGAGGTCAGACACCTCCAGTGGGCATGTAAACATGAGCCTGATCTTGCTTGGAAACAGGAGATAGACTTCAGGGTTTGTCCGTGTCTGTCTTAAGTGCAGAAAGTGTTTGAGGGCAGGTGCCTGTTGGTCGTGGCTAGATTTTGTAACAGCCCTTCATTTTTCCTTTCACTGTATTGCTGACGATGTAATCTCGGGCCTTGCACGTGACCTCTTAGCTTTAGCCCTAACCCTGGGTTAGAGTTAATCTTGAAAGAGAAGTATTGATGAATATGTGTGTGATAACGTTACCTTCTTCATGAAGCCTCTAGTGTTTGTCTCCGCGGTGTAAGAGTGACAGGCTTCAAGCCGCCTCTGTTCGCTAGTCAAACAGTTTCCAGCTGCCCATTTTTCACCTCCACTGTAAGTGGAACCAGCTTAGCGAGCGCACACATGTATACACAGATAATAACAATAAATTTTAAAAGAAAAATATAACTTGACACAGCAAATTTAGGCATTCCCCTACAATCTTTTATTCAAATTAACTAATTGGAAATTTAAGCAAAAGGATTTATTTTACTTATTTACTTGAGACAGAGTCTTGCTGTGCAGCTTGGCTGGCCTTGAGCTTGTAATGATGTGTGCATGTGTTTTACTGGTAGGAAGTGATATAACCCTGTTGTGGTACATGTTACCATCATTTCTGGTATGTGTTTTGTTTTTTTCAAGACAAGATTTCTTTTTTTATATGTATATAATTTTTACATTTTATGTTCATTGTTGTTTTACTTGTATGTATGTCTGTATGAGGGTCTCCGAAGCCCTGGAACTGGAGTTACAGATAAATGTGAGCTGCCATGTGAGTGCTGGGAATTAAACCTGGGTCTGGAAGAGCAGCTTATGCTCTTAACCACTGAGCCATCTCTCCAGCCCTGAAAGTATTTCTCTGTAGCTCTGGCTGTCCTGGAACTCACGCTGTAGGCCAGGCTATCCTCAAACTCACAAAGATATGACTGCCTCTGCCTCCCGAGTACTGGAATTAAAGGCGTGCGCCACCACTGCCCAGCAGAAATATTTTGATAAAGTGGGACAGTTGTTTAGACTTGAACAGTTGAAAAGCAGTGCATAAGCTGGACCTCATAGTACAGGCTTAGATTCCCAGCTACATAGGAAGCTGAGGCAGAAGGATTACAAGTTCAAAGTTACCCTGGGCTCCAGACTGAGTTCAGGGCCAGCATGGAAAACAAACTGTCTCAAGATACAGAGTGTGGGCAGTGGGGGAAAAAGTGAGTTTAGCTAGTGATAAAGCATTGTCCTGGTACACATGAGGCTGGGTTCAGCTCCCAGCAACACAGTAACACACTGCTCGTACGTGCGCTTGATTCAGTCACTTATGCTAACTACATTACAGATTTATAGCCTAGAGTGTAAAGGAAATGTCGTGCTTGTGGTGGTGGTCCTGGAACTGAGGACCTATTGACTTCTTTCTCCTGTCTGTTGTAGGAGGTCCCGGTTAATGATGGGATAGAGCTACTGCAGATGGTTTTGAACTTTGAGATGAAGGATCCCCTCATCCTGTCCTGTGTCCTCACCAATGTCTCAGCACTTTTCCCATTTGTCACATACAAACCTGAGTTCCTGCCCCATGTTTTCTCTAAGGTATAAGCCTGTCTTCTTTGCAAATTTTATTTTAAAACTTGAGTCACCTTTTGTAACTGTTTGAAAGTATATGTTATAAGCTGGTCAAGGGGCAGGCATATGTGTTGATTTCTTAGATGACTGACTTGGTACTTCCTGTGGATCAAGCACTATGCTAGTACCTTATAGTTGAGGACCATTGTGGAAAAGGCACATAAACAGACACTGTACCTACCCATATGGTATTGCAATGAATAGACTTCGATGCTAGGAAGCAGAAAGGGGAACTGAGGAAGCTTTCCAAGTGTGCTGTTGGATTGCTGGTGGGAATCGTGAGAGACAGGGACAGCATGGATAATTTTTCAGGTTTCTGGTTTAGTGATTCAGTGCATCTGAAGTTAATGTAATACATTAAACTTAAGACAGCTCTCAATATTGGTGATTGGAATTTAAATGTCTGAACTTTAGGAGGTGATGAGATAAAGTTAGGGCATTACCCCAAGACTAGAAGTGTAAGATGGCTGGAGTGATGGTTGAGAACACTCGCTGTTCTTGCAAAGGACCAGAGTTCAGTTCCCAGCACCTACATGGTAGCTCACAACCACCTGTTATTCAAGTTCCAGAGAATCTTTACACACTTGTACTAGTCTCAGGCACCAGGAATGCATGTGATGCAGGCATACACACAGACAAAACACTCATACACATAAAATGAATAAATAAATATAAAAAGCAAAGAAAAAAGACTGGACATTTGGCCATGGGAACAGATCTGAATATTCATCTGGGAGGGGTCTAGCTCTAGCAGGGGAGGCAGCGTCAGCATCAGTAGAGAAGCAGCACAGAGGGAGAGGAACCTCACCCTGCCTATCCCAGAAGGAAGAGCGGCCAGGGAGAGGAAGACAGTGCTGTGCACACGCCAGCAGCACCTTGAGGAGTAGGCCAGCTGCAGCAGGGGCTCACCGAGAGGTGGAGAGGTCCTGTGGGTTTCATGCAGAGGGGCAGTTACAAAATGGACTCGGGTGGTCATCTCTTCTTGATTGAAAATAGACAAGAGACATGTCCTTGGCTGAGCTGTAGGTGATGACATAGACTGACCAGTCTGAGAATCCCCACCTTCTACTTTATAAATGTTGCAGAGGTAAAGAGAGGGCTTCTGAGCCTCCTGTAGAGATAGGTACCTGAGAGAGTGGACTAATGAAGTTTCAAGACACTAATGAAAAGCTGCCCCGCCACCTCCACTGCCACCAGATCGATGCCAAGGATATATTGCAGAGCTTGTTGGGAATTCATGTTCATTTCAAAACACAGCAGTGAACAAACACTTCTTTTCTCCTCCCTCAGCTGTTTTCATCTGTTACTTTTGAAACTGTTGGAGAAAGTAAGGTAAGACCACTTTTTCTCTTTTTATTTTGGGTTACTTTTTGAAGCAGGGTCTTACTGTGCATCTCAGGCTGGCCTTAAACTCTGCCTTCCTGCCTCTGCCTCCCAGTGCTAAGATTATAGGCATGCATCACCATGCCCAGCTGAGACCATTCATTAAACTTTCAGATTCTAACTTCTGGTAAGCTTAGGTGTGAATACCTCATACTCATATTTAACCTTGATTTTTGTGTGTATGGAAGGATTAGCAAAACATGTAATCATATGATGTTTTTCTGGAGACAAATCTGAACACACAGGTTCATGGAGACTGTGAATCTCACTTCATTTTACCCTTCGACACGGACTGTGACTCTACTGACTGTCACATGGCTTTCAGCTGCATTAATGAGTTGTATTGAAAGTATCTCTGCGTTTGGGAATCTCTCTAGGCCCCCAGGACTCGTGCAGTGAGGAATGTGAGGAGACATGCTTGTTCCTCCATCAACAAGATGTGTCGGGACTACCCTGATCTTGTTCTGGTAAGCTGCTGGGCGCTGCCTGTGCCAGCACTGAGTCCTTTGTGTAGAGAGCTTTCTTGAATTGCTGTGTTCTTCCTTTTACAAAGGTTCTCACCCTTCCTGACTCTGTGACCCTTTACTACAGTTCCTCATGTTGTGCTGACCCCAACTATACAACGATGTCCTTGCTACTTCATAACTAATGTTGCTACTGTTATGATTCGTAATGTAAATATCTGATATGCAGGATATCTGATATGTGACCCCAAAAGGGGTTGTTGCCCACAGGTTGAGGACCCCTAACTTAATGATACAGTTTAAAATTTAACTGAATCTGCTCTTCAAGATGCACAGTTCTTTTCTGTGTGAATAAGTGAGTTTGCCCTATAAATGACCACCCTCTCACTCTGATGTTCTCAGTTCCAAGTAGTTGTCTGATTTTTGAGAGAAGCCAGATGCAGATTTCAGCAATTTTTGTGGTGATTCTTTAAAAAGTTAACGTTAATCCACATAAAAAGATTACTTTGAAATTGCTTCTCTGAGTGCATAGTAGCTGTTTTGGTGTGTAAGCAATAGATTGATTTTGATAAAGCTATAGTAACACTGATGTAGAAAAGCACCAGACACAGCTGCCCTAGCCTGGCTCCTTCCTCTTCAGACAGCAGCAAACATTAGCACAGAATACACAGTCCTGATCTCCCAGAGACTGTCTGGGTTTCTGGCATCCTTGAGTGGCCCATCTCTCTGAAAGTCAGGCCTTTTTTCTTTGTGATATGCAGCCCAATTTTGACATGCTTTATAGCCATGTGAAGCAACTCCTCTCCAATGAGCTGCTCCTGACCCAGATGGAGAAGAGTGCCCTCATGGAAGCCCTGGTTCTCATTAGCAACCAGTTTAAGAATTATGAGCGACAGAAGTTGTTCTTAGAAGAGCTGATGGCACCAATGGTCAACATCTGGCTTTCTGAAGAAATGTGCAGGTACAGGAGATCTTGGGGACTACTAACCCTAACTGTCCTTGGGTAGACCTAATCTATTTCGAGAGCTGTGCCAGGCTGGGGGAGGGGTGTAAGGATTCGGGGCTGTGCCCGAACTATCAGTGATACCTTAAGCTCTCTCGACATTTACTCTCTTCTCTGAAATGTCACCTTGCTCTGTGGAGGTGTGGTAGGGAATGCACTGGGCAGAGATGGCTAGCATGGTCATAAGGGCATGTGAAGCTGTGTGATGTTTGCGGTGCAGCTTTAGCACCGTTGGAGAGATAACCACAGTGGGGTCTGCGGCCCCGGGTGCCTGTGATGCCCCATAGTAGAGAATCTGTTTATTTTGTTGACTTTTTGAATTTGTAAAATATGCAATGATTTGGGGAGTGGGAATATTAACATAAACTTTCAAATGACAGCTTATAATTCATATGATTAAACTCCTCTCACTATAAAAACTATGTTTGGGGCCAGGTGGTGGTGGCACATGCCTTTAATCCCAGCACTCGGGAGTCAGAGGCTAGCAGATCTCTGTCTGTTTGAGGCCAGCCTGGACTACAGAGTGAGTTCCAGGACTGCAAGGGCTGTTACACAGAGAAACCCTGTCTCAAAAAGGCAAAAACAAAAAAACAAAACAAAACTATGTTTGGGGTCTGACAATCTGTTAGCTTTTTAATTTGCTTTCTTGAGTTAGGGTCACCTGTAGCCTAGGATGACCTTCAACTCCTGATCCTCATTGTCCTCTTCCTCTCAAGTGCTGGGATTATAAACCTGTGATGATCATGCTTGGTCTATCTACTATTAGCTCTTGTGGAGGAAATTGTCCTTCCTTAAAGTCATGATACAGGGAGGCTGTGTTGGTGTATGCCTTTAATTCCAGCAGAAGCATACACCAATCTGAGTTCGAGGCCAGCCTGGTATGCATAGTGAATTCCAGGCCAGGTAGACCCTGTCTCGGAGGGAATTAAAAAAAATCTGAGGGGCTAGAGAGATGGCTTAAATGTTAAAAGAGCATTTATTGCTCTTGGAGAGGACCCATGTTCATCCATTTCCAAGCACCTACTTGATGTCTCACAACCATCTGTAACTCCAGGCCCAAGGAATCCAGTGCCCTTTTCTGACCTCTGCAGTACCAGACACACTTGTGAACAGACATCGATGAAAGCAAACACTCCAAAAAAAAAAGATTTTTTTTTTTTTTTTTTGGTTTTTCGAGACAGGGTTTCTCTGTGTAGCTTTGCGCCTTTCCTGGAACTCACTTGGTAGTCCAGGCTGGCCTCCAACTCACAGAGATCCGCCTGGCTCTGCCTCCCGAGTGCTGGGAGTAAAGGCGTGCGCCACCACTGCCCGGCAGATTTTTTTTTTTTTTTTTTTTTTTAAATCCTTGTGTAGGGGCTAGAGGGATGGCTCAGTGGTTATGAGAACTTACTGCTTTTCCAGACAACCAGAGTTCAGCGCTAAATACCAGGGTGTCCTGCTCACAGCTGCCTGTAACTAATTCCAGGGACCCAGTGGCCTCCGTTGGCCTTCACCTATACTCACATACACATGCCCACACACAGGCACACTATACACTTAGCTAAAAGTAACTCTTTGTCTTTAAAAAAATGATGATGTAGCTTTTCTTGCCCTCTCCAGGGTGCTGACAGATGTTGATGCCTTCATCACCTATGTGGGCGCTGATCTGAAAAGCTGTGATCCAGCTGCGGAGGACCCGTGTGGCGCCAACCGTGCGCGAGTAAGATTCTGCTGGGAATGGGAAGTTGCACTGACCACGGGCAGGAGTTAGGGTGTTGCCATTGATCGAGTTTCTCAGATGTGTTTTGTCTGTACTGGTGAGAGACCCAGGATTTCCTCCTGCCCTAAGCTTCTCCTTTCTTTTCTTCTTCAGTCTTGAATTCTTGAGTTAGTTCCCACAGCAGAGCAGATGGTCTTTTCTATGAAGTCATTATTTGGGCTTTAAGGAAGACTGGAGGTGTAATGAGGAAGTAGGTCAGAACTTGGTCGCAGGGTGAGTCCCCCCTGCTATTGCTCTCTGGCATGTGAAGTCCTAAGTGATGGCCGAACCTTGAAACCTTGAAAACCTGAGACTTTCCAGTGTGCCAGGCCACAAGTCAGCCACTGTGGTGAGAGCCACGTGATCAGCCTGGCATGAGGGGTGGGGCTTAGGATGCAAGCTGTCGAGTCCCAGCTGGAGGGCCAAAGGTCAAATGGCCGTTTAAACACATTGGTGGCTCATCTAAGCCACCCTTTACCCAAGGTACTGTGAGAGGGTCATTAAACCCCTGGAAAGACTTCCTAATGAAAAGGGAGCTTCCAGAGCTACCACTGCTCCTGAAAATGGCCGTGAGAAGACCCCTCTTGGACTGGACCATAAAGATGAGGACAGGAATCTTGCTGGGGTGGGAGACAGAGGCTGCTCCTGTCTCTGCCTCTGTCACTGTGCTGTCACCGTGGTCACATGTCACAGGGCTTTGCCACTTATTCCCTGCTGTGTTTCTCACTCTTCTCTGTAGATAACCTTTTGTGTGCACAGCATTCTGGGGGTGTTGAGACGAACTAGCTGGCCTTCCGACCTAGAAGAGGCCAGAACCGGGGGGTTTCTGGTGGGTTACACACCCAGTGGAAATCCAATCTTCCGTAACCCCTGCACAGAGCAGGTCCTGAGGCTTCTTGACAATTTGCTTGCCCTTGTCAGGTGAGTCAGAATATTTTGTATTTATTTTAACCCAAGAATCTCAGTTGTAATCTTTATGTCTGATCATACTGGTGGTATTGAATTAGTTCTGGTTCTTTTGAGAGGGGAGCTTTCTTTTTAAAGACAGTGAAGGTGTCTGTGTAAGGTGTACTTTTTATATATACATGGTTGGAAATAATCCAAGAATGGGGCTTTCTAATTTCTTTGTTGTTGTTGTTGTTCTTTGTTTGTTTTATTTTTAGAGATAGGGTTTCTTTGTATAGCCCTGGCTGTCCTGGAACTCCCTCTGTAAACCAGGCTGGCCTCAAACTCACAGAGATCCACCTGCCTCTGCCTCCTGAGTACTGGGACTAAAGACATACACCACCACCACCCAGCTTATTTTCTCATTTTTTTTAATTTTATTTTTATTTTGCAATACAATTCAGTTCTACATATCAGCCACGGATTCCCTTGTTCTCCCCCTTCCCGCCCCCCTCACCTTCCCCCCAGCCCACCCCCCATTCCCACCTCCTCCAGGGCAAAGCCTCCCCCTCGGACTGAGATCAACCTGGTAGACTCAGTCCAGGTAGGTCCAGTCCCCTCCTCCCAGGCCGAGCCAAGCGATTCTGCATAGGCCCCAGGTTTCAAACAGCCGACTCATGCAATGAGCACAGGACCCGGTCCCACTGCCTGGATGCCTCCCAAACAGATCAAGCCAATCAACTGTCTCACGCATTCAGAGGGCCTGATCCAGTTGGTGACCCCTCAGCCATTGGTTCATAGTTCATGTGTTTCCATTCGTTTGGCTATTTTCCCTGTGCTTTATCCAACCTTGGTCTCAACAATTCTCGCTCATATAAACCCTCCTCATTCTCACTAATTGGACTCCCAGAGATCCACCCGGGGCCTAGTCATGGATCTCTGCATCCAGATCCCTCAGTAGTTGGATGGGGTTTCTAGCACGATAATTAGGGTGTTTGGCCATCCCATCACCAGAGTAGGTCAACTGACCTATTTTCTCATTTTTAAAAATACCGTCTTCGGTGGGTTTTTTTTTGTTGGCTTGCTGTTATTTTGATGGTACTGCTGGGGACTGAACTGGGCCTTGAGCGTTCAAGGCAACAGCATGCCACCAAGATACCTCCCAGCCCTTTTTTCTGCTTCTTTATAGTGCATGCCTACTTTTAAGATTATTTAACCTAAATTTTTATCAGTAAGGGAATGGCTCGTTGGGAACAGCACAGTTGCTTTCTGTAGTCTTTCTCCAGGTGGTGTCCATCTGCACTAATATGAATTTCTCACCAATGACTGAACTCATGTAGGCCAAATGTCCACTGGCTCCACAAGCCACAGGAAAGCAGGATGCCTTTCACCTTTGAGCTAGGCTTCCCTATGAGACCAGCAGCCACTGGAGCTTGAAAGGCAGAATTAGGGACCCCCTTCAGTTTCCAAATTTTAACAAGATAGCAAGGCGTTTCATGTACACATTAAAGGGTTAGAGTCATTGTTCTAGGTCACATGCCCTGACATATTCCAACGAAAGCTGGCCAGTATAGGCTTGTTGGTTATGAGAAGTACACTTTTGAGCTTTATAGAAGTGAAACTTTAAAAAATGCACTTCTTGGTGTCTGGTTTCTTTTTCTCAATGACATGGAGTGGGAGCCATCCCGGTTGCATGCAGCTGCTTCTTCTCACTGCCTCCACGGTATTCTTCTATGTGCTATGCGGTCTCTTATTGGCCCTGCTGGACTTTTGGACAGTTTTGATAATATACAGTGCTGCACGTACACTCTTTGGAATGTCATGATGTCTGTGCAGTCTCGCTGGTTATACACAGAGAATTCCTGAATTGTAAGTTATGTATGTCTTCAGTTTTCACAGCTAGGGTGGCTTTCAGATGTGGTGTACTGATTATGCTCCTAGCAACTGTGTACGGGAATGATGAAAAGTTTTTTGGCTCTTTTTTTGTTGCTTTGTAACAGTGTCCTGCCAGCCCTTTGTGTGTGTGTGTTTCGGGTGGGGGTGGGGGGTGCACTCACGTACAGAAGCCAGAGTCTGGTGTCTGGATGTCTTTCCACATTACTTCTCTGCCTTATTCTTTGAGACACAGTCTCCAACTTGACCTAAACTTGGAAGTTTGGCAAGACTGGCTGACCAAAGAGCCCCTGGCATCTGCCTGTTTCTACCCACCTCAGTACTGGGTTACAGGCATGTACTACCATGCCTATCTTGTGCATGGGGTTTGGTTGGATCCAAACTCATAGCTTGATACTTGTATAGAAAGCACTTTACTCACCAGCCATCTCCCCAGACCCCTTTTATGTTTTTTGTTTTGTTTTGTTTTGTTTTTCAAGACAGGGTTTCTCTGTAGCTTTGGAGCCCGTCCTGGAACTCGCTCTGTAGATCAGGCTGGCATTGAACTCACAGAGATCCTTTGTCTCTGCCTCCTGAGTGCTGGGATTAAAGGCATATGCCAATGGCTGGCTATGATTTTTAATTGTATTTGGGGGTAGTCATTATTCTTTGGGCTTTGTTTATATTAAAACATGGTTTGTATAACCCAGGTTGGTCTCTAACTCACTATGACCTTGAAGTCTTGGTCCTTCTTCCTCTGCCTCCCAAGTGCTACCATACCCGGCTATAGTTTTTTGATTTGCCTTGGTTTGGTTTTTTATGATCACATTTCATTAATGAATGAAAATACAGCCAGGTATACTGATGCAGCCACTAATATCACATATAATCACACCACTTGGAAAGCTAAGACAGGAGACTCTTGGGCACAAGACATTGTCCCAAAACACAGAACAGATGCACATGTTCTTACATGCCTTTAATACTAGCATTTGGGAGCAGTCAGGCAGACATATGTGGGTTCAATGCCAGCCTGGTCTACAAGTTCCAGGCCAGCCAAGGCTATGTAAGGTGATTTTGCCACCACCACCACCCCCCCCTTTTTTTTTTTTTTTAAATATCATGGCTCATTTGCTCAGAGTCAAGTTTAAATTTATTTCTTCCGAGTAATTGTATCAGATTATTTTATAGTATCAATATTGTCCCAAACAGCTGAGAAAATTTTGTTCCAGAAAGCAAAATACATCAAATTGAGCAAAGCACAATTTTGTTTTGTCTTTTTTTTTTTTTTTTCTGAGAGTCTTGCTATGTAGTCAAGTTGACCTTTAAACTCCTAATTTTCTTGTCTCGCTGTTGGATTACTTTTCCTAGGGAGACATGACCAACTGCTTATGTTCATTCAAGATAGGACACTGATAACAGACCATAGAAACAGTTCCCCCCAAGTCTGCATGGTGAGCCAGTGAGTTTACTGGGGTTATTTGGGAGTATGGGTGACTGAAAGGAAACTTATAAAGCAAAATGCCTGCCTAGCATGCCTCCCTCAGCTTTCCACATCACTCATAGGCAACTTCCACTGAATAGTGTCCTCTCTCTCAGGGACTGTTCATTGTTTATAGAACCTCAGAGAGTTGCCTCGTGGGCCTTCTCATGAGTTACCTGAGTTTTATGAGCCTTTCAGAGGAGAGTTTCTGCCCAAACAGAACAGCTACTAGCTACTCAGTCTCCTGAGTTCAGTCCCTGAGACCCACATGGTGAAATCAGAGGCTGGATGTGGTCATGCACAACTGTAATCTCATCTGTACTCCAAAGGGTGAGGCAGGAGGATTGCTACAAATTCAAGACAAGCTTGGGCTTACATAATGAGATGCTCAAGAACACACATACACAAATACAGAGTGAGTTCAAAGCCAGCTGGGGATATAGCTCAATGGTAGAGTGGTCCATGTGTGAGGCCTGCTCTTAATCCCAGTTTCATGCCATTGAGAGGCTGTGGTAGGTAAGGCACTTGCCGCCAGTCCTAACAGCCTGAGTTCAGTTCCTGGAATCCAGGTGGTTCAAGAAGAGAACCAGACTCTCTCCTCTCTCTCTCTGTCTCTGTCTCTGTCTCTGTCTCTCTCTTTCTCTCTCTCTGTCTCTCTCTCTCTCTCTTCCCCTCTCTCCCTCTACTTGTGTGTGTGTGGTTTTCAAGACAGGGTTTTTCTGTTTAGCCCTGGCTGTACTGGAAGTCACTCTGAGGCCAGGCTGACCTTGAATTCAGAGATCTGCCTGCCTCTGCCTCCCCAGTGTTGGGATTAAAGGTGGTCCCTACCACTGTCTGATGAGAACCAGACTCTTAGGTTGTTCTCTGACCTCTTGACATATGGTCCATGGTACATGCACACAGCCACATAAATAACTGCAATAAACATTTAAAATAAACTGAGTATAGTGGCAAATGCCTTTAATCCCAGCACTTGGAAGTATAGACAGATGAATCTCCTAGAGTTTGAGGCCAGCCTGATCTATATATCAAGTTCCAGGTCAGCCAGAGATACTTGGTGAGACCCTATCTTTAAAAAAAATATTTTTTTTAAAAAAATAAAAAAATAGCAGTGAGGATGCACTGTGTGCCCTCACCACGCGTGGATCTTCTAGAACGGGCAGCTGCCTGCGTGTTGGTGAGGAGTCAGCAGACATGACAGCCTAAGGACACGTGGGAGTGTGCCCCGCTGTGTGCTCTACACTGCGTGCTCGTCTATTCTTGGAGACACATCTTTTCATACTGTCGGCTCCCCAGTAAATGACACAGAGACTTACTAATTATGGAAGCTCAACCCATAGTTTAGGCTTATTTCTAATTAGCTCTTAATAACTTAAGGTAACTCTTTTTTATTACTTTACTTTCTACCTTGTGGCTTTTACCTCTATCTCATTTTGTGTGTCTTATTCATTCTGTTTGGCTTCCCTGCCTTCTTCCTAGTGTTCTCTTGCCCTGAAAACCCTGCCTAGCAATTGGCCTTTTAGCTTTTTATTAAATGAATCCAAGTGACACTTTTTCATAGTGTACAAAAAAAAATTATTCCACAACATTTCCCCCTTTTTTTGTCTAAAAATGAAAGGTTGAACTCTAACATAGTAAAACTATATATAATAAAAACAGTTATCGCCGGGCGGTGGTGGCCCATGCCTTTAATCCCAACACTCAGGAGGCAGAGGCAGGCGGATATTTGTGAGTTCGAGGCCAGCCTGGTCTACAGAGCAAGATCCAGGAAAGGCGCAAAGCTACACAGAGAAACCCTGTCTCAAAAAACAAAACAAAAACAAAAACAGTTATCAAGTAAGGATTACATTTACAATATCCAGTCTATTTGTATTTGACAGATTCAATGAAAATACTTCATTATTTATCCTATCTTGGTGAGTCCAAAGTTTTTAACCTAATTTACTTTCTATTATAACTAAGGAAAAGTACAGCTATAATTACCTAGTCTTCAACTTCATCAAAGATCCCAGAAGGATATAATATTACCTGAGTAAACAGGAAGTATAGTGCAAGCCACTTCCAAACATATAGAAATAACAGACATCTGGCTGCCTGGACAGTCACCCAAGGTTCCTTTGTAATTTGGGGCATGCATCTTCAGCCTACAGGCCTAGAATATCTGAGAGACTTTTATGCAGCAGGAATTCTGAAGGACTGTCTTGGCTAGTCTTGGCAAAGTTCAACAGACTTTTTTCTTTGTGTCCTGCTTGTCCAGTTTGTACAGCACACTGTCAACAGTCAAGACAAGAGCAGTTTCTTGTCCAAAAGGCTAGTTTTGCCACATTGAAAGTAAACTCCATATGGAGTTTCTTCAGTGCCCATCATCTTTTCTAAAGTAAATTGGTGCTGACAGGAGCAGATGTGTCTCATTTTCATGAAAAGCCCTATGTTAACAAAACATTTTAAATGCCATATTCTGTAGGTCTTTGAAGTGTTTTGAAGACCATCTATCTAAAATATCTTTGTATGACCTTGAAAACATACCTAACATGACTAAGTTTCATTATTATAGATGACTAACTACTGAGCTATATTTCTTTATTATCCTAAATAGCTTTCAAGAACTAAAACTTAAATTTTAGTTCTTAAACTTTACATTTTTAAATGAGCTGCATAGGTACAATATCTTAAACAAGAATAGAAACATATACAAAGAACAAAAATAACCTTAAATTTGTATCAGTATACAGAAATATCTTACACAAGAGTAGAAACATATATAGTCTAACAAAAATAACTTTTTTTTTTTTTTTTTTTTGGTTTTTCGAGACAGGGTTTCTCTGTATAGCTTTGTGCCTTTCCTGGGACTCACTTGGTAGCCCAGGCTGGCCTTGAACTCATAGAGATCCGCCTGGCTCTGCGAGTGCTGGGATTAAAGGCGTGCGCCACCACTGCCCGGCCTAACAAAAATAACGTTAAATTGGTATCAATATACAAAAATATCTTACACAAGAGTAGAAACATATACAATATAACAAAAATAGCTTTATATTTATATCAGTATACAAAAATATCTTAAACAAGAGTAGAAACATATACAGAACAGCAAAAATAACTTTAAATTTGTATCAATATACAAAAATTCATACCAATGTAAAATATTTGAGACTAGTTGTTTTTTTATTTTGAAAGTAGATACAATAATCTACCCTTTTATTCTGTCATTTCTGTAACCCCTTTTTTCTTCTCAGAACGAGATCCCTGAATCTAATTCCCTTTATTAGTATCCTCTCTGACCATGACCAGTAACAACTGTGACCAAGCTCCCTAAGCAATGACCAAAAAGCTACCCACCCCGCACCTCTTGGGAATGTGAGTGTTGTGTTCTCTAGACTGCTTCCTGTTGTCTTGAGCACTGGCATCTTTGGGGGACTCTGAGAAAATTAGGATAATGGTCAAGTTCTGGCTAGAATAGTCTGAACCACTTCTGAGATGCTGGATCACCTGGGCCACCTGTTTTCATTGGTATATGGTCCCCTTGCTCTGAAAACACATAAATGTTCAAAGGTAACCTACATATCTGCATTAACACAAGTATGGAATGTGCAGTGTGCACAAGTCAATTAAAGATGATTTTTTCTTTTATTCCACAACACATTCTGAATACTTCAGTCACTTTCAGTAATGACCTTAGCTTTCTATCATATTCTTAGTACGCTGCCAGACTAAACAAACTTTAATCGATGTTTAAATGTTTGAATGTTTATGTTCAGTTACAGAGACAAACAGACTGCAGATATGGTGTCTTATGGTGTAAGCCCAAACATGGTAGATGAGGGCAGGACAAGGGGTTCAAGACAAGACTACAATACAGCTGCTTCTGGGCCAACAACATGCTGCACCTTTGGGCTACCCACAGGGCCAGAGACGGTGTCAGGTTCCCTGGATCTAGTTACACGAAGTTACTGATCACCGTGTGGGCACTGGGAGTCGAGCTCCTGCCCTCGCTGAGAACAGCGAGTGCTCTTAGCTGCAGAGCCGTCTCTGTAGCCCTTTGTGTTGCTCTTCAACATCTGTTCATTTTGGTGTTTTGTTTTGTTTTGTTGTTTTTTATTTTTTTGAGACAGGGTTTCTCCATGTAGCTTTGGAGCCTGTCCTGAATCTCGCTCTGTAGACCAGGCTGGCCTCGAACTCACAGAGATCCACCTGCCTCTGCCTCCCGAGTGCTGGGATTAAGGGTGTGCGCCGCCACTGCCCGGCCATTTGTTCATTTTGTATGGTGTAGGCTCAAGCATGCTATGGAGGTCAGAGGACAACTAGTAAGAAGTTACTTTCTTCATCTCCCTATGGGTCTCAGGGATCAAAGTCAGGTCATGGGTCTTGATAGCAAGCACCTTTACTACTGAGCCATAAACATTTCACCAGCCCCTGAGATGTTTTCTTCATATCTTTATTCTGAAAGTGGACTGGAGCTTCCTTGTTTGGTTTTTAAACTTGTACAATGAAGGCACAGCCATGTGTGGTATGCAGGCCTACACTCAAGTCAGGGATTCAGGGCTAGTGCTGACTACCTGGGGAGTTTAAGACCATTCGGATTTATATGAGATCCTGCCCATTCCCCAGCACTTCTCCATTCCATCCCCCCCAAAAAATGAAGGCATAGACTCACATTAGCCTAGCCCTGCTCAAGGTCGGTGTCATGAGCATCAGCCTTCCATCTGCACATGCTGTCCTGTTGAGAAGTCTGCAGGGGCCAGGTATGGTGGAGCACATCTGTCTCTAATACTTGGGAGGGTGGGACAGGAGCATTAGCAAAAGCTCAAACCTAGCCTAGCCTACAAAATAGACCCTATCTCAAAAAGAAGTAAAAGGTCCCACAGCCAGTGACATGTATAGAACTATCATCTGTAATTATGATACCTTCTGGGATCTTGAATGCGACCTAAGGCTTTTTAGAAGCTTTCAGAATCCTCTATAAGTATGTGGAAGGAAAAGCACTCTGAAGTTTGCTTGTTGGTTTGTTTTGGTTGTTTTTTTTTCCCCCGAGACAGAGTTTCTCTGTGTAGTGTTGGCTGTCCTAGAACTTGATCTGTTAACCAGGCTGGCCTTGAACTCTTACCTGCCTCTGCCAGCTGCCCAAGTGCTAAGACTAAAGGTGTGTGCCACCACCGACTGGTTGGTTGTTTTTAGGAAAGGGTCTTTCCACATAGCCTTGACTGTCCTGGAACTCAATATGTAGACCAGGCTGGCCTCAAACTTAAAGAGATGCACCTGGCTCTGCCTCCCGAGTGCTGGGATTAAAGGCGTGCGCCAACACCACCCAGCGTGAATATATTTTTAAGTTGGGGAATCTAGAGGTAATGCTCGCTATTAAGAGTGTTTTTCTGCAATATACAAGGTCTTAGGTTTGGTCCCAGCACTCCAAAAAGGATAGAGTGGGGAAACTGGCTACTGACTATTCAATGAAGTAATTAGTACCCAGGAGGTGGGTCCTGTCCCTAGTCATTGTCCCTTAGTAACACAGTCATCTTGATGGGGAACATGTTTGGATTTTGTTCTTCTAGGAAGCTGTGGTGACTATTGCTAGGTCTGTGCTCCAAAAATAGAGGCAGGGAATTGAAAGATGGGTCCTGTTACTCTGACCTGCTCTTTGCACATACAGTGTTGCTGACATTTCTATCAGTTCATGCATCTCAAGTCTAATAGGATTTGCTGTTGAGTCACTCTGTTGTGATACTGTCCTGCTATCTCAGGATTTGGTGTGTGTGTTAGGCCATGAGATTGTATGCTATGTAGTTAACAGCTTCAAGGCTGCATCTTTCTCTGGGGAATTCTTTCCCCTGCTGTGAGTAATGTTGATGGGGGAATCTGTTTGAAAGACTAGCTAGATGTTTTCATAACATCCTTATTTTTTTCAGAACCCACAATACTTTATACACACCGGAAATTCTAGCCAAGATGGCAGAGCCTTTCACCAAGGTTCTGGATATACTTGAATCTGAAAAAACAACCATATTAGGTAAGAAGGTTTTACCTCCTTGCTGAGTTCATCCTAACTCTATGACTTGTCAGGAAATATATTTATGGAGCTCCTAGAGGTGCTAAGAGCTTATGTGTCATTGATCTTCTTCATCTGAACTATAAGAGTCTTCTAAATGGCTTTTCCCCTATTAATCCCTGTAGAGGGATTTTTCTTTGGGCTGCTAGCTCACACAAAAAAAAAATGACATGAACACTTATTATTAATTATGAAAGCTTGGCCTATAGCTTAGGCTTGTCCCACTAGCTCTTAGAACTTAAATTAACCTGTTTATATTAATCTGCATTTTGTCTCTTGGCTTTTTACCTCTCTTCCATCTGGCACCTCCTGATTCCTCTCGTCTCCTTTGGTATCTCTCCTGCGCCTAGATTCTTCTCTCTGCTCAGAAATCCCACCTAACCTCTTCCTGCCTAGCTATTGGCCATTCAGCTCTTTATTAAACCAACCAGAAGACGTCTTGGCAAAGACACATCTTCATAGTGTACATAAAGATTATTCCACAAAAAAAATCCCTCCTTCAAACACACTCCCTAGGGTGGGATACCTTGTTGCAGCCTTGATACATGGGGGAGGTGCTTGGTCCTGCCTCAACTTAGTATGCCAGACTTTGTTGACTCCCCAAGGGAGGCCTTATCCTCTCTGAGAAGTGGATGAGGGGTGGAATGGGGAGAGTACGGGGGGCAGGAAAAGGGGAGGGCATGGGAACTGGAATTGGTATGTAAAATGAAAAAAAAAAAAACTTTAAAAAAAAGATTTAAAAAAGTAAATAAATTAAAAAAAAAAAAGTCCCGCCGGGCGGTGGTGGCGCACGCCTTTAATCCCAGCACTCGGGAGGCAGAGCCAGGCGGATCTCTGTGAGTTCGAGGCCAGCCTGGGCTACCCAGTGAGTTCTAGGAAAAGGCGCAAAGCTACACAGAGAAACCCTGTCTCGAAAAAAACAAAAAACAACAACAACAAAAAAAATCCCTCCTTCAGTTTAGTGTGCAAATAGTAGTAAGTGGTAGACCCATGTTTCTCCATTACACACCGGAAATGCTAGCCAATATGGCAAAGCCGTCACCAAGGTTCTAGATAGATTTGAATCTGATCTCAGAAGTTGCTTCTTGAAGAACCAGTAAAAGCTAACTATGTCAGATGCAAGAGGAGATACTCGGGCCCAGTACCCAGTTAGGAGAGGACGGCAGGGAGGAAAAGACCTAACACCTTCCCAAGAACTCTTAGTACTCTACCTCCTAGACTATGCGGCCAACTGCTTTGGAATAGAGCACACATGTTCCCAGACAGACGTGTGTGCCTACCTGCAGATGCTGGCCTGTTCCCACCCATTCTGTTCGTCTGTTTGTAGGATTACCTCAGCCTCTCTTGGAAGTCAACGAACACCCTGTCTACAAAACGACTTTGGAGAGGATGCAGCGTTTCTTTGGCATCCTCTATGAGAACTGGTAAGGTCCTAGCGCTGCTGCTGCTACTGCGTGCTCCCTTGCCAGAATTGCTCATTTTGTAGGGATGGCGACAGAGACTTTTGACCAAGAATTCTAGTGTAGAGGTGAGTGGAGGTGAGTGGTGGAGTGGAGTTGGTGGTAGTGGTAAGTCCAGGGGAGCAACTGCTTTCCTGTGGTACAGACTGACTGTTGTGTGCACCTCACAGTCCTGGCCAGGACTGGAAGTTCATACCCACTGTGTGTTTCTAGTGTATGATGATGCGACCCAAGAGGTAGAGAAGTGGGCTTGCACTTGCTCGGACTGCTTAATGCTTGTAGTCTGCTTCTCATGGACCAGTGAGAAGCAACTGGCCTGGTTCTTGTCTTGGGTCCTGGCTATAGGGTTTAGTGATACTTGGCTCCGTGCATACCACACTCACAGCTGTAGCCTCGGTTCACCAAACATTAGAGAATCTTGAAGAACCCGCAGAACTGACACTGTTGGGTACTAGTTATCACTGGTGCTTTTTTGCCTTACAGTTACCATATCCTAGGGAAGGCAGGCCCTTCCATGCAGCAAGATTTCTACACTGTAGAGGGCCTCTCCACCCAGCTCCTTGGTTCAGCCTTCGTCAACTTGAACAATATTCCTGACTTCCGGCTCAAATCTATGCTTCATATCCTTGAAATGACCCTAAGTAACCTAGAAGGTCAGAAATTGGAGACAGGACAGAGGAAGGAAGACTTAACTGCAGGGAGCAGGTGGGACTGTAGGCTTATGTGCATCGTGACCTCTAACACACAGAAGGGTTCAAATAAATTAGGAAGTAAGTGGGTGAGGAAAGAGTGGGGGAACAGGAGGGCAGCTCAGGCTGAGGGCGAGGGTCTTACCAAAACCTCCTGAGCTTTTCCCTGGGTAGAGACTGCTGTCTTCCTACTTCTTAGAAATATACAATTTTTAAATTCATTTCCTTTTCTATATTTTGCTTTTTTTGGTTGGTTTGGTTTTGCCAGGGACTTTTTAAATATGTAGTCTATGCCAGCCCTAAACATGCCATTCTCCTTCTCCTTCTTTAACCTCCTGAGTGCTGGGGTTTTGGTGTTTGTTTTGAGTGATAATCTCACTGTTCTCCAGGCTGAGCTGGAACTCCTGGGCACACGTGACCCTCATGCCTCAGCCTCCTGGGTAGCGGGAACTACAAGTGAATGCTTGTATACCCAGCTGGGTGCTTTCTTTTGAAAGGAACACCCAAGATTTCATCATCTTTCAGGCCCTTTTATATGAGGGTGTCTTTAATTCTTCTATTCTTTAGCAACCCAGGGCTGTAATGTACAGCTAAGTAAGTTAAGCTAAAAATACAAAATAATTGAGTATCTATGCAGCTTAGGATTCTAGGACAAGGAGGCGTTTTCCTATTATCGTAGGGTGTTCTTTTTATCTTGAAAGCCGTGTAGTGGACTGCCCAGCAGCACGGCCTGTTGGCTGGAAGGTGAAGGGTCTGCTCATGTGCTAAAACTCCTTAACCCGCGGCCGGTCGCACGCGTCTTCGTGAAGCCGCTCGTGCTCTTCTGCCCCCCAGAACACTACGAAACCCTCATGGCTCCCATCCTTGGACCTCTCTTCACCTACTGCCACATGGTAAGTGGGTCCGGGAGTCGGGGCAGAGTACTCCTAAGTGAATGGTCCATGCTGGGGAGATGGTCTCTAAAGCGACCAACCACAAGCGTAAGGACTTAAGTTTAGATCCCCAGAACACACGTGAAAGCCAGATGTGGTAGCACACATCTGTAACCTCAGCTCTGGGGAGGTAGAGAGATAGATGGAACCCTGGAGCTCTTTGGCCAGACAGACCGTGTTAATTGATAAGCTCCAGGTCCAGGGAGAGTCACACTCAAGGTGGACAGTGATGGAGTAAGACATCTGACATCGATCTCTAGCCTCTACACGTATGTGCGGACACGCCATGCGAACACTTACGTACACCAAATGCACAGAGATGCGTGACTGCTGCTGAAAGTGTTCTCCCGCTCTCCCGTGCTGTCTGTTCAGCAGCATCCCAGGAGCTTATTGTTGCTGCGGGTTAAACAGCCCCCAAAGAACTAAGCAGGTTTGTTGCTATTGGTGCCTTCAAATGTAAATTCCGCTCCCGTCTTCCTGCAAGAAGAAATGATGAAGGAATTCTTTCCCCTGGGTCTGTCCTTGGCTTTGGAACGAGGCAGCTGTCCAGTTCAACAGAGAACAGATGTGCCCAGAGAGACCCAAAACTTCTCAAAGTATCATTAATCTCAGCAGATACTGGACATGTGCCCTTGTCATAGTGGAGTAAGGTTACAGAACGCAGTCTTCGTTCTGATGTAAGTGGTGGTCTGCTACGGCTAGGGGGACTAAATGACCAGAGCGGTGACTGACACATCCCTGGCTACCATGGATTGACAGTAAATGACCAATAGTGGATTCTTCAATATTTCTGAACATAGAAAATTGATGGCCAGGACCAAGAATTAAGGTTTTTGCTGTTTTGACCATACTAGAAGTTACTGCCAACATTAATTGAAGTTCCTATATTAGATTCCTTTTTCATATTTGGGCCTTGGTACAATTCAGTTTACAGTACAGAAAATGTCTCTAGGTTGATGTAAGGAGTTAGTTTCTTTCTGGGTAATTAGTGTTCTGCTTAAAGTAAACTTGAATAGCTATGTGTAGGCGCTTACACCTCTAATCCCAGCACTAAAGAAGCTGAGACAGGAGAATCACTCACAAGTTTAAGGCCAGCCTGGGATTTATAGTGAGTTCTAGGCTAGCCTGGGCTACAGAGTAAGAACCTCTTTAAAAAAAAAAAAAAAAATTAGGGCTGGAGAGATGGCTCAGAGGTTAAGAACACTGGCTGTTCTTCCAGAGGTCCTGAGTTCAATTCCCAGAACCCACATGGTGGCTCACAACCATCTGTAATGAGATCTGGTGCCCTCTTCTGGCCTGCAGGGATAAGTGCAGACAGAGCACTGTATACATGACAAATAAAATAAATCTTTAAAAAAAAAAAAATTAGAAGTAGACCTTGGATACCATGCACCCCATCCAGCCTCTCCCCATCCTAGCACTTCCTCTTCTTGTTTCTTCAGAGACTTTCCCAGAAGTGGCACGTCATCATCCAGAGGAGCGCGCTGTGGTAAGGAATAACCAATCCTCGGCGCATGAGCCAACAGCCAGCTTTGGGTTGGGCAGGGTTTGACTATTCTAGGGCTAGAGTAGCATTGGTATAGTCATTCCCAGCTTGCATGGGAGTTGGTTTGTCTGGACAGGCTGCTGTTACCAGTTAGTGGCCTGATGGTGAGATTAAGCTTTCCTATGGGGACCTTCCCCTGACCTGCTCTGGATTTTGATCCTGAGCTCTCCATCCAACCAAGCAGAGTCACAAGAGCTAAGGTCCCTCAGTGGACTGCTGTCTATCTCTGATATCCTCTGGGGATAGCCAGAAGAGGAATGGCCTGGGTGTGGGGTGCTGGTGAGGGTGACCCTTTCCTGGTCCTTGCTTCCTTTGCTCTCCCACGGACCTTGCCCCTTGGTTCTCGGCAGTGGAGAGGATGAGATCGCAGAGGACAACCCTGAGTCTCAAGAGATGCTGGAGGAACAACTGGTGAGGCTGTTAACCCGAGAAGTCATGGACCTCATCAGTAAGTGGCGTGTGGGGACCAGGGAAACTACTCAGCAGCCCCACACAGGCTAGGCTGGTGGCAGAGGTTCGGACTGACAAGCAGAAGCTAATAATAGTCCTTAAGTCAATCAGACAGGTTCTGAGTTGTGAACTACATTTTACCAAATAAGAAGACAGGGATCCAAAACAGGAACTTGAATTAATGTTGGCAATAACTTTCTTACTTGATCAAGATAGGAAAAGTTCAGTTCCTAGACGTGAACATCAATTTTCTATTTTCAGAAATGTTGAAAAATTCAGTATTGGTTTTTTATTCCCAAAGTAGTTAAGGATATGTCAGTCACCTTCCCTGGTCCTTTATTCTCAGCGGAGTCTGTAATGTCCCCCTAACTGGCTGACTGGAAGAGCGACCCACAGTCTGGTTGGGGTCCTCAGAATACCTCCTTCTAATGGCGAAGCTGATTTAGTCCTTGGACAGTACCTCCCCACCAGCTTTCATCTGGCCGGAAGTAGCCTGGAATAATCAGTTGGCGAGGTGGCTGTTGTGCCGGGGGTCGATACTACCTTCTGCTCTCTTCTAGCGACCTGCTGTGTATCAAAGAAGACTGCCGAGCACAGTGCTGTCCCTGCTGTGGATGGAGATGGTACGTGACCCAGAGCTCCACCCCTGGAGCCAGAGCCAGGATCGATCTCCCTGTCGTCTCGTGCTGGCCTACTTGCTGTCCTCTGTCCAAAGTGGTTTTCTTCCTGGGATAGACATGACCCTGAGCTCTTGCTCATTCAGTCTCTTCTCAAATGGTATCTCCTCCAAGAAGCCTTCATGTCTGATCTGCCAAACATCGCAGGCCCAAGCTCTGTGTAGTCTCTTCCTCCGCTTTGTCTTTAGCTCAGCTCCCTGCACTTTCATTTATGAAACTCATTTACTGCCTCTCTCCCTTCCTGCGTAGGCTGTCGGGGAGGGACTGTGCTACTCCTCTTATACTCCATGAACTGAACCCATGCCTGTTAGCATGGGCACTCACACATGAACTGTCCTAGTGTCTACAGCCTGCCTGGGGAGAGGGTTGTGTAGCACTGCTTAGTCCCAGGCAGCTGAGGACGTTCCGTTTGGGTAGTCCTCTCTGCTGTGAAAGAATGGAGCTTAGTGTTGTGCATTGCTTACAGATGAGGAGATGATGGCCACTGAAGTCACCCCTTCACCTGTGGCCGAGCTCACAGACTTGGGGAAATGCCTGATGAAGCATGAGGTGGGTAGAGGGGACTGGTGGTACCTTTCTCCTTGCTCTGGGCAGATGTTCTCAGGAAACATGCAGGTCCACTGCTGCAGATTGCTGGTATTTGGCCTCTAGAGCTCAGCTTTTATCTGCCCTCCCATATACAGCTTTCCCCTCCCCCCAGCCACCACCATCTGTCTCTTTTTTTAAAGAGACAGAGTCTCACTGCATAACCCTGGCTGGCCTGGAACTCACTGTGTAGCCCAGGCCGGCTGCTGGGACTAAAGGCCTGACTGTTTATTTCTCCATGTTCCCTTTCTTCCTTCTCTGTTCAGGACATTTGCACAGCACTATTAATTACCGCCTTCAGCTCTCTGACCTGGAAGGATACGCTGTCTTGCCAGAGGGCGACCACACAGCTCTGCTGGCCTCTTCTCAAACAAGTATGCTTATTCATTGTTTTAGGGGTGGGTTTGTTTGGGGTTTTTGCGGGGAGGGGAGGTGGACCTAGGGCTACAAGCATGCTAGGTGAGCACTTTACCACTGACTACATCCCCAATTCTTTTTCTTTTTTATTTTGAGACAAGGGTCTGACTAAATTTCCCAAGCTGTCCTTGAACCCGAGACCTTGAAGTCTTGCTGCCTCCTTGCCACTCCTGAGTAGCTGAGGCTACAGACCTATAGTCTGTTAGTTATTTTTGTATTGCTGTGACCAAATTCACCTAATACAGACTAACTGATTTCTGGGGGATTTTAATCTACAGTGGGTAAAGCATGGCTCAGTTCACTGTGGCAAGAGCATATTGTGATAGCTCCTCTTATCTCAGCAAACAGGAAGCCAAGAGCACAGTTTTTGACCAGGGACAGGCCTAACAGTTAACCTGTGACCTGCTTCTGCCAGTCAGGCCCCAACTGCTAAAGGCTCCACAGCCCTCAAATAGCCATATTGATTGAATATGCAGAACATGACAGGGGCTCTGTCAGAGTCGGTCCTTGCCACCTTTTCCTTTCCTGTCTGCAAGTTGAGGTCAGCCTGGTAGACTGAGTCAGGTGGAAGAACTGGGGGTGGGCCCTTCAGAGGCTCGTGGCTCCTGAGCACAGCTGTCTTCCCAGGTGATGTCTGGGACCCTGCTGGCAGACGCTGTCACATGGCTTTTCACCAGTGTGCTGAAAGGGTTGCAGATGCACGGGCAGCATGATGGGTGCATGGCTTCCCTGGTCCACCTGGCCTTCCAGATATACGAGACACTGGTAAGTGGAGCGGCAGGGCAGGACGGCTGGCGGTCTAGCCGCTTCACTCAACCTGCCTCCCAGGATCTTGAGCTGTGGCCCAAACCCAGGCATCTGCCATCTGCTTATGCTGCCCGAGGGAGGGTGTGCCATGGAATGGGGAAGGTGACAGGCCAAACCTACATCCATTGAGTTCATTCCCCACTTAACTAGCGCCCCAGGTACCTAGAGATAAGAGCAATAATGGAGCAGATCCCTGAAATACACAAGGAGTCTCTGGACCAATTTGACTGCAAGCTTTTAAACCCCTCCCTTCAAAAAGCAGCTGACAAACGCCGGAAGGACCACTTCAAACGTCTCATCGCTGGCTGCATTGGGGTAAGTCTTACATCCCTGTTCCGGCTCCCAGCCCCACACAGTTGCTGTCTTAGACTGTTGTGGGTAAATTCCAAACCAACGAGTCACTGACTGTTCTGATTGTGTGTGTAAGGTAGGGGGTCCTCTGGCCCACAGCTCGGACCCACCATCACTTTTCTCTTGTTCTCTACAGAAACCCTTGGGAGAACAGTTCCGAAAAGAAGTTCACATTAAGAACCTTCCCACACTTTTCAAAAAACCAAAACCAATGCTGGAGACAGAAGTGTTGGACAGTGAGGGGGGTGGACTGGCCACCATCTTTGAACCCTGAATCAAGCTTTTGGGCATCCTTCTCTGGCCTTCGTTGTCATCTCTTCTACCCCTTGTAGCTAATCTCTAGGCCCTTGTACTGCCACCTCACTTTCCACATCAGCCTGGAGATGCTCAGATCCAGGACCAGCTGGAGAAGAGTGGCCCTGTGTGGGGCCCAAGTCACTCTACTGAAGTATTGAGAAAAGGGAGTTAGGACTTACACCATTCCACAGAAACGTCCTAGGGAGATGGCATTCAACTTGCAGTTTGGGCTTTTCCAAGAAAAGCTAGAGCACAATGACCTTCCCCCAGAGCAGCTACACCAGCATGGACAGGACCGGGTGCTGTGCCCAGCACCACTGACCACACTTGCAAGGGCTCAGCCAGTTCCTCTTGGACTACAAGGGACCCACTTGACCCCCTTGCTGCTGGGCTGACAGGGATCCTTCTCTGCTCCCAGGGCATGTTTGGCCTAGGTGCTACATGCTGAACCACACTGAGCCAGTTCTCATGCTCATCTTAAGCAAGGATCTGGCCACTTGGTGGGATCCATGGTACAGGCTTTTGCTAAGGTCTGAGCACAGTCTCCAGGGACAAGAGCTGGGCAGTTTGGTCAAACGTGTTCTTTAAAATGCACGTCCTGCCCTTCAATGAGTGACCCTCAAGGGCTTCCCCAGCCTCAGGCCTACTCGGTAGCACGAGGCCAATCACAATCAGACCAATTAATCTCGTTTCTGGCAAGCTAGCAAAGCCACTGTCCGTTTGGGACTAGCTGAGTCCAGGTGCCTTTGAAAGTTTCTCATGACTCTTCTCAAGGGTTGCTTCATCCCTGGAGGGAACACAAGCAAAGCAAGATGAGTGTGAGGCCTGGCCCTGCCTGTTAGGAAAGGCAGATCTAGCCTGTGTGTCTGCTCTGACAGGCCCACTCGGACCTGGTACAAGCTACAGGCGCACACAGCTAGGTTGGCAAGTGCAGGCTGGGAAAATGGGAACTAGAGTGCCAGGCCTCTGTCTACAGCTGCACAAGGCCATCCCACTTTGCGTGGTACTTGGAGTCTACAGGTTGTCAAGGTGATTCCAGTGTTTCCCTCCAAACCTGATAGCTGCCTACTCCTGTCTGGTTCGCGCTGTGGAGGATGTAGTTGTATTTATTATGTTGTAATATTTTTAACATCCTATGACTTCATGCTAGAAATTTTCTATTGTTTATAGAACCTTTTGTAGAAACTCTAACTCTAAAGGACATCTGCATGTCAGTAAAAATCTCCTTTCGTACACAAAGGGCCCAATCCTCCTTTTTCAAATGAGTGACCCCTCCAAGGTTACTCAGGAGCATCCTGTTGGGTGGACTAAATAGGAGAACCTGTTGATGGTTTCTATCCGTGACCAGCAGAAGGAGATGGCTATCTTCTGTTGAGCAGTCGGTGGTAACACGGCTGAAGCTAAAGATCCGCCTTTTTCATTGGAAGGAAGCCCAGGAGACAGGTGATAAGAAGCACATCCCCACAGCTAGTGTAATTCAGCCTCTCAGACAGCTTTATGACCTGGAAGCCTCTGCTTGGTCCTTAGTTGTTAATGTTAACTCTTTGAGGCAAGGCTCCTTATTTTTAGACAAAAGTAATTATGAAAAAAAATTTTCCTAGTATATCAATTTATTTACATCAAAGGCCTTACAAAGGCAGAAGTCTTAGTCTGTGGCACATTTAATAAAATGTATTGACTGAAAATGAGACCATCCCAGAAGTGCTGTGGAAGCCTCAGTCCATCTGGCCCGCGTCTAGTTCATCCAGGAACCGCCGGCACTTCCCCATCAGTATCTTGATAGCTTCACTCACCAACACATCTGGCGGCAACACTCCAGTGGACTCAACAGAAACTAGGGACCAAAAAGACACTTTAGCCCTGGCAGGATTTACCTAGTTCAAAATCCAAAGAGTACCATACCACCCCCACTCACAGATATAATGGTCCCGGACCCGGGCAAGCCGCACAGCCTTCTTCAGCTTCTCATTCCGGAAGATTTCTCTGCTAAAGGTATCCAGCCGAGCATTGGCAACCCTGGCCAACTTTTTACCTGAGGAAAACAATGTTACACCTTAGCTTAATCAAGTCTAAGGGATTTTCTTTTCTGCCACCTTCAAAGAAAGTACACTCAAATCTTCATTACAACAGTATGCCAAACACCATACCTTGTACTTCCTGAACCTCAATCACACCCGGGGAGAAGCAGCGGCTCAGCTCCTCAGCCGCCTCCCCTTCCACAGGTTCAAGCAGAGTGATGTCTGGCAGGAGCCTGTAGCTGGCTGTTGCCACCGGTGAGAACTTGGCATGATCTTTGCCTGTGAGAAACTCTGTTATTCTTCTGTGCCAGGGACAACAACCCCAGTTGAGCTCCTTGGTTACACCATGCACTACAGACTCGCGCCCACCCAGGGCAGACTCACTGGGTTCTTACCAATGCCCTTGACGCAGTGCATAATCAAGTCAATCTCCTGGCCAGGCCGAAGCTGAGCAATGAGGATGTCGTCGTGCACTGGGCGAATTGTGCCCTCCGGGAAGACATCAGCCTGGTTTCCCAAGGGGACCCATGTCATATGCCTGGTATATACTGGAGGGAAATATGTCAGAAGATCCCAGATCCTAAAATTAGCACCCATCAGCCTGTGGGCCCTCTTCCTTCCCACTGCTCACCTTTGTGGTTCACATAGAGTTCATTGGGGTCAGAGGAATCCTTAGCAGCACTGGGGTTCCTGGTACACCTGACCTGCAGCCGAAACTGCAAAGTGTCTATCTCAGTTCCTTCCTCCTCCCCTGTATAAATGAGGAAGCAGGGTTGTGTTGTTTCAGACAGGGTTGGATAGCCCTGGCTGTCCTGGAATTCACTACGTGAATCAGGCCGGCCTTGAGCTCAGGAGAGATCAGCCTGCAGCTAGCTCTATGTGCACCATGCCTGGCCCTAGCCCTGACTAATAATAGGGGCTGGCAAGAAGGCTGAGTAAAGATGTCAGGCAAACCTGAAGACCTGAGTTCAATCCCTGGAACCCACGTGAAAACATACTCCAGAGTTGTCCTCTGACCTCCACACCCATGTGTACATGCACACAAAGTTCTTAAAAGAATGAAAATACATCCGAGTGCTGAAAGCCTTTATGTATATACAGACAAAGTTAAGGCAAGGACAAGTGTTCTCCCAGACGAAAGCCAACGTACAAAACACTAACTACCTCGACTAAGGTTATACAGTAGTAAACCTGGGATCTGAGTCCACAATCGACTTCAGAACAGTTCCTCTACTTAATCTCATCTCAGCCTCACCTTGGTTCCGATATTCAAAAAGACGAGGATCAGCAAGAATGGGGATGAGTCCCAGGCGGTGAGCAAGGATCTCATCCTGGACAATGGATGTGTTATTGTACACCAGAACCTTTTCCACAGCCATTGTTGGCACCTGTCCAAGAAAGCAGAATCATCCAACTGTAAAAACCCAACAGATCTCCACCTCCCTCCCTGCCTGGGAAAATAAAAGACAGCTCTTTTATTTTGTTCTTCAGATTTCTGAGCCAGGGTTTCACTATGTAGTCACTGTGTGCTCATCTTAGAGGTGTGACCCATCCCACCTGCCTGGGAGGGATGGCTTTGGGGACATTTCTACTAATGAGGTGATGATAGTTTCCCCACTCCAGCCCCCACATCTTCTACTACCTCAGCTAACAGAATTCTCCGGAAAGCATTAGCAATGGCAGCATCAATCCCCACCATGTCGAACTCCAATGTATTTTCATCCATATGTACTATGTCCACACGGAAATTCTAGAGGGACAGAGAAAGAACTATGAACACCTGTTTCCTTGTGTAATTCACACCTCCCTCTGTGATTACTCCCACCTTGGCAATGTCTCTCAATGTTTCCACCCTCTCTCATCCTAAAGCATTCCTCTGCCTAGATGATCACTAGACCTTTGTCTCCAGCCCCGTTCTTGAGTTTCGTAAGAAGCCTGTCTGTTTTTGTCTTTTTCTGTTGCTTTTTTTTTTTTTTTTTTTTTTTTTCTAAGACAGGGTTTCCCTGGCTGTCCTGGAACTCTCTCTGTGAGGACCAGGCTGGCCTCAAATTCACAGAAATACGTACCCCTGTCTTCTGTGTGCTAGGATTAAATGTGTACACCACTATGTCTGGCTTCCCAGTTTTGTTTTAAAGACCCTAAGCAATATGGCTCCACACAAACAACCCACAAAGGCTACTGTACTAAAGAGCAGAACTTCCCACACTACTTAAACCAGTTAATAATACTGTGTTTCTGCTGTTTTTAGTTTTTTAAACCCCTTTTTTTTCAAACTCTATTGCCTTGGTTTCTGAACACCAATTTAGTACTCTCTTCTGACATTCCTTCTAAATTCTCTCTTCCACTCACCCTGTAAATGTTACTTTCTCCCAGGTTCTAGTCTCCTGGGTGACTTCAACCACACTCTTAGCTTAAGTGACTACTCAGCAACTCCCAAAACTTGGTCTCACTTGATCTCACTTCAAACATCATCCATTTGACCTGTACACTTCACACACAGGAATTTAAAGTATTATTGCTCTTGTTCTCCTGTTTACCAAATGACACAATCAGCCATCAATACAGGTCTCCAGTGGGGCCGGAGAGGTGGCTCCCGGGTTAAGAGCAGTTCATTGCTCTTGAAGAACTGGGTTTAGTTCCCAGCACCCATGTGGTGGCTCACAACCATCCGTAACTCCAGTTCCAGACCTAACTTCCTCCTCAGATTTCCCAGGTCACCAGCCACACACATGGTGCACAAATACACATGCAAACAAACACATAAGGCCCCCCAAAAAGGGTTTACGTCCCGAAAGTCACAAGGTCCTTTTTTTCCACACACACACAGCCCTCACCAAAGCAACGACACATATTTGTTAGTTCTCTCTCACTCTGTGCTCCATTTCCACTATCAGTGGAATCCAGTCGTGCCCTCCATCTCAGCTCCCATACACTTATCTAGCAGACTTGCCAGAATTCATTCCCTCTCAGCTATTAAGGTAGCAAAATTTGGCCTACTGAAAAATTCTCTTTAATTCGGGCGTGGTAGTGCACGCCTTTAATCTCAAGCGCTCGGGAGGTAGAAGCGAGTTTCAGGACAGCCAGGGATACACACAGAAACCTGTCTCAAAAAACAAACAAAAAAGCTCTCTATTAACCTGCAGAGCTTAAGATGCACCCCAATCTTGTCTGCCACTCATGCCGACATACTGACATCTGACAATAATTTACTGCTGGAACAGGATCAGAGCAAACTTTACACAAGTGTTTATAATAACGCTCCATTTAGGCCTTCATAGCTCAGCTTTTATTCAAAGTTAAATGCTTAATTCAGATGTCATTTCCTTCACTGACCCTTAACTACGTCCTTCCAACTGGATGGATTAAGTGCGTCTACGTGATTGCCCTACCCCATCCCAGCCATCCTCTCCGCTATTTCATTATACTGGAATCATTTGTTTACGTGGTCCATTACCCCACCGAGAGTGAATAACTTGTTCCAGGAACAGGAGCCGTGTCTGACGGCCCGTCCACGGAACACCTAGCACATGGCTCGTTTTATGAAAGCAGCGACCCCCAACCCCAAAACCAACTTGTGAGGTCTGGCCCCTCAAGCCGTCTGGACACCTGCAGCGCCGCCCACCTTCTCGAAGCGGTCCTGGTCCCAAGCATCATCATAACCCGAATAGTTACCGGGGAAGTCAGTGGTATGGACCTGGAACAGACAGATGTGTTCACGAAAGGGCAGTGAGGTCCAGCCCCGAACCAGACCTCCCCCTCCTCCCTGCCCCGCCTTCATCTCTCCTGAGTTCAGATCAGAGCTTACATTGCGAACCCCGAACTCTCCTAGAACCACGCGAGTCCGCATTTCCTCCACTGCCTGAGCCGCCGCCATTTTCCACTATTCGCCGCAAGGGAAGCCTCCAAATCCGCGCATGCGTACAAGAGGCCCGTCGCCGTCTCCGAGGCAACGCTCCGCCTCCTGAACTCTTAAATGTCGCGATATCCTGCCCCGCCTCCGTCCACGTCCTTCACTTCCGGACGTCAATTGGGGCCAAACATCCGGGTTTCGCCTTTTTGCATTCCGGCGGATACTACCTCGCCCTCTCTCTTCTCTGGACGTCTTTCTTCTTCACTCGGGCTCAGATCTCACACTTTTCCCACGCGCGCGAGTTTCAGCGACGGAAAGCCTCGAGGGACATGGCGGCTACGGCGGCGCCGGCCAGCGGCGTCCGAAATGGAGCTGGCCCGGAGTGGGGAGGCTTCGAAGAAAACATCCAGGTATTAGAACCCCCGCGACCAGCAGCCCCCGGGCTGATGGCCGTCCCAAGTGTGGTAGCTGTTCTCCCTCGCGGCCTGGTAGTCGGCTCCATTGCAACACCTTCTGAGCTCTCTGAGCGAAAGTCTGTGGGGCTTGTGCTGACGTGAAAGGGCCAGGCTACGGCTCCAGCGGGCCTCGGCTCTCTGCCTGCCCGGAGCTTTGTGGACAGGTTGGAAGGTCTGTCTGGGTCATACATAGTGTACGGCTAGAGGGTAGGATTCACTGACGCTCCCCAAAGATAGACTGTGAGCATAGCTTGTTTGAGGGTTGGAGAAGGCAGCTGGGCTCTTGTGCAGCTCCCTGAAGCGTTGAGAGGGAAACTAGGAGAACAGCGTGAATTGCAGGTAAGTAGTAGGTTTCCTGAACTACAGAAGTGTGGCAACCAAGAGTTGTGTGAGCAGTGAAAGGACGGAGTATGGCCCGACCGGTAGCAGTTTCAGTGTCCTCACCAGTGCAAGAGCCAAGCCTCAAACCATGAGATGAGCAGAGAACAGAAGGATGCGACGGAAGGGCTCCTCACTCTAGGAACAATGTCTTCACAGGGTGGGGGCTCGGCTGTGATTGATATGGAGAACATGGATGATACCTCAGGCTCCAGCTTCGAGGATATGGGTGAGCTGCATCAGCGCCTGCGTGAGGAAGAAGTAGATGCTGATGCAGCTGCTGCAGAGGAAGAGGATGGGGAGTTCCTTGGCATGAAAGGCTTTAAGGGACAACTGAGCCGGCAGGTGGCTGATCAGGTAAGCAGATGGGAAAGCGGACCCATGTATGTCCCAATTGATGTAGGTTTCCAGTTAGAATTACACAGAAATCTAGCAGAGACTGGGTAACAGTCTAGAGCCAAGAGTTTCATAATACCCGTCTCCCTTCAGATGTGGCAGGCAGGGAAGAGACAAGCTTCCAGGGCCTTCAGCTTGTATGCCAACATCGACATCCTGAGACCCTACTTTGATGTGGAGCCTGCCCAGGTCCGAAGCAGGTGAGGAGCCTTCCCAGAAGAGTCTGACCTTCATCCAGAGTGCAGTCAGATACTGAGCCCTAAGCTCTGGTGGGCTCCCCTACTTGTAACCCCAGCACCCTAGTCACCAAACCTGTTGCTGAATACACCGCACTGGAAGCACACTGGCCTTGTTCTCTGTCTGGTGTGGCACCATCTTCCCGCCACACCTCGCTCACACAGCACTTGCTGTGTTCTCAGCCCTCCCCAGTTGGTCCTCGGCCAGGACTCCTAGACAGCTCCACTTTCTTCTCCCAGGTGGTTCTTCAAGCTGCTGTACGTTCTCATTCCTGGGTCAAACTCCTCAAGAGCAAGCTCTGCTGCCTTTATCCTTTTTTTTTTTTTTAGACTCTTTTCTCTCTGGCATCAAAACAGAGTATCAGAGCATAGTCATTAGCGGCCTCAAGAACTGGATTCAATGCTGGCTTGGTTCTTTGTTCATCCTTTAAGTAGTGCTGATACAAAACCTGGGGCCACTATACATTGAGTTTTTATTCTATGATATCTGATTCATTGGTGAAGATAGGCGGGAGCCTTGACATTGAGTGCAGTCACAACGTAGTACTCTAGTATGACTGGGACACACAGGAGGGACACTTGAGCCCAGAAAGGCTGCAATGTCCAAAAGGGAAGGCTTCCCAGAGGAAGTAATATCTTAATTAAAAAGAGCAATCCAGGCTGGAGAGATGGCTCAGTGGTTAAGAGCACTAGCTGTTCTTCCAGAGGTCCTGAGTTCAATTCCCAGCAACCACATGGTGGCTCACAACCATCTAGGTTGAGATCTGGCGCCCTCTTCTGGCCTGCAAGGACACATGCAGACACAACACTGTATACATAATAAATTTATAAATCTTTAAAAAAAAAAAGAACAATCCAAGAAACAAGAGTAACTGAAGGTGTAGTGGCCATAGGCAAAGAAAGAAAAGATCTCTTTTTATTCTGTGTGGAATTTTTCATACCACTTTAAGTATATTTTTCAAGAAAAATGCTAACTGCCTAGAAGAATAGTAATTAGAAAGAGTCAGGAAGTGTCCTGCTTCCTCGGTAGTTGCGCTGTTCCCAGGGCTTCTACATTTTGGGTGCCTTCTGCAGATGTCTGCCTGCCTTCTATAGGCCATGTAGGTAAACGGTCAAATCCTCCGGTCTCTCCAAGGTTTCTGAATAGCTGCTACTCCACTCACCTCAGAGGGCTGTCCTTCCTCAAAGTGATTTTTTTCATTCCCTGTCTTTACCCCCTCCCCCTTCCCCTCTTATCCAGTATGTCCTCTGGGCCAGCCCTATTCCCTGGCGGTAGAGACATGAGTAAGAGTCAGACCCTGCCCTCCAGAACCTCAGCATAGCTGCATCTGCCCTCATCTCTCCTCTCCTCTCCCAGGCTCCTGGAGTCCATGATCCCTGTCAAGATGGTCAACTTCCCCCAGGTGACTAGGGAAAGGCATGTCTGCAGAGGAGGGGGAGGCATCAGGGTAGAGGGTGGGCTGCCAGGCCAAGCCTGAGCAGGTGTGAAGAGAAGAGGCATTGCAGCCTCCAGTCTGAATGTGTTGTGTATTGACAGAAAGTCGCAGGTGAGCTCTATGGACCTCTCATGCTGGTCTTCACACTAGTGGCCATCCTCCTCCATGGGATGAAGACATCTGATACCATTATCGTAAGCAAGACACAGGCCTTGGGGAAGGGGGCGTGGCTGATGGGGCTTGCAGACTGCCTGAGGATATGATGGTGGAGTGAGACAAGAGCAGCCCCTGCCGAAAGCCCTGGTGAGGCTGAGATCAGAGGTGCCCTAAGCAGAGCCTTCACCCCACAGCGTGAGGGCACCCTGATGGGCACAGCCATTGGCACCTGCTTCGGATACTGGCTGGGTGTTTCGTCGTTCATTTCTTTCCTTGCCTACCTGTGCAATGCCCAAATCACCATGCTCCAGATGCTGGCACTGCTGGTAAGGAGCCGAGCCTGGGAGTGGGCAGGGAGAGCCCAAGATAAGGAAGGCCTTGGTCTGCTGCTCTCCAGGAGTCTGTGGGCCTGCGGTGGGAAGAGCAGCAGGCCAAAGACCCCACCAAGGGGCAGAAGGCCACTCCAGCCCAAGTGAGGATCCTCTCCTCTCTCTCCCCAGGGCTATGGCCTCTTTGGGCACTGCATCGTCCTGTTCATCACCTACAACATTCACCTTCATTCGCTCTTCTACCTCTTCTGGCTGCTGGTGGGTGGGCTCTCCACCCTGCGCATGGTAAGCTGAGCAGGTTTGCTGTCCACCCCACAAAGGGCTCTCCAGCTTCTGCCCTGGGTATCTCCATCCATCCCTTTGAAACAGGCCTTCTGAACCGTGTACCTGTGGCCCTAGGTGGCAGTGTTGGTGTCGAGGACTGTCGGCCCCACCCAGCGGCTGCTCCTCTGTGGCACACTGGCCGCTCTACACATGCTCTTCCTGCTCTATCTGCATTTTGCCTACCACAAGGTGGTGGAGGGTAAGTGGCCAGAGGGCCTGTGTGGGGGCCTGGGCTGGATGAGCTCACCTGGGGGCCTGCCCAGCCAGTTCTCACTCATCCTCATCCTTCCTTCTTTAGGGATCCTGGACACTCTGGAGGGCCCCAATGTCCCGCCCATGCAGAGGGTCCCTAGAGACATCCCTGCTGTGCTCCCTGCTGCCAGGCTTCCTGTCACTGTGGTCAATGCCACTGCCAAGGCAATAGCAGTGACCCTGCAGTCACACTGATCCTGCCTGAGACCCTTGGCCAGCCCTGACCCCCGCTCTGGGGCAGAGGGAGATCAAAGGACAGTACTGAGGACGTGTGTCTCTCTGATGAGGTCTGCGGCAACCACTGAGCTCTTGCTGCCTAAACACCTCCTGGGCACAGGTCTTGGCTTCTGAAAGGCACAAGGCCAAGGAACTCCTGGCCAGGACTGCAAGCCTTTGCAGCCAGGTGCAGAATATGGGTCAGCTCTTCTGAGGCCCTCCCCATCCACCCCTTTTTCTCTCCCTCCCCTCTTGTCTTGCTAAATATAGACTTGGTAATTAAACTATTGACTGGAGTCTGGAACTCCAGCTCCTGTCCAGGCATTCTCCTGTCGCCCTGCTTCTGATCCACATTGCTGTTCTGTCGGTGGTGATGGTCTATGCCTTCTGTGCCCTCACTCAGGCAGGACGGAGGAAGGACAGGCAGCCTGCTTAGAAGGCAGCAGCTGCTTGTAGAAACTGTCCCTGAGGGCTGGAGACACTTGACCCACAGAGCAGCAGGCAGACCCCAAGCAGGAGAGCCGCAGTGCTCGTGTGGATGTACACCAGGCTTAACTCTAGGCTGGCTGTCCTTTCGAGACACCAAAGCAGCAGTGACAAAATGAACATAAACTGACTCCATCATTACAAGGACCTTCTGTACCGGGTTGCTGAAGTAATGTCCACATAGAGCTGACAATTGAGCCAAACCTGGTTTTACTGAAGCTTTAGTTTCCTGTCCTCCCTCCAAATGTTATATTTAAACAACACCCCCCTTAACCTCCACTGAAGAAGTAAATTCAGGCTGAGCATGTATTCTTTAATCCCAGCACTCAGGAGGCACAGGCAGGTGGATCTCTGTGACTTCAAGGCCAGCCTAGTCTACAGAGTGAGTTCCAGAACAGTCAGGGCCACACAGTGAGACCCTGTTTCAATAAAAAGTAAATTTAGGGTGCTGGTTAAAAGCAGACACTGCTTTTTGAGGGGATTTAAGTTCTATTGCCAGCACCCTTTGTGGGTGGCTCACAACTGCTTGTAACTCCAGCTCCAGGAGCTCCAACAGTCTCTGAGGGTACCCGCTCTCACGACACAGACACATGCATACACATAATAAAAACAAAATTGGGGCCGGGCGGTGGTGGCGCACGCCTTTAATCCCAGCACCCGGGAGGCAGAGCCAGGCGGATCTCTGTGAGTTCGAGGCCAGCCTGGGCTACCAAGTGAGTTCCAGGAAAGGCGCAAAGCTACACAGAGAAACCCTGTCTCTAAAAACCAAAAAAAAAAAAAAAAAAAAAAAAAAAAAACAAAATTGGGGTAGAGAGATGGCTCAGGGGTTAATTAAGAGTTCAGTGCTCTTGCCCAGGACCTGGATTCAGTGGTTCAGTTCCCAGCTTCCACAGTTGGGTGGCTCAGATTTTCCTGTAACTCTACCACCCTCTTCTGGCTTCTGCAGGCACCTATACTCCTGTAGTATACACAAACACACAAATTTAAAAAAAAAAAATCAAATAGTTAACAGGAGGAAGGCTTTTGACAGTAAAGGTTTTTGTTTTTTGGTGGTTGTTTGTTTGTTTGTTTGCGGGGCCGGGGAGGTTCCAGACAAAGTCTCATTATGTAGCTCTGTCTATCCTTTAACTCAATCTGTAGACCAGGATGGCCTCGAACTCACTGAGATCCGCCTGCCTGTGCATCCCAAGTGCTGGGATTAAAGGCATATGCCACCACCGCCCAGCTTCTAGCTCACTTTTTAATTAAAAGGAAAAAAAAGTGGCTCTTCCTATTACACTGCCCTGTTGCACAAATGAAGCCCCCATGGAGATAGCAAGCATAGAGAGAAAATCCAGCTTCACTACTCCTGCCGCTTTACAATCTCGCCACCCCACCCCATTCCTACAGCTTTGGGTTGGTCTGACACCCTTTGGTTTTGGCAATCCCATTCTCCTGGATGTTAAAACGTCTTCAAGGCTGTTTCACCTGCCATACCCCAAGGTTCTGTCCGGTGCAGCTATATTGACCGCGAAGTCCCCGTGGGTTGGAATCCCCACGCATGCTACGGCTCGCGTCACTGGGACATGGGGGCGGGGCGCGGCACGGATTAAAGGGCCTAGGGACTGCCAAGCAGAATCGATTGTCCAGGGTCTTGGCGAAGGCGCGGAATCTCTAGATTTAGACCTTAAGAATGGAGAAGCACGGGAGAATAAGTGAAAGAAGCCGAAATGGCATCAAAGGTTGTCTCAACGTGACTTGCCTCCACCCTCCCCACGTGACGCTGTATCCCTCTACCTTCTTTTCACGCTGTCAAGCCCTCGGATCCTAGTTCTTCACCCTGAGACACGCATCGCACACCGGCCGCGTGGTCCATGCCGGGCTGGGGGGCGGGGCGAGAGCCAGTGACGCAACCGTTGCCATAGGAACTCGCCGCCTGCTCCGGCGCCGCAGCTGAAGCCGAGCTGCATCCCGCCCCGGCTGTCCCCGCGAGCCCTGCTGCCGGGCCCGGGGGCCGGCAGAGCGGGCGCGGCCTCCAAAGCCGCGAGGGAGAGGACTAGCGCGGGGCGGCTGCAGCTCGGTCCTCGGGCCGCCCCCGCCCCCGCGCCGCTCCCTCCTCCGCGCCTCCGCATCCCGGACCTGCGCCTGCTTTCGCTCCCGCCGCGGCCCCGGGCTCGCTTCGTCGCCACCACAGCCGCGGTTGCCTCGGCTCCGCCGCAGCCTCGGCCGCCTCCGCCTCCGCTCCGGCTGCGACCCCAACCGAGACCGTGACCTCAGTCCCCGCCCCGCCCCCGCCCGCAGCCGGGACAACTTGTGCCCAGGCCGGGACACCGGCGCCAGCCCCCAAGGCCCAGTCGTGGGGACCATGCTGCCCAGCTCCATCCAGATTTCGGGGGAGCCGCTGTCAGGCGCCGAGGTGCGGGACATCTGCCGCGGCCTGCGCGACAACGCGGTGCGCCTGCTCTCGCTGCGCGGCTGTCGCCTGTGCGACCGCGACTTCGGCCGCATCTGCCGGGCCCTAGCTGGAGCCACGTCCCTGGCGCAGCTCAACCTTAACCTGGGCGTCGTGTCCAGCCCCAGCCGCATCAAGCAGCTGGCGGAAGCGCTACGGACCAACCGCTCCATCCAGTCCCTCTTGTGAGTGTGTCCCCTCGCAAGGGGGTCCCGGCTACTGCACCCCCTACCACCTCCTGTATCTCCGCATTACCTTCCAGTACCTGTTTTCCCACCGTCCCAGCCTCTAATACACACCTCATCTTTCTTCTGGGTCCACCACACCCTCCCAGAAACATGGATCGTTTCTAGACTTTGCTCCACATTCAGACCCGCAGGAGAGCTGGGATGCCTAGCCTTCCTGGTAGGGAATGTCGTTCCTCCCCACCCCACCCCCAGTTACTTCATTGTGAAGCCCCTCATTTCTGAGGAAGGGTCACCTCCCATGGAGACTACAGCCCAGCCCTTCCAGCCCTACCCACTGAAGGATCTCAGAGGCCCGTGAGCATGTGTGCTGGCGAGCATGTGTGCTGGCTCCCCAGTCCTATCCACACACCCCTCCTTGTGCAATGTTCTTATTACCAGTTCCTACCCCAGAAAAGAAACCAAATCGTACTCCTTCAAATCTAGAATTTCCATTTTTTCCCTTCCCATCCTTGTCTCGGGAGGGGCAGCTTTCCCAAACAGATAAGGCTGGTGATTCATAATTCATCTCGTCTCAACCTTCAGCCTGCATGGGAGCCCACTGACAGATGCGGGACTTGCCTTGCTGAACCCGGCCCTGGCTCTCCACCCTGCCCTTGTGGCTCTTGACCTGGGGGACTGCATGCTGGGTGATGAAGCCATCAACCTTATCTGTGGTCTCCTCCCTCCAGATGGGGCCAAGTCTGGTGAGCAGGGCCCTACTGAGTGCATGGGCTAGTGTGACTGATGAAGGGTGAATGCACAGGAGGGGGTGTGGCCCAGTGCTGAGAGCTGGGAGGGTGCAGTAAGAATGCCTTTTTTATCATTCTCAGGAAGGGAGACACTTAGGGACAGAGCCCAGTGGAAACACAGTGACCCAGGCAGGGGAGGAGTGAGTAGGTCCCTAATTGCTCCAGACTACTGTGGTTGGGGGCAAGGTGACTCCCAGCAATTAGGCTAACCCCATAGATACAGGGTGGAGAAGGGACTGACTCTACCCATCCTGGGTTCTCACTAATACTGCTGCCTAGGTTTGAAGGAGCTAACACTGAGTGCCAACCCTGGCATCACCCCTAAGGGCTGGAGCCGCCTCGCCATTGCTGTGGCCCACAGCTCCCAAGTCCGCGTCCTCAACCTGGACTACAACCCCCTGGGTGAGCTTAAGATCATTCCCCTCAATTCTCACTGCTCCCACCCTATCCAAAACCTTCAGACCACCAGTTGCCATAGTAACCCCCACTCAAGGGAGGGAAGATCAGTGAGAGCCCCCAAGGGGTCTCATAAAGGAGCCATCCTTCATGGAGTACCAGATGACCAACAGGTAGGTTAAAGCCTCAATCAGAACCCGTGGATCTGACTTGCTTCATCTCCAAATGCTCACTTCCTGGCCACTCACCTGTGTCTCCTGGCCAGGCATCGTGGTCCTGACCAGGACTAAGGATTAACAGACCTCTATTTTCTCAGATGGCTGAGAATTTGTGCTCTCTCCCTAGGTGACCATGTGGCAGGGATGCTGGCTGTAGCTGTGGCCTCAAGCCGTACCCTAGAAGTCCTAGACTTGGAGGGCACAGGGCTCACCAACCAGTCAGCTCAGGTGAGAGGCCATCATGTTTTGGAGACAAGCTAGGGGAAAGGGTGAAATAATCATCATGTCTGGGAACAGACCCAAGGGCTGGTCTGTTGGACCCAAGGGAGCTGCCTAAATTGTGGGGTTTTTTGTGGGGGAGGGGTTCCGAGACAGGATTTCTCTGTGTAGCTTTGGTGCCTGTCGTGGATCTCGCTCTGTAGCCCAGGCTGGCCTTGAACTCACAGAGATCCGCCTGGCTCTGCCTCCCGAGTGCTGGGATTAAAGGCATGCGCCACCACGTTTTATTTATCAATCAGTTTTAATTTTACAATTTATTATTTATTATTTTATGTGAAGGAATGTTTTACCTATATGTCTGTGGTGCACATGGAGGCCAGAAGATGGTGTCAGATCTCCTGCAACTGGAGTTATAGATGGTGATGAACAGCCATGTGGGTGCTGGGAATTGAAACCTGGTCCTTAGGAAGAGCAGCCATTGCCTGTAACCACTGAGCCACACCCGTCCTGTGTTTATTCTTTTCTGTGCTCTTCCATTCCTCAGACCCTGCTGGACATGGTAGAAAATTACCCAACAGCTTTGCGGAGTCTGGTATTGGCCGAGAACAGCATTAGCCCAGAGCTGCAGCAGCAGATCTGTGACCTCCTCTCTGAGGGGGAAGAAGAGGAAGAGGTGGCAGGAGGGGCTGTGGATACACAGGAATGGGGGCGAGGGCGGGAGCCTGCGGCCCATCAGCGGGGTGGCAGCTCCTGGATGTGCCCCAGTGGTAAGAACCTGGAGAAGGGATGAGAGCTAGGTCTGGAAGATTTGGAACAAGGGGGTGAGGCTGGGAAACCAGGCCATGGCTTTTGTTTATTTGTGGTGCTCACTAAGGCATGACTGGTGGCTGAACACCCTTCTGCCCTCCCACAGATCCCAGCTCTCAGATGGTGCTAATGACATCAGGACTAGGGGACAGTCTACTGGCCGAGACCGAGATGTGACCCTCCACTTGGGCTTCTGTGCATTGTTACGTTTGTCTGTATCCCCACTACCTTCCCCCATAGGGCAGGGAAAGGTCCTGGCTGGGGTTCTGGCAGTCCGTAGTTGTGGGAGGCTCTGGAAGCTGTCACTGGGCATCAGCCTTGAGGGGTGGGGGGACTTGAACTTTGAACTTGTTGGCAGCTCTGGCTGCAACCCGCTGGCTCGGAACAGATTTTATAAACTCTACAACCTGGCTTGCGGCTGTAGTCACTGGGGATGACCAATGGGAGGGCCTGGCAGTGCCACTGACCAGAAATTAGGGGTATCACCCTACAGCTCACTCTACGTCTGCCTAGGTCTAGGACCTAGGGGTCCTGGGAGTTCAGATGACACCTGAAGATAACTAGAGTGAGGAGCTGGGCTGAACTTTACCCTCCTTCTGCAGGGAAGCTTATCATTACCCCTTCTGTTACCTGAGCACCCCCTCCCCATGCCTGGGCCACGGGAAGCCAGGCAGAATGGGCTAAAGGGGGGGTCTCTGGCAAAGACTAGGAAACGCTGGACTAGAAATACGTAAGTGCTGGAGTGTTCAGCAGTTAACACGTAACTCCAGCTCCAGGGTACCAAACCTCTGGCCTCTGTGGGCACCTGCATGCTACACACACACACACACACACACACACACACACACACACACACACACACACACACACACACACACACCACTCAGAAAGTTAGCTGGGTACATGGTGGTACCCAGCACTCTGGAGGCAAAGGCAAGTGGTTCTGTGAGTTCCAGGCCAGCCTGGTCTACACGAGATGCCATCTTAAAAATAAAAACAAGAATAGGGATTATAGTGGGAAGGAGAAAGTCAATTAAGGCAAATGAAGCCATACCTATAAAATAAGTTTTATTTGATTTTAAAACAGTCATTAATGTGAAAATTTCCCCAATCTGGGAGTAACAGTCTAGAGCCAAGGTTAAGAGGGGGCCAGGCCTCACCTGGAGCCTAGCTTGAGGCCCCTAAAGTCCCACCCTCTCTCTGGAAGGGACGGTGGGAACAGCTGAGGAGAGCCCTGAGTGAGTCCACCCTTGTCCCTAGGTCCAGCTGGGCCAGGCCAAAGAGTAGCTCATGCAGAGGAAAAGAGTACTCGGAGGTCAGTAGCATCAATGATACTGCCCCCGACAACCAAAGCTCCTGGATAGGAAAGGAGAATGGAAAAAGAACACTGGAAGCCGGGCGCCTCCCCGTGATAACTCCTGGACTGACTTGGGACTCAAATGACTTACTACCTTTGGAGAATAAGTATTCCAAGAGGAAAAGAAAGTCTCAGGAGGCAAGCTGGCACCAATCGGTGCCAATGCAGCTGCAAGATTTGGTGTGGGCCCCATTCACATAGGACACAGAGCTACCCAGGTCTGAGGAGAGTTCAGGAGTCAGCCGCATGCAGCCCCAAGAGGTGGTGGCAGGGAGGCAGTGGGCTTAGCTGAGCAGGGTGCCCTGTTCCTGCGCCTGCGTCAGGCTGTCCTTGCGGTGCAGGTGGTGCACCCCCATCCTCTTGGGGCTGCGCTGAGGGCGGCTGGAACTGCGGAGTGGCCAGGCCCTGCCATCAATGTGGGAAGTGTGAGGTCCATCCTCTGCACCCTCATTACCAGGCAGCAGGCTCTGGCGCTCTTCCTCAGGGCTGACAGGCAGATTCAGCATGTCCTCTTCCTCCTCCCTGGGAAAGGCAGAGTCAGGCTCTGTTGGTAGCAGCAGTCCACTCTCACGGTGTGGGGACGGTGGCAGGGCCTCCGCGGGGCTCGGCGAGAAATGGAGCTGTAGCTCAGGAAGTGCATCCCGCCCAAAGGCTGTGCGCTGGACCACAGCAGCGGGAGGCGGGGTGCGGTCCACAAATGCACGCTGCCAGCTGGCCAGCAGGTCCTCCTCAGAGCTGGCAGAGCTGGCTGGGGCACTGAGTGCTGAGGGGGCTGGACTAGGGTGGTGATGGGGTGAGCCTTGGGCTGAGGCAGGATTGCTAGGCACTGGGCTGCGGTGGACCCGCTCACTCCCCTCCTCCACCAGGCTCAGGGAAATGGCCTGCCGAGTGGCATAAGTACAGTTGGGTAGGGGGCTGTTGCGTGGAATTCGAATCTTATCCTCAGAAAACTCTATTACCTTCCGACCAGGATACAATGGATGTGGTGGAGATGGGGTAGGGTAGGGACTCAACTTCTCAAAGGCTGGCAGGGGCAGCTCCTCCTCTGGGGAGCCTCCTGTAGTACTCACAGAGCAGCATTCCCCATTGGGTTGTGGAGAGGGACTGCCAGGGGCGGGGGGGCTGGCTGAGTCACCTGGAGCATCCCCACTCATGTCCACATGCACGAATACATCCTCAGCCAAGGGGCGTCCAGCACTGCCTGACTGGGCTGAATTGAGCAGGAGAGACTCCGGTTTCTCCAACACCCGGGCAATGACTGAGGTAGGCACCACAGCCCCTGCGGCCAGGCTGGAAGAAGGGCTGGGGCTGGCGGCCTCCTGACCACTACGCAGATGTTTCCTGACCATGTCCTGCAGCTCACAGGGTAGCTAGGGTAAGAGGAGAGGAGCGAGACACGAATGAGCCCCGCTGAAGATAGCTTGACTCATAGCAAAAACAAGAGCCACCACGTCCTGGTTAATCCTGTGCACTCAGCTTTTAAGCTTCTACACAACCTCACTTCACAGAAAAAAACAACTGGTACTGTATTTAACATGAAGTTAACCAGCTCAACTGCTAAGACCTATGTACACCAAAACATCTTTCCTCCGTCTCAGGCGGCTTGCGCCAAAACCAGACTTGGAGAGCGCCAGCCACTCCAGACCTGCAAGTACCTCCAGTCTGCAGGCCAGCTCAGCCTTGGCTTGGAGAGGGATGGGGTCAGATGGGCTGTCTCAGTGTCAAGGCTAACAGCTCTGGCCACCCCTTCTTCCTGCACAGGCTCCGAGGACTGACAGTACCTTATGAAATACTAACAGAGCCAGCTCCAACACTAGTTACAGGCCTCGGTGGCACCCAGGAAGTGCAACCCAGGGGCAAGAGGAAGGAAGTGGAAAGGGAAGTCAGAGGAAGTAGAAGGCAGAGATGCACAAAGTGGGCAGAGTCCTGAAAAGGCGGAATGATGCCGGGCAGGTGTGTCACTCACATCAGCAAGCTTGTGGTTCCGGAAGTGGGACTTGTTGCACTTGAGGAGCTGCACAGCCAGGTTGCAGTCCAGCCGGTACCGCTCCTGCAGACAGAGACCTGCTTAGAGCCCAGCCCGCCCAAGGGTGCAAGATGTAGCCACGCCGAGGATGGGCACATACATTGAGCTCCTCCAGCTTATTGATGGTATTCTTGGCATCCAGCAGCTTGTTAGTCAGCTCCACAATCTCCCAGTCCAGGGTCTTTCTATCCATCTCAGCCTTCTTGATCTGCAGCACAGACTTGTGGTAAAGCCAGCCCGGACCCCAGCCAGCCCTCTCCCTCCACCACCTCCAGCCCAGAGACACAGGCCACAGGTGCTAGGGCAGCCAAGGCAGACAGCAGACATGACGACAGACAGGAGGAGACTCGGCATTTCTCCTGCTCTGCAGGCTGCTCATGAGGAGCCGTCTGAGAAGAACCTAATGCCATGGGAACCCAGGACGGAGGCAGTCTAAGAAACTACCCATCCTTGGCGGGGGCTTAAGGGACTCTAGGCACCCGGCAAGGCACTAACATCTCAGAGGCAGGAACTGCAGCCAGGGACTAAAGCCTGTGTGAGCAGCTGTCTCTGAGATCAGCTAGGAGTGGGCGTCTATGAGATTAGCTGGATGGGCTCAGAGGGAGCTTCAGCTCCCTTAACGTGTACCCACAGCCTGGGCTTGCTGCCACTGCAGCTGGGAAGCTGGGAAAGCGCTGAGGGCTGCCATCAACCAGCACCTCTGCCAGAGCCAGGAGCAGAACCCCAGACCCCGGTCTTTCCCAGGGTGGAGGCACTGACTACTAACGGGCCTCACAGTGACGGAGAAGAGTGGATGTGCTCAAGGGCAGAGGGAAACGGCCAAGGCCCCACCATCCCTGATACGGACCAAGGAGGCCAGAACCAGGGGAAAAAACACACACAAACTCAGACGCAACTGCAAAAATCCAGCTGTGGCTAAGAGAGGCCTGAGAGGAGAATGCAGCAGCAGCGGTGGCGGCATGAGGGGAGACGAAGAGAGAAGAGAAACAGTGTGAGCATTAACAGTCCCGACTGGCACAGCACACTGCAGTCCCCTCCCCAACACTGCCATGCCCTCCCTCCCCAAGCCCAGGGTGAAGGGCAGCCCACTGCGATGCTAGTCCTGCCAGCACAGTACCAGTGTGTGCAGCTTGTCCTCGAGCTCCTGGTTGGTCCGCTGGGAAGCTGTGTAGCTGTTCTGCAGCCTACAGAGGGACACAAGGCGGAGAGCCCTGGTCAAGATCCTGATCTTCAGGGCCACCAAGCCTCCTCTACATGGGACTCTGGGAAAGGCCCCGGGTTTCTAAACAGAATCAGGTGGGAGCTGAGGCTCTTGCAGCTAACTTCCCACAAAGGGGGAGATACCTGGCCCTTTATTCCCACACCTGCGGAATTTGTCTTTAAATTTGTCCAGTTCCTCACGGCTCTGGCCTAACTCCAGTTCCAGGCAGTCTTGTCCTATTTCCAGCTCCCGCTCCAAGGCCTCAGTGCGTCTGGTGGCTGAGGCCAGGCGTCGGCGAAGCTCTTCATTCTCCTGCTGCAGAAGTCTGGGGTGGGGGGACAGGGAATCATCAGATAGCTAACCCTGGAGCGCCAGACGGGACTGGGAAAGGACAGGACAGACGAGTGCCCTTCAGTTTCAGTCTAGCTAGGGGGACTCTATCCACAGGCCCTCTGGCCTCAAGAGAGGCCTAGGTTGGAGAGGGGATGGGGTGGGAGCAGAGGGTATGGTGTAAAACATTCCGCTTTGCCCCTCACCAGTGCAGAAGACTAGGTCAGAACAAAAGGTCACCACCCAAGCCCGCAGGCCACCAAGCCTTGCAGCTCCAGTTTCCCCACTTCACAATCAGGCTTCTCCATTATTAATCTCTTGGGAATCCAGGCCAGCACTGCTGCTCTCCAGGAGGCCTCAAATGCTGACAGAAAGGCGGCAGCTGGCACAGGGGGGCCACTCTCTAGAGCCGGGAGCTGGGCAAGGGCTCTCTGCAAGGGCACATCCTCGGCCCACAGATGGAGGAAAACCCTTTTCCCAGGGAGAACATGTACAACACTGAGCCCTAAAACACCCCATCCAACCTTTACCTCTGCCGAGCATGAGTGGTCCATGGGCTGTGTGTGGCGAGGAAGGCATGGATACACCCCAACACAAAAACTGTAAACTTACTTAAAACTAACATTTTTTTTCTGCAATTTTTGTTTGTTTTGTAATTCGAGTCTACGGTTCTTGAGCATGAACAACTGTAGGTCACAACATTGTGCCACAATGTCAGAAGTTGGAATGTCAGAAGGCCAGATGTAAGGAGAAACCTGGGAGTACCGAAAGCCTACAGCAGGAAGCGGAAAGGGGCACAGTGCACAGGAGAGTGACGGACAGCCAGTACTCACTTCATCCTCTCTGCGTCAGTCAGGGGCCCCTGGACAAAAAACAGGAAAAGCCTGAGACTCAGATCCAGCCACTGGCCTCCTGGCTGGCTCATACTTCAAACAGCCCTGGAGAGGGCTGTGTAACACAAGAGGGTGACAGGTGAAACCCAGTCATGTCTGGATGAGCTTACAGTGCCCTCTCCCATGCCAACCAGAACATTCTAGAACCTCTTCCAACATCTACCCTTAATCCTGAAGCCATCTTCATAGGTGACCAGGTACCCATGCCATCTCTTCCCCAAGAAGAGAGCACCTCTCAGGTGTCCACTCCTCACAAGCATGGCACAGACTTTCTAGAGAAGTCAGTCAAGGCACACTATAGAAGTTGTGAGTTGAGAGAGCCCTCTCAGCCCCTACAGAGGAAGATGGACAGAATCAGGACCTTGGAGGATGAGGTGGGAGAACTGAATGGCGGAGAGTCTCTGGGGACAAAACGCTATGGGGCTTGGGTTGGTGAGTGTTTGCATGTAGGTTCTCATGCAGCCTAGGCTGGACTCAGACTCACTGCGTAACTGAAGGTGACCAGGAACCCCTGACCTCACTGCCTCCATCTTCCAATATACGTATGGACCACCAAACCATTTTGTGTCTTGCTTTGAAACCCCTGCCCCAACTTTCCTAAGCTCTTACAATGGCATGACCCAAGCGCCAGAGCCCAGCCAACCAGAGCAGGCCCAAGCTATGCAGAAGGGGCACTTTAGAAGTGCAGGCCATGAGTAAGCCAATGAAGTAAACAGCTCAGATCACGGACTCTAGCCTGACAACTGGATTGGACCCTACTCAGCAATACACTGGTGAAAGCTTCACCTCCCTTAACCTTAGCTCCCTCTTTGTAAACCTGAAAGTTTTATCTAATGTTCTCTGAGCTGCAATGAACAAATGGTGGCACTTTCTCCCTAGACTGTCCCAGGAGGCCAGGACACAGCCGACGCTCAGCATCTGAGACTGGACTGTGTGCACTGTGGGGTGGGAGGAAGGCTAACAGGAAGCTTCGGGAACCACCCATGCTCACTAGACTGGAGTGTCTGGCAGTTGACCACAGGCCTCCTAAGAGCAAGCCTAACATGGTTCCTGGCAGAGAGTATGAAGTTATCAAGTTAGGTGGGTGAAGGGCCGGACTTTGGAGGGACAATGGAGGAGAGCTACTGTGGTGGGAAGCAGCTGGAGTGCCACCCTCCTTAGGCTCCCTACAGAGGCCAAGGTTGAATGACTTTCCTTCAGCACAGCCAGGGCCCGGACAGTCCAGTGGGCTGGCTGTTACAGGGAGAACTGCAGTGTTTGGGACGACTCTGCTGAGCTCAGAGACCACGGCTCCCTGGGACAGGAGCACACACCGACAGCCCACCGGCACCACCACAGCTCCATCAGCAATGTCATCATCCTCCTGCCCTAACACACGACCAGCACCTCGGGCCCGAGAAGCCAGCCTCTGCCAGCCAGGGCCAGATCGCAGTCTTGCTGACCTCTTGCTCGAGCGGGGACACAGGGATCTCCAGACGCAGCTCCCGATGCTCTGGAGGTGCCTTCCGGTACGGTTTCTTAGCAGGGGCAGCACTGGTCATTCTGGAAGGAAGGTGCAGGCTCGTCTACCTGCCAAGAGAAGCCAGGGAGAGAAAGGCTCAGAGATGTGGGGAGAGGCTCTGAAGGGCCACTAAGATGGCTCAGTGGGTAGGGCACTTACTGCTCCTGACAATCTGACATTTGTCCTCAGAACCCACATGTTGGAAGGAAAGAATCGACTCCCACAAACTGTCCTGACCTCTATAGCTGGTAATGTGGCGCGCACGCGCGCGCACACACACACACACACTGAAGAGAATTCTAAGCAGCCCCTGGACCGAGCATTTGAAGATGACACTCAGGATGGATGCAGGCAGCAGTGCCCAGGCAGACGGGCCTGAGCCACAGCTGGGTCACCAGAAGGGCGGGGCTTTGGTGTGTCAGTCCTGATGCAGGATCCATCAGAGCAGTGCTGGAGATGAGGGCAAGGATCCAATGGAGAACAGGCAGGTGGGAAAGACAGGCCCAGGGTGAGAGGCCTTGCTCTAAGAGTGGGGGGGGGGGACCTCAAGAGCAGCCTATACTTGTGGCCACAGAGAGCTGCAAAGCACTGATTCTCCTCAACTCTAGACTGAGGCTAAAAGCAGCACCAGTTTCACAGGGCTCTTCTGAAGACTCTATCAGTCCGTAAGAACAGTGCCAGAGCCGCCGGGCAGTGGCAACGCACGCCTTTAACCCTATCAATCAGAAGGCAGACACAGGTGGATCTCTGTGAGTTCAAGGGCAGCCTGGTCTACAGAGCAAGTTCCAGGACAGCCATGAAAAAAACAAAAAAAAGAACAGTGACAGATTAGGCTGCATAGTGGCCCACGGTTTTGATCAAAGCACTCAGGAGGCAGAGGCAGGGGGACCTCTGTGAGCGCAAGGCCTGATCTTCAGGCAAGTCAGAACTGCATACCAGAACAGAGGGCAGGGAGGGAGGGAGAGAGAGAGGGAGGGAGGGAGGGAGGGAGGGAGGGAGGGAGGGAGGGAGGGAGGGAGAGAGAGAGGGAGAGAGAGAGGGAGGGAGGGAGGGAGAGACAGAGACAGAGACAGAGACAGAGACATAGGCAGCAATACACATTTGTAATTCCAAGTACTAGGGAGGCAGAGGAAAGAGAGTCCTAAATTGATGCCAGTCTGGGCTACACAGTCAGACTACTCACAACAAAAACAAAACAGTGCCCAGCACTTAGGTAAAGTTAAACACAGGTTTGCTTTCCATAAACTGTGAACAAACCTTAAAAGTCTGAGGATACTGACCCAACCCAGGCTCCAGGATAAGTGTCTCCAAGCTGAGAGCACTCTCTGGACACTGCCAACAAAGGCCAAGCCCATCTGGCCCCAAACACACTCTTTTGTTTGACTAGCTCCCACTAAAAGAGCGCACCTACCCAGCACCTCACCTGCCGGCCTCCCAGAAGAGAACCAAGTAGGGACAGGGGCCTCATCAGGACATACCGTCTGTCCGCTGGCAGCGTGCTCTGCTCTGCTGTCCTGGAGTTAGCTTTTGGCTCTCCACATCCCACGGCCCCTCCACTTCCTCCAGCCAAGAGCTCCTGAAACCAGAGAAGGGAAGAAAGTGGACACCAGGTGTCAGCCGCCTGCCTGCCCAGTTTGCGACCTGGAAGGCTCCCGGAAAGCAGCAAGCAGGGAGCCCACAGGACGGGGGTTTGGGGGAACGCGGCAGAGGCAGGGTAGTGGCCTGGGTCACAGAGTGAAGCCAAGTCAAAAAAGTTACAACTGAAATACTGAGCACCCACCTTTCTCCAAACAACGCCTGTGTCCACGCACACGCATTCACTGTCTCTACTTCCCACACACCCCGTTCTGGAAGAGGACTGCTACCACTCTTTTTTGGTTTTGTGTTTGGAGACAGGGTTTCTCTGTGTAGCCCTAGCTGTCCCGAACTCACTCTGTAGATCATTCTGGCCTTGAACTCACAGAGATCCGCCTGCCTCTGCCTCCCGAGTGCTGGGATTAAAAGTGGTGGCGCACGCCTTTAATCCCAGCACTCGGGAGGCAGAGGCAGGCGGATCTCTGTGAGTTCGAGGCCAGCCTGGGCTACCAAGTGAGTTCCAGGAAAGGCACAGAGAAACCCTGTCTCGAAAAACCAAAAAAAAAAAGAAAAAAAAAAAAGTGTGCACCACCAATGCCCGGCAGATCTGGTACTATTCTTCTTTTTTCCTTTTGGTTTTTCAAGACAGGGTTTCTTTGTGTAACAGCTCTGGCTGTCTTGGAACTCGGTTTGTAGACCAGGCTGGCCTCGAACTCACAGATACCTGCCAACATCTGCCTCCCAAGTGCTGGGATTGAAGGTGTGCGCCACCAGCGCCCGGCGTCTGGTACTATTCTTATTTCTACCCCCTACTTGTCCTGCTCATCTCCTAGGTGAGCTTCTTAGAGTCTCAACAGCTAGGGAATTGGGGGAACAGAGGTTGCAAATGAGACTACCAAGGGTCTAGCAGAGGAGCAAGAGGACCATGGTGCTGGAGAGAGCCCCAACACAGGTTCCACAAGAAGCCCAGAGACCGCGTCTGTGTACAATGGAGGTCCCTAAACTAAGCAATGAGCAAAGGTAGGTCCAAGACAGCAAACCCGAAACTCAGCAATTAGGAGTGGTGGTTCTCAATCGGGGTGAGTTTGTCCCTGCTTCTCTCAGGGACGATCGCAGATGTCTAGAGACATTTTCAGTTCTCAAAATCTGCAGAGGAGGAGGTACCACTGGTAAGTCAAGGCCAGGACATCGATGAACCATCCTCCCGTGAGCAGGACAGTGACCACAACAAAGAGCTGGCAAGGCCGAAGGTCAACAGTGCTGAGGTGGAGAGCTGCCGGTATACACGACACAACTGTGGGCTGGCAGGATGGCCCCACAGGCAAAGGTGCCTGCTGCCGAGCCTGCTGACCCAAGTTTGATCTCGGGGACTTACGCGGTGGGAGGAGAGAGCTGATGCCCACAGGTGCCCCTCTGACCTCCACATGCTTACTGCAGCACGCATGTGCCTACACACATACACTCAAAGTAAATGTAACAGAAAAATGTAAGGCCACGTCTGGGGAGCCAAGACCCACGTTTCCAGGCCCAGGCTGCTCTGGCACCCTGAAGTGCCTGAGTAACATGCTTCCTCACTGCAAAAGCCTGCTCTACACCTATGCACATGGCTGAGCCAAGCGACCTACCAGGTCCCCTCAGCTCCTTGGGATTCTGAGAAGCACCTGTAATAAGCTGGGCGGCAGCACGGGGGCAGCAGGCACCGCGGTGAGCAGTGGAAATAGTAACCCTCAGTGGCTTTCTGAGCACAAGAAACAATCTCTTCCCACCCCCATCAACCCAAACAGAGCTGGGGGCTGAAGGAGGCCTTACGGGCTAAAGCATGTGTTCCTACTGTTGGGACATGCCCTGGCCATGACTCCTGTCACATTCCAGCAGGGCCTGGGGCATCAGGGTGGGGGCAAAGGAGGGCGGGGAAGCAGGAGCAGTCCCTCCTCTCTAAGGTCCCTGGCCTGGGTTTGGGGGAAAGCTCGCGGCGGCGTAGTAGCAAACGCGTGAGCCGCCAGCCTCCGCCCCTTTGACAGGAGGCAGAACGTGTCCCCACAGGGCACAAGCAGCATGCTGTCAGGCTGACTCCCTGCACAGGAATCTGGGAGGGCCAGAAAGGACACCACATTCCTGGGGTAAGGGGAACAAACAAGATAAACCACAGGTCCTCTGTGGCTGTCCTCCAGAAGGCCCTGGAGTAGGGACTCCTATGGCCCGAGGGAGGAGCCTAGAAAAGTCCCAAACCAATGCAGGTGCCCAGGCCCTGACACTCAAAGGTGTCTGTGTGGTGTGCATGCCTGGAAAACAAGGTAGGATCAGAGCCATGGACTAAATGGGGGACAGGCAGTGGAGCTTCTAGAAAATGATGGGAAAGCTCCCAGAGCTAGCCGCTGCCTTCTCCCTTCTCTTCACACAAGCCAGCTTTCTGTGGCCTTCCTGTCCTGTCCCGTCTTTCCCACCCCCACTCCTACCCCAGGGCTGAGGAACCCTTCACTCTGCAAGCTCCCTGTGTGCCTTTTCCTCCAACCTTAGCCTCTCCGTTACTTACCTGCTCCAATTCCTGCCAAGGCTCACACTCTCTTCTAGGCACCAGGGCACTTAGGAGAACAGTGGGCAGACACATTCAGGTACATGGTAATTCTATCTGTGGGTAGAGCTGCCTCACTGAGGCACCACATCCTATAGCTTGCCCTGCCCTGCCCTGACAGTAAGTCCTGGCTGCAGCTATGAGAATGTTTTTATTTTCAGGTTTCTCTGAGGCTAGAGGCAATCTGGTTTGCTGGGTCGGGGGATGATGTGGGTATGACAAGGACAGAGACAGTAAATGCAGACAGGGACTCTAAGGAGGGAGGTGGGGGAAAGGTTACTTCTCTATCAGACCCGGAAAGTAGGGACAATGTACCAGGGAACCTTCTGGGTTCCCCAACCCTACTCCCCAAGGCAGATCTGTGCCACTCCCTGCCCCGTGTCCATAAATACCAGGGCATGTTGGGACACCTGGGCCTTCATTTCAATTCCCAAAATCTACCAAGTGCCCTGGATCCAACCTGTAAGGGACAGCACTGGAGAGCCCATTGTCCTGGACTAGAGAACAGACCAGGGGAGAGTGAAGAACAGCTGGAGGCCCCCAAGCTGGAAGAAGATAAAAGGGGAGTTAGAAACATCAAAGCAGTCTCCCCAGGAAGTCTGAGCTACCAGCTGTAGTCCCCACTGACCACTGACCACTCCTTTACCTGAAGGTTTTCCAGAGTTCAGCCCAAGGAAGACTTCTAACCCTGTGCTGACAAGATGCCCTGGGCCACTATGGGCAAGCCACAGCCAAGGTCAGCCTGTGGGGCCTCAAGGCCTCTAGTTGCCAAGTTGACTCTTTTGGAGGAAGATCTGGCAATGAGCAGGAAGAACTCTACTCCCAACTACCTGGGCCTTAGGAGGCAGGATCAGATGGCTCAGGATGGGGGCTACCAGCTTGTATGCTGAGTCTGTACCAAGAGCTGTGCCCAGGTGGAACCCTGGCTGACCCAGCATGGGCTGTGGCTCTTCAGATGAACCTGCTGACCTGCAGTAGGAGACACCCAAACACCCTGAAGCAGGAGAAGAAGGGGCTCTCCTCACCCTCACCCCCACCCCATCCTAGCTCACCTTCCTGTCTCCCTCCTTTGCCACATAGCATTCATTCTTCACTATTCAAAGTCAGTTCAGAGGACAGACTACCTCATATCTGCTGGGGAGGAGGGTGATAGCTTGCTAATTGCCATGTTGCAATCTGCCAGTCAATGCGGCCGCCTGTTGCCACCTGCCCTGTATTAAATACCTTCTCCCTGATTACAGCCCATGGGGCACGATTAGCTGCCTTCAGAGAACAAAGTCTACTTTCATTAGAAATGGGGCTCGGCATGCACAGAGGGCCTGCACTGCGAACCCAATGAGCAGCTGAGCAGAGTGCGGGTAGATAAGAGCAAGGCACCTGACCGCGAGCAGCTAGCTAGAGTCAGTGACTCAAAGGACCCCGCCAGCCAGGTGCTGGGACTCATGTCTACCCCCTTTTTGGAGGGGTATGGCCGTCTGCCACTGATGCCGTCTCCTGGAGATAGACGGAGAAGAGAAACCTCCCCAGACCCGACTCACTCTAACTACTATCCCTGTTCTTCTTCCAGCAAATGTTCCCGAGGGACGGCAGCAACAGAAAGGAGCCCACGAGCCTGGGGTGCTCTCCTACTTCTTCCTGCCATTCTCCTGAGGTCTGCCTAAGGCCCAGCAAGGTCAAGCATCCAGCTTTCTGCCTACCAAGGACTCAGGGTCAGCATCCCCACTCCATCACTAGTACAGAAGGAGGAACAGGACTGAATTCAAAATGGATGTTGCTCTCTGTCTTGTCTCATGTCAGCCTTCTGCCATTAGAAGCCTCCTCCAGCTCCTCAGCTTGTGTACTATCAGTATGGACAAGTTCACTGACCCTGATCAGCATCCAACCCAACTAGACCATCTCCCTACTATCCACCACGACCTTCTCTAGGAAAGGACGTCATTTACCTGGTCTCAGATTACTGTGAACCTACTGATAAGTCTGCTCATAGCCGCAAATGAACTAAGTCAGTGGAGGACCTTGAGGGTCAACGAACCCGACCTTTTGAATCAGGGTGGGGCCCACACTGCAAGAATCTTTAAAGTCTTTCCTCGTAATGCCTCCAGGAGAAGTTAGTAACTGCTACTGCTTTCTAAATGAAAGGAAAATCCAGCACTACTCAGAAGACAGCTGAGCTATGTGTATAGCCTGAATTCCCTGGGAACCTAGCAGGATATAAATAGGTAATAAAACAAACACCAGCCCTTCTGAAAGCCCCCACCAGCCCAAATCACAGCATCCTGATCACACAGGAAACAAGGTATTGCCTTAACTTTCCTGAGCCACATGCCATGGATCTCGAGTTTCTGACCTCTGCAACCTGGGGAAGTTGCACATCACAGGGGTAGACAACATGCTTGCCATGTAGACCTAGATGGTTCTGAAGCCTCTGAAATCTAGGCTCTGCCTCCATCGAAAGCCTCCTAACATAAACCACTGTGTTGCAAGGGTCGACCCTACAGCAAATGGCCCGGCAATGCAGCCCTGAGAACTACCCATGAAGAGCCCACCTCTGCAACAGAGCCCTCCACTCTGCCTGCTGTAAAGAGAGCAGCCCTCAGTCCAAGGCTGATTTAGCCTTCCCCACTGCACCCCACCCCCTTTCCTTTGCCTCAGCCCCCAGTTTCCGGCATGCAGCTGTTTCTGAGGTACATGAGCAAAGCCCTCAGCAATCCTGGGCGCGTGGCAGGCAGGCAGGCAGCCAGCGGCTCACAGGGTGGGGCCTGGGCAAAGATGCTGCTCTGAGCTGATGACTAGGGTAGGAGATGCCAGTCTGTGCCCAGACCAGCCCTGCCGCCCCTCCAAGAGCGATACATGCCTCTGGGCAAGTGCAACCTCACCCTCTTGGGATAAGCTGCCTCTAGCTTTCACCTGTCCCCTGCACTAAGCTGAAGGCCCAAAAGGGAGAGAATCATTCTAAGCACAGTCATCATGAAGCCTCAGAACCAGCACGGGTGACCTGTGAGAACTCCCCTGGTTCCCCACCTGAACAAACACCTTGTCTATCCACTTGGCCTCTCACCCAGAAAACACTTGACAGGAACAAAGGGTTTGAAAAAGACTCCTGATGCTGATCCAAGCAAACCAAACCCTCCCCAACCAAAGGAGTGCCAGAAATGTCCAAGTCCATGGCCTCACTTGACAGCAGACTCTATGCCCTCTCTTAAGGAAGAGAAAAGCAGCAACTCTGGCCAGGCTTCCTTTTCGCTTTTCTAGTCAGAGCCAAGCCCAAACCGCCTTCAGCTTGCTAACTCCCTACATTCTTAGGGAGCCTGGAAGCATCTATGTCCCTCATATTCACACACACCCTTCCCACACTGTAGTCAGGTCCCCCCTGCCTTCTCCCTCTCAGTCAACAGGAACAGAAACGGCCTGGAGGGCTTGCAAGTCTCAAGGCTCCAGGCCAGCCTCACCTTCAGAGCCTGGAGCCACAGTTTATGTACAGAGCTACTTGTTGGACCACCAGAGAACAAGGCAACTGACCTTCTTGGGACTGTCAGACGTCCCTTCTCTGTTCCAAAGATGGAAGAAAGGGCCTAGGGTAGCAGCTTCTCCATGCCAGGCAAAACTCACCCATCTCCGGGAAAGGCCAGGACCTTTCCTGCGCCTAAGGAATCCAAGGTCCTGCCTCGGCTCGCTGAGGCGCCCTTCCCAGTTCTCGGTTAAAGTCCGCCTGACACTGAGTGGAAACAGTAAGAGACCAAACTCCACCTCCCAGAGCAATGGTGACCAGCGGGAACATCATTACACAGATCCCTGAATCTGGCATTCAGCTTACTCCTCTCTCTGACCAAGAAGTCTCCAGAGCCAGGCCAAGGTAAGCCTCATTCTCCCAACCAAGAAGAGAACCTAGCTGGGCAGTGATGGTGCATGACTTTAATCCCAGCACTCAGGAGGCAGAGGCAGGTGGATCTCAGGCTGGTCTACAGAGGGAGTTCCAGGAAAATCAGGGCTACATAGAGAAACCCTGTCTCGGGGGGGGGGGGGGGGGGAGATAATAACCTAACTTCCTATTCTGAGTGAGAATAATGGTGGGACCATCCACATTCATTCACCCTCTAGATAGAGGGAAGAAAACTATCTGGGGTCTGGAAGGCGTATTCCTATCCTCCTCTTCCTGTCTCTGAGCAAAGAAGTGGGAACAGAGGGAGAGTCTCCAACTCCTTGTCGCTAAAAGCACAGGAATCAATTTGTTTGTGGGGGACTGAGGTGTCGCTATGGAAGAAGGGGAGAGGCAGAGGAGTCCTGTAGCAGGCCATCTCTCTTCTGACCATGAAGGGGGTGGTGGTTTGAATGAGACCGGCCCCTTAGACTCATACACCTGAATGCTTAGACCCCAGTTTGTGAAGGAGTAGGAGGTGTGGCCTTGTCCACTGGGGTGGGCTTTGTGGTTTCATGTGACTCCCAGCATTCCTAATGTCTGTCTCTGTGTGCTGGTCTGTTTCTGTCTCTCTCTCCCTCTCAGCTGCTCTCTCACTCTGTCATCAGACTCAACCCTCTGCAACTCTAAGACAAGTTCAACGCTTTCTTTTCTAAGTTGTCTTGGTGTTTCACACAACAACAGACAAGTAACTAAGACAAAGGAGGTATATCCCGCCCACATCATGGAAAAGAGGAAAGGCAGGGGCCCAGAAGGCGGAGGGAGCAAGGCTGAGGGAAAGAGGCAGGCAGCCTGGAGAGAAAACAGGAGGACGCACACTTCTGGGGGCACCCCAGGGCAGGTTAGCTAGCCAGAGTCAGACTCACAGGGTTAGTGTCTTCTCGCCAGCCAGCCAGCTCTCCTGGTTAGTGGTGTTAGCAACAGACTCATGGCAGACGCCCTCCAGGCACTCCATATAAACAGACAGCTGGGTGTGTGAGCAGCCCAGCTCTGGAGCTGCAAAGAGAGAGCACAGAAGACCAAGCTGCAGGATCCCTCAGGACTACACTGTACTCTCGTCCAGGAAAGCACCTCCAACTTACTGTGGGACTCAGGGGCTTCCCACCACCAGAAAGCACTCCTGGAGAGACCAACACTCCCCCTTGCCAACAGTGAGTCCAGCTTACTGACCCATACAACAAGGCTCTCTGGTTGGCCGAGAAGGCAGCTATTGTGGAAAGCTCCCAGTCTCTCTAGTTCCCAAACACTGCTGCCAGGCTGCACCAGGACTCTGAACACTGGCTTGTAAGAACCAACCCGCCCACAGCTGCAGCTGCCACCCGGCCAGGCCTATGCCCACAGACTCCGAGGGAAAGAACTCGAAGAGACTGTGGGGGTCAAAGGCTGTGACAAGTGCTGCTTCAGAATACACAGTACAATGGAGCAGTGTCCAACCTAGGCCAGAGCTGGGCCACTCAGGGAAAGGTGGCACACTGCCACCTCAGTTTCCACAAGGCCAGACAGAGGGCTTCCCAGGGAGCCCTCAGAGGACCCCAGAAAGTGCAGATGAAAGCCAGCCAGGCTCCCCAGCCTCCAACGGGCTCTTGCACCCTCTCAGAACCCCAGTCCTCCCAATACAGCAAGCCAGGAGAAGCACCACCACCTTCCCAACGCCTCCAGAAACATCCGGGGACGTGCTATAGTCCAGCTTAGAGACCTGGAAGTCAGTGCCAGCCACAACACTGGAATCTGACAAGATGGGTCCCCTGGGGCAGCAGGACCGGAAATTCGCTTCCAACATATCAGGAAAGAGCAGAAAGCTCCTCAGCCCTGCTTGAGAAGCCCTGCAGGCAGAGCAGTGATGAGCAAAATGGGAAGTACCGCTTCCATGCTGCCCCCATGAGGGGCTAGCAGTCAGCCCAGTTGCCCAGGACACTGAAGCAGGAGGGTGACGAGTTCAAGACTAGCCTGGGCAACTGAGACTCTGTCTCAAAATTTTAAAAAAAGGGGGAGGGGGAATGTGTGCTGAGGATATGGCTCAGTAGTAGAGTACTTACTTAGCATGTGTTAGACCCTGGATTTATTCCCCAGTATGGCACCACAAGAAAGTGCCAACAGATTCCTGAATTGCCCACTTACTGAGATCCCCATATTGCTCTGCCTACTGTCCCCAAAAGTTAAAAAAGCCTGCATGTGACTGAAGAAAAGACAGTGTGGTCTCGAGCAGTGGTTCTCACCCTTCCTGACACTGCGACCCTTTAACACAGCTCCTCATGTTGTGGGGACCCCAACCATAAAATGATTTCTGTTGCTACTTCATAACTGTAATTTTGCCAATGTTATGAATTGTAATGTAAATATCTGTCTTGTCCAATGGCCTTAGATGACACCCATGAAAGGGTTGTTTGACCCCCAGAAGAGTCTCGCCTCACAGACTGAGAACGCTGGTCTAGACAACCCCTAACTCCCTAAAGATTAGGAGGAAAGCCTGCCCACTGACGGACAGCCCTCAGAACCCTTACCCACAGGCACTCCAAGACAACAGCTAGCTTAGCTGATTAGCCTTCTAAAGGGAAACCAGCAGGTGTGCTGTGGAAGCACTCAGGAGGAAGAGGTGGTTGGAGCTCTGTGAGTTCAAGGCCAGCTGGGTCTACATAGTGAGTTCCGGGACAGCTACGGCTACACAGAAAAGCTCTGTCTCAAACAAGCAAAGAAAAGAAGAGAACACTGGGAGTGATGGTGGATGACCAAAATCCCAGCACAGAGTCTGGGGAAGGAGGATTGAAAGCTGGAGGCTAGCCTGAACTAACCTTGTCTCAAAAAAGCAAAATAAATAAATAAATAAATAAATAAATAAATAAAATAAAATAAAATAGTAGATCCAATCTAGCCTGGGCTTCAGAGTGAGATTTTGTCTGAAAAGGAAAAAAAAAGTCCTAAGTGAAAAGTTCTTTGCACCCTGATAAGCCTCTCTGCCAACGAAGCAATCCAATCAGACCGAATCAGACCGAATCAGACCAAATCAGACCAAATCAGAAAAAACCCCAGTTTAATGGGTAAAGCGTTCCCGGGTGATTCTCCAGAAAGGAGACTGGACGAGAGACTGAAAAACGACTGTGTCTGTTTTCTGGGAGGCAGTTTAAATATCCTGTGGAAGTGGTCTTGAGCATCTCTGGGGGAGGAGCCGTGTTTGGCGGGACTTTCTGAATGGAAGGGTCTGGGCAGAGAGATGGGGCTTCCACCAGAACATTCCAGAGTCTTTGGGTCTATGGATGCCAGGGTGCCAGCGGCTGAAGTGGAGCTTCCATCGGAACACTAAGAACTGAAAAAGTCATACCAGAGAGCTCTCATCTGCTTTAGCCTGCTCAGGAAGGATGGTCTGGGTCACATGGCAACCAGAGATGCTTAGCACTTTCTCACGGGACTTAATGTTTGCCTTCAGCTAAGGACCTTGCTCCTAAGTAGCCTCAGACTCAGATTTTCCCCTAACAGAGGGAAGATAGGTTAACAGTGACTCAGTGTGGTACATGCTTCGAGATCACTGAGGACAAGAAACTAGCTCAGGCAGAGATTTGTGGCCAGACAACATTGCTCTTCAGAGAACTGGAAGCTCTTCCTGATCTGACTGCAGATTCATGCTGGAGTGCCTTGCATGGCTGAAGAGATCCTGACTTCTAGAAACGAATTCCTGTGGCATGTGTTGAGAACTGGCATCTTAAAGACTGTCCCCTCACGACAGTGGAAAGGAAAATGCAAACAATAGATGATGACTAAATTCAGGGAGAGCATCAGGGGAGCCGTGGCACAAGACCACGGGGGCCTGAAGTCTGCCTTACTCAGTGCCTGCACACATCCCTCCGGGGTCCCAAAGCACTCTGTGCTGACTGGCTTGTCAACTTGACACAAGCTGGAGTCATCAGAGAGGAGGGAGCCTCAATTAAGAAGATGCCTCTATAAGACTGAGGTGCAGGTAAGCCTGTAGGGCATTTTCTTTATTAGTGATTGATGGGGGAGAGCCAAAGTTATGTGGGTGGTTCCACCCCTGGGCTAGTTATCCTGGGTTCTGTAAGAAAGCAGGCTGAGCAAGCCATGGGGAACAAGCCAGTGAGCAGCACCCCTTTGTGGCCCCCACATCAGCTCCTGCCTCCAGGTTCCTGCCCTGTTTGAGTTCCTGTCCTGACTTCCTTTGATGATGAACAATGATGTGGAAGAGTAAGGCAAATAAACCCTTTCCTCCCCAAGTTGCTTTGGTCACGGTGTATCATCACAACATGGTAAACATGGTAAACTAAGACACACTCCCTCTGGTCACTGGCTGTACGTAACCTTCTCTCTAGTGATTACGACCCACTATCCACTGGTCACACACGGGGGAGGTCACCTCCCCAGGACTGGGGAAGCTGGCAGTCACACGGTGGTCCACCAAGGTCTCTGCAGCCCAGGACAGGAGCAGCGCTGCAATCTGACTTTCACAGCTGCTCTGACGGTGCTCCCGTCCTCATGCTGGAGTCCTCACTGTTGCTTCATCGTAAGAAAGGAGACACCTCCATTTTACTCCCTACTCAAAAATGTTCCTGGCTTCTTGACAGAAATCAAGAAGCTTACTCTAGCTTGAATTTAAAAAAAAAAAGGGGGGGGGGGGACTGGAGAGATGACTGACTGCTCTTCCAGAGGTCCTGAGTTCAATTCCCAGCACCCGCATGGTGGCTCACAACCATCTGTAACGAGATCTGGCGCCCTCTTCTGTATACATAATAAAAAAATTAAAAAAAAAAAAAACTCCTTATCCACAGAGTCTCAAAACTGAGATTCAACAAATATTTAAGGACTGTCTTTCACATGCCAAGAACCATGCTATGTGTTATGATCTCACTGTCTCTAAAGTTCAATACTCTGGCAAATCAAAACAAACAAAAAACCACAGCACTCCCATTTCGTAGAGAATGAGACCAAGACTCCTACAGGTAAAGAAACTTGTCAACACTGCACAGCTGGCATAGTCCTATCTGAAAACAAGCCCATCTAGCTCCAAAAGCACAGCCACTCACACAGCTCCCAGCACTCACTGCACCAAATCCTTCCAACTGGGCGGAGATGTCCCCACACATGGTCAACAGAGTGCACTCACAACATACTGAGCACTGGAAAAGAGGTTCTAACAAAGACCCAGAGGCTTACAGTTTGGAAAGGAGAGAAGGAAGGCATGCACCAGGCATGGCAGCGGAGACCTGACCTACAATCCAGGCGTTTCGAAGAGAAGGCAGACGACAAGTGTGAAGTCACTCTGGGCTACACAGCAGTGGTGGTGGTGGTGGTTGTTTTTTAAAGGGGTGGGGAGAAAGCTTCTCATAGACGTGCCAAAGAAGTTAGGTCCTGGTGTGGAGACATTATGGACTGAGTGCAGTGGCCAGGTCAGAGGGGCTAGGTGAGGGACGACTAGAGCGGGGAGGGAGCAGTGAGGAACAGGACAGAGGGAGTGGCATGGCAGTGACGCACTCTAAAGGGCTGTACTGGTCTGTTTGTGCCAACTTTACACAAACTAGTCATCTGCAAAGAGGGACCCGCAATTAAGGAAAGCTGGGACCACTTTCTTGATTAATAAATGATACAGAAGGGCCCAGCCCACTGTGGACAGCAGACTGACCAAGCTATGGGTCAAACCACAGTATGAATGGGCCCCTCCATGATCTCTGCTTTGGTTCTTGCTCTAGCTTCCTCAATGATAGATTGTAACATGAAGTGTAAGTGAAAAAACCCTTTCCTTCCCAAGTCACTTTTCAGTGTGGGTTATTTTTGTTTGTCTGTTGTTTTTCTGAGGCAGGGTTTATCTGTTTAACAGCTCTAGCTGTTCCGGAACTCACTCTGTAGACCAGGTTGGCCTTGAACTCCACCTGCCTCTGCCCCTCTACCACCCAGTGCTGAGACTAAAGGTGCTCACCACCACCACTCAGCATCTTTTTTTAATGTGCACTGGTGTTTTGCCTGTGTGCGTGCCTGTCAGGTCCCCTGGAACTGGAGTTACAGACAGTTGTGAGCTGTCATGTGGGTGAAGGAATTGAGCCTAGGTCCTCTGGAAGAGCAGTGTTTATCACAGCAACAGAAAACAAACCAGGACAAGGGCCAGAGAGCGAACCAGAGCGCGAAGTGCTTTTTTGCACGCCAAGCTAGAAAGGATAAACCTGAAATGAAATAAGGGAGAACCGCAGCATTTCCAAAGGCACAGGCCGGGTTTGGTTTTTTTGGAGACAGGGTTCTGGAACTCAAATGTGCCTTGGTACCTGAGTGCTTGGGTACAGGTTTGCCCTCATGCTTGCTAGGGCAGAGGCTAGCCGGATGCAGGGAGAGAATGCCTGTCACACCTCGTTCATTCTAATGCGCCTCAGCATTTTAAACACTCACACTACCCCAAGTGCTGGGAATATGAAAGTAAATGCGACAAGTCCTTGATCTCAGGACACTTAAAGCCTGTGAGAGTCAGACAAAACAAAATAGGCAAATACAGTATCAGACTCAAGCCCAGAAGATAAAGAGAGACAGAGTCCGAAAGAAAGGGGCATTTAAGACAAGATCTGAAGGGAGCAAGGAGAGGTGTCCAGGAATATAAGCCTAGGAGCTCGAAAAAACTGAGCTAAGTCCAGACGGCCGCTGAGAAACTGTCTCCCGGGTGTTGTGGCACATGCCTCGATGCCAACACACCGGGGGCACAACTGGCAGATGTCTCTGAGCTCCAGGCAAGACAATGCTGCATAGGGAGACCTTGCCTCAAAAATAAAGAAATAAAATAAAATAAAAAAGCATGATGCCCTCTTCTGATCTCTGTGGGTATCTACATTTATGTGCATATAACCACACATACACACAATTGAAAAAAAAAAAAAACTCTTTAATCAGGAGGTGGTGGCACATAACTTTAATCTTAGCACTCAGGAGGCAGAGGCAGGCAGATCTCCGAGTTCAAGGCTAGCCTGGTCTACAGAGCAAGTGCCAGGACTACACAGAGAAACCCTGTCTCGAAAAACAAAACAAAATAAAAATCTTTAGAAAAAATAAAAGCACACAGACTCAGCTTATCAGGGGGTTCTTCAAATCTGGTGAGAAGGCAATAAAGGGATGAGATTTCAACGTCATGCTCAAATATGGGCATTTCAGGAGAAAACTAATTTAAACAATGGTAAGACAGGAGGACTGGTTCAAAACCCCCCTACCTTCACCGGCAGCCTGGTTACTTGCTAAGATGGAACCGAAGGCAGCAAGTCCGCAGATTTCGACAACAACACAAAGGTGCACTCCGTTAAGAGAACGAGTTGCAGCATGTTTCACTCCTGCACAAATCAAATCAAGGCGAAGTATGCTACCCTGGGACCGGTGGCTTCTAGACAAGGGGGAGAGCACAAGAAGGCCAGGTACCACAGCAGACAGGAAAGGTCACGATGGGGCCAGGCCAGATGTCTCAGGGGGAGTCCACAGACCTGGGCCTCCAAGTCCCCTCAAATCCGGTTATACACCAGGCACGTGCCCACTGGCAGGCTGGAGAGTCACTGAAGAAAAAGATGGCCCTAAGGGTGTGTTAAATAGACAGGACATGACTCAGACAAGAGCCAGGTAGTCAAACCTGAAGCTGGCCTCCGCCCTCAGGCTGCGGGCTGCCCCTGCCTGGGAACGGAGACTCACTTACACCCTGCACCAGGCAGCACAGCTTCAGGATAGGAACATCTGTTTTCCACTTTCACCAAATGTGAGAGGAAGAAGCTATTTAAAATGCCACCTATCTTTTCCTCTGCGTAGGCTGCTACTTTGAAAAGAATGAGAACATACAGACTATGAATTTAAAACTGTGACTACTTTATCTCCTCGTGTCAGTGATCAAAACCAAATGACAGCCTTAATGTTTACATCTACATTGACACAAAGGAACACATGCCTCTTAGAGCATGCTTCGAGTGCTGTGCTGTTTTGAAAATAGGTTTGGTACGTAGCCCTGGCTAGCCTGGACTCCCAAGGCCATCCTCATGTCTGTCTCTGGCCAGGGGCACTGCCATGCCTGAGTTATAATAGATCCCAATGTCACTTTGCAATGGGTAGTCACCAAACTGAATCCTGAAAGGAGAGAACGGGTCTGGCCAACATGGCACAGTGGGCTTCCTGAGCACTTCCTCTGCCTTATGTATTCTTTCTAAGAGTAAACAGAGGCCTGAGATGAAGTGCTGGGTTCCAGAAAAGACACGTTTCCCATGGGTGTACCTCTAACCAACCAGACAAACAAGCCAGAGCTGCAGCTCGCCTCTGGGTCTATTTAAAAGTTAACTGCACCACTCTGGAAGCTGAGGCAGAAGGATTATCTAAAGCCCGGAAGTGTTGTGGATTCAGTTCAGTGGTAGGGTTCATGCCTAGCTATGTGAACTCCAAGGTTCCAGAACCACAGAACAACAAAGTGTTCAGAATGCTGTGGCAAGCTGGGCCACAAAAAAAAGGTAACTTCACATTCATACAAATATTTGGGTGGGGAGGAGGCTAGAGAGCTATCTCAGCAGTTAGGAGCATGTACTCAGAGGACTCAAGTTCAATTCCCAGAACCCACATCAGGTGGTTCACAGCATGTGTAACTCTAATCCTGGGGGATACTATACTTCCACCTTCCAAGGGCACCTGCAGTCACACGCACACACCCATACTTACTTACACACACACACACACACACGATTAAAAATAAAGTAAATATATTTTTTAAATAGTAATGTGAGATAGGTGCCCTCACTGTCCCCTCTGAGCAATGAGAAACTGAGGTGCACAGAGCTATGCAATTAAGAAAGGTCAAATACGACAGTCAGATCCAACTAGCAACCTGGCTCTCTGCGTCAGTTTTAATTCTTTTGTTTTGTTTCTGAAACAGGTGAAATATGTAACTTGAGGATGGTCCTGAACTCCTGACCCTCCTGCCTCATTTCTCAAATGCTAAAGTTAATAGCGTATACCAGCTTCAATTCTTTTAGACACTCAACAAGTTGTTCTTTTTTCATCTCTCGCCCGTCCCTTCTTGGAAACAGGGTCTTTGTAGACAAGGCTGGCCTCAAACTACCAATCCTCTTTCCTTAGCCTTCTGAGTGCTAGGACTACAGGTGTGTGGAGTTCTACAGTTCTAGCTGATTACAATTCCCAAGGACTCACATACACAAATTCTCCTCAGGGGAAAAAAAAAAAAGGTTCCCAAACCTCCAGAAATGAATTTACAGCTAAATCTCATCAGATCTTCAGGTTCCTGGAAACCCTGAGGCCAGACTAGTGACACTGACTGAAGGTGTCCCATCTGGAGTAAACTTCTGGTGGTGAGAATGCATGTGCAATGAACGAGATATGATTAGTGAGTTTCTAGATCACGCCAGACCTTCCAGTTCAATCATCACACAGACGCAGGTCCCAAAACAGACTCCACTACGAAACCTGACTCCACTGGGCACAGAGCTGTACTCCTATACAGTCAGCTACCTGAGGAGCTGAGATGGGAGGGTCAACTGAGCCCAGAAGTCTAAGTCTAGCCTATAAAACTACCTCAAAAAAGAAAAGAAAAAAAGAGAGGGGGAAATAAAAAAAAAAAAAAAAAACACAAGCTGGTCACAGTCACTCATGTCTATAATCCCAGTAACTGGGAGGGACATGAGTTAGGAAAAGAGCTGTTCAAGACCAACCTGAGTGGGTTCCAGGCCAGACAGAACCAAAGTGAGACTATCTTCAAAAAAACAAACTGGGCACTGGAGAGATGGCTCAGCAGTTCAGCGTATATACTGCTCTTGTAGAAGACCCAGGTTCAATTCCCAGCACCCACACAGCAGCTCACATCTGCTTGTAAACCCAGGGGATCTGATGCCCTCTTCTGACCTCTGAGAGCTCCTGCACACACATGGTGCACACACACTCAGGTAAACATAAATGTATAAAAAACAAATAAATAGGGGCTGGAAAAACGACTTAGCAGTTAAGGGCACTGGTTGTTCTTCTAGAAGACGTTGGTTTAATTCTCAGCACCTACACGGCATCTTACAACCTTCTGTAACTCCAGTTCCAAGGGAGTTGACACCCTCTTCTGGCCTCCAAGGGCACCGGGCACACATGTGGTACATAAACATATGTGCAGACAAAGCGCTCATAAACATAAAATAGAAATAAATATTTTAATTAAAATAAATATTTAAAATTAACTACTTAAGCCAGGCATAATGTTCCACACCTTTAAAGCCAGCATTTAAGAGGCAGAGACCCATATATCTATGAATTCAAGGTCAGCCTTGTCCACATAAAGAGTTCTAAGCCAGCCAGGGCTACACAGTGACTCAAAAACAAATCCCAGCACTCGAGAGGCAGGTGGATCTCTGTGAGTTCGAGGCCAGCCAGGGATACACAGTGAAACCCTGTCTCCAAAAAAAAAAAACCAACCCACTAACAACAACAACAACAACTCTGTGTCTGCCCAGGACAGCAGCGGTAAGGACTGTACTTATACTCTGCCTTCAGTCCTTTCTCTCCAGCAGCGGGTCCACTGTGTGGAAGGCCATGATTCCTCTGAGCAGCTAAAACAATTATTGTTTTCTTTTCAAATGTGATTTGACGGATGAAGAGAAAGTTAACAGAAGAGGGCAAGTCCATAATTTTTCTTGCCTTTATCACACTGGTCCAACCGCAAAGTAACATTTTATCAGAGGTCTCAAGGATACAGTGACCTAAACTTTCCCCAAGTTACACTGACCCCTTACTATGTAAGCTCATCTGGATTTCTTCCTATTCCTACCCTCTTCCACTCACCTGGGGACACAGCTCCCCCAGGCCACACCCAAGGAACACTAAGTGAACTTTGCTTACCAAAAGAAAAAACGGAAAAGCAGACATGCAGCTTTTGGGACATTTGGGAGTTGCCCATAAAAAGACCTCAACCTCAGTGAACCCCATCTGAAATTTGCTTTCTTATAACTCTATCATGTCACCCACAAAAGGTCTACTTCCAGGCAGAATGTCAAACTGATGGTGTGAGGGGGAAATGGAAGAAGATATGGTGCACAAGTGGGAAACTGCTTTGTGATGGGAATGTGTTAAAATACTTCTAGCCTGTTCTTTGCCCTGAGTTGCTTATACAGATGAAGGCAAACAAAACTCAATTCTACACCAACTCCCAAGAGGGAGTCAGCAATCTAACCAAAACACCAACTTTAAGGATCACAGTCAACAGACAAACTCTCTAGAAGAGCAACTTTCTCATATTAACTGACCCTCCAAGCCCATGGATCCTCTCCCAGGGAGAATGCCACTCAGAAACCTGTCTTTGGAGACCATCTTACCCGCTCTGGGGTTGGGCTGGGGCAAGTCGCTACCTCTTCTTTCCGGGCAGGCAGTGTGGTTTCTTCCAGACCCTGGGGCCCCTGGGTCTTCAGCTGAAATGGGACAAATGTTGCTACAGGAGCTATGGAAAGGCTGACCTAAGCTTGGCAGAGGGTCATTTGACTGCCTTCGGTCCGCTCCTTGGGAGGCCCGCCCTGCAAACTCCAGATCGATCTCTCTCCCAATCCTTCCCGACCGCAAGTACAAGAGCCCTTTCCCTTCCCACTGGCCTGAGGGAGTCAGGCCTCCGTCCCAAACTCAGGTTTCTTTACTCTCGGAGAAGCAATTCTTTTTCAATTCGCGAGTGATTGCTTCTCCGGACTGCGAACCACACCCACTTCTGGCCCCCCTCCCCCTCGCCCCATCTCCTCCCCTAGGGCAGCCACAGGATTACAGGCCCCCTGCCCTCCGCCCCCATCGGTGTTGGTTGTTTTTTTTTTTTTTCTTCTCGCCTCCAACCCTCCTCCATCCTCCACCTCGGAGCTGGTCCCTCCCTCCATCCCTGCTCCATGCCAGGGTCCCGCAGGCCCCCCACGTCTCGCCTCCCAGCTCGCCTACTCAAAATCCCACAACAAACTTTCCGCCGGGGCCGAGTCTTCAGGCCGCCATCTTGCCGCGGGGCAGGCCGGGTAGGGCCCAGGGCCGCGGGAATCCCCACGCACCCGGCGCCGCGCGTCATCGGGGGCGGGGCCTGGGGGCGGGGCCTCGGGCAGAAGAACTGGGACTCCTGGTGATGCCGGGTCGGGGTGGGAGTTTCCTCCAAGCAGGCGTCGGAGACCTGGCGGGGGGAAGAAAGAAGGTGATGTCGGGAGTAGGGCACAACCGCGGGAAAGGGGGAAAGACTGTCACTGTGGGAAAACTGGGGAACACCGCTCAGAAATACAGTAGGAGATGCCCCTCATCCCAAGAAAAATACCAACACACCGCCAACCTCCTCACCTCCCACCCCTGCCCAGCAGGCTCTCAATGGCTGGCCTAGAACTCACAGAGATCCGCTTGCCTCTGCCTCCAGAGTGCCACGCACGGCAAAGAAAAATGCCAGTTTTCGTCCTGACAGAAGACAACACATGGCCCAGTTCCCATCACCTTCGCCAAGCCCATTTCCCACCTCTTCCAAAGTTTTCAGGTTCCTGAATTATCCTTTGTTATCGGAAAATGGAGCCTTTTGATCCAAAATGTAGTTCCAACCCCCCCACCAAGGTCAATTTTTCCTGTTCGGGGATGGGGGGAGGGTGATCTTCACACTGTAGCCCAGGCTGACCTCAAATTCATTATGTAGCCCAGGCAAGCCTCTTGCCTCACCTGGGATTACAGGTGTAAGCCTCCATGCCCAGTTTTCAGTTTTTAGCCCTCATCTTTAACTGTCACCTCTTCCAGAAAGCCTCTGATGCTCCTTTTACTGGGCAGCTCTAACAGGTCACAGACCTTCATTATGAATATCCTGTACCATAACTATTTATTAACTTATTTTATGTGTATGTACACTAAGTGCATGCAGGAGCCTACAGGGGTCAGAAAAGGATATTGGATCCTTGGGAACTGAAGTGATAGGCAGTTCTGAGCCTATGTGGGTGCTAGGAGCTGAACTCGGGTCCTCTGGAAGGGCAGCAAATGCTCTTAACTGCTGTACCATCTCTCCAGCTCCATAATTATTGCTTACTTACTGTATCCATTTTACCCTCATGTTTCTTCAAGTCAAAGGCATGTCTGAGTATATCTTTATTCCATAGCAGGTGCACGACTAGGTGGCTGGTTTTCCTGTCATGTGCTAAGGATATTTGTGCCTCAGAGTCTCCCAGTTTTCTGTTTTCTGTGACTGGAATGTTCTCCTTCTAGGTAGTCTCCGACAGTGTGTCCTTGCTCAAATGTCCTTACATCAGAGAAGTCCCTGGTCACCTCCATCACTCCCCTCCACTGTGCTCCATTTAACATTTGCTTTCATGGAGAGTATCATTACCTGACATCACAGTAAATATTTCTTTGTGTATTGACCATCTGTCCTACTACAATGAAAACTCCAGCAGTTTTTCTTTCTTCATTCAACACTACGTCCTCAGCGTCCAAATAATTGCTTGTCAAAGTAGGTACTCAATAAATATTTGTCATTCAATAAGTGATCTGGAAGTGAGTGACTGAAAGATTCTGGAATATGGTAGTGAGGAAGAAGAATTGAAAATGCAGTAAAATAAGAAAAGTCACACACACCCAGGACCACACTGGGTCCTGACAGGAATGACAGCAAAGACAAGCCCCACCTTCGACAAATGAAAACGTAGGATGAGAGCCAGCTAGAGTTCTGCATCTGGGTCTTCAGGAAGCACAGCTCTTCTGAAAAGATTCCAGGACAAGAAGCAGCCAGATAACGGAGATAGGGAGGCTTGTGGCCAAGACCTAAAGACAACATCTACCCCAAGCCCAGGCCCCTCTTGAGCAGATGGTTCCGGAGAAGCCTTAGCATCTGTCCCTCCATAAATTATCCAGTGCTCCTGCCTTCCAGTCTTCTCTGGTGACAGCCGGAACAATTGTCCCGGAATTCCATCTGCTGCTCCTGTGCTGATCCCCTGTACAGTTCATCAACATTTCATTGCACAGAAGTATCCCATTTCCCTGGCTCAAGATGGAAGTTGGGTCTGTCCCTGGGTAAGCTGATCTCCAGTACCCTCCCCCATCAACACAAACAAACACAACCTCTGCAGAGGATCCCAGATCTCTAGAGGAAGAGTCCCACATCTTTTACTTTCATTCTATTTCTCTTTCTGTCTATCTATCTATCTATCTATCTATCTATCTATCTATCTATCTATCTATCTATTTATTTCGTGTTACAGGGTCTCACTACATAGCTCTGACTATCCTGGAACTCACTCTGTAGACTAGGCTGGCCTCAAACTCAAGAGATTCACCAGCCTCTGCCTCCCAAGTGCTGGGATTAAAGGTATGCACCACAGCTCCCAGCTAGAGTCCCACATTTTATTTCCCATCCCTCCATGCTCTTCTAACACATATATTTTCTAAAAACAAATAAGATTACACTGAATAAATTAATCATATACTTTTTTAATGAAGCTCAAAATAAAGGGTTGGAGGTGCAGCTTGGGGCAGCTTGCTTATTTGACATAAGTAAGGCCCTATTTTGATCCTTCCCACCCAAAACAAAACAAAATGACTCCTGATCATTACACATCTCCACTTAATTCCCCTTAAATCGCTCATTCAGAACTTTAAAAATGAGACATTTGTTGTGAAAGAATATCACAAGCTCAAAATAAAGATAAATTAACTTGAAAGAAAAGAGTTTAAAAATAAAACTTTTAGCTGGGCAGTGGTAGCAAAAACACAGTTTTCAAAGGGAATAAGAATTTTTTTTTACTCTGGCTTAGTGGTGGTGGCACATGCTTTTAATCCCAACAACAAGAAAGCAGAAGATCTCTGAGTTCAAGGCCAGCCTGGTTTACAGAGCGAGTTCCAGGACAGCCAGAGCTACACAGAGAAACCATGTCTCTAAATAAATAAATAAAATAAAACTTCTAAAGGAAAAAAAAAATACCACAAGCTCAGCTTTTGAAGCCAGGAGGCTGCTGTACCTTTCTTTGTGACCTTGGTTGGACACACAGAGGACCAGAATTAATTCAGTTCCCTGTCTACATAGCAGTTATGAAGATGATTTCAGAACCTATAATCATACCACTGGGGAGGGAGGGAGAGACAGGACACGGAGTTCAAGATCATCCTAGGCTACATAGGGACTTGAAGACAAGCTTGAGCTACATGAGCCCCTGTCTAAAAAACAGACAACAAAAAGAGAATTTCGCCGGGCGGTGGTGGCGCACGCCTTTAATCCCAGCACTCGGGAGGCAGAGCCAGGCGGATCTCTGTGAGTTCGAGGCCAGCCTGGTCTCCAAAGCGAGTTCCAGGAAAGGCGCAAAGCTACACAGAGAAACCCTGTCTCGGAAAAAAAAAAAAAAAAAAAAAAAAGAGAATTTCAAAACTTCAAAAGGTGACCAGTTGATTTCCAGATCTCCTAACTCTTCTATTAGTTAAATCCAATAGGTCATGGGTAGAGCAAATACCACTACACACACACACACACACACTCACTCAAACTGAAAAGGTAGGAAGCTAGACATGATATCTCATGCCAATAATCTCAACACTCAGGAGACTGAAGCAGAATGATTGCAATGATCTCAAGGCCAGCCTGGTTTCCATAATGAGCTTTAGCCTGAGCTACAGTGTGAGACCCTGAGATGTGTGCCAGCATACACAGGCTTTGAGGACATTATGATAAGTGGAATAAGCTAGTTAAGAAGGACAGCAGGGGCCCAGCCTGGAGCTCAGCCTGGTGGCACAGGTCTGTAATTCTTGCTACTAGGGATGCTTAGACACAGGATCACAAGTTCAAGGGCAGCTTGGACAACTTATTGAGACCATGTCTAAAACAGAAAACCCAAAAAGGGTTTGGGGCTGTAGTTCAGCGATATTGTAATTGCTTAGCCCATAGGAGGCCACCAGCACTTCAGAAAATAAAAATAAAAAATAAAAATATGAGATGGCTATTATTTTAGTGACTTAGAGTAGTCACGTTTATAGAGATAGAAAACGGGTCCTGTTTGGCTATGCAGCCAGCAGTGAGACTGGGTGATTCCACGATCCCCATCTCTGCCAAACCAGCAAGGCTTCCCTCCACTCCAAGCCAGTGTGTGGGGCTTGGCCTTGGAATTCTGCTATCTTGTAAACTAAGCAGCTATGTTTATAGGAAAGGCAGGAAAGGGAGCTCCAGGTTTCAGAAGCATCCAGGAATGACACCTGAAGCAGCTGCCAGGGAGGCTGAGGCCGACTCACGCGGGGTCTCCGCCATCCCTATCTGCCCTGGCAGTCCAGGTGGCAGAGGCTCCACAGCATGGGAACACTTGGTACTACTGTGCCTTACGCTCGCTGTCTGTGAGCCTGTATCTGCATGTGCTCGCCGGTCTAAATGGCCCTGTTCCCTCTCCAGGCATTTCAAAAAGGAGCATACTCAACCCACCTTAGGCATGACCAACCCCCTATGACCTCTCAACACTCAGATGCCCACACTCTGTATCCACCCTAGCCTAGGTTTCTCCCTTGCCCTGGGCAGGAAATTCCAGGTATCCCAAGCATGGCATCCAGTCCCTGAGGCACACAATGGGCACACACACACACACACACACACACACACACACACACACTGGCCATAAGTGGGAAACAATAGCTTAACTTGGACTTCAGCTCTTGAACAGCTGGCTCTGACATTGGCTGCGAGGTAGGATGGAGGTGGGTGGAAAACAGGAAGCAGCAAGAGGGAGGGAACATTTGTTGCAGGACCCAAGGGCCCCTCTGCTGGCAAAACGCCCTGTGAAACATGTACTCCTTCAATACTCCAAGCACCGGCTCAGCCCGACGCTAGGACAGTGGTTCTCAACCCGTGGGTTGCAACCTTTGGGGTGGGGGGGTGTCAAGCGACCCTTTCACAGGGATCACGTTTCAAATATCCTGCATGTCAGATATTTACATTACGATTCCTAACAGCACCAAACTTACAGTTATGAAGCAGCAATGAAAATAAATACCTGAAGAACTGTATTAAAGGGTCGAGGCATTAGGAAGGTTAAGAATCACTGCTCTGGGGCCTCCACTGGACTGGCTAGAACTGGCTTAGAGAAAAACAGGACAACACAAGCGGATGATTGCCCTAACTTGGTGAGAACAAGGGTCAGATATGCATGCCCTCAGGATTCCATGAGGTCCAGAGCCCGCAGGTGCGCCTGGACTCTATGGGTGCATATGTGTGGGCAAATAAGGGCTAGAGGGGTGGTTCACGCAGTAGAGTGCCCCGACTGTACAAGCAAGCCAGACAGTGTCAAACGCTCGTAATCCCAGTACTCAGGAGGTGGAGGCAGGAGGATCACAAGTTCAGGTATCCTCAACTACATAGCCAGTTTGGACAGCCTGAGTTGTATGAGACTCAGGCTCAGAAAACAAAACAAGTAACTAATACTCACTGGGCATCTGGCACTGCCCTGGGGTTCTCTCTCTGCTCGCACCCACAGTATCTACCATCATGTAAGGCTCTGACAGCAAAAGAGGAGAAATGTTCATGGGTAGGTCAATGCATGCAAGAAAAAATGAGTGACCCCCTTCCCTAGTGTCTTGTATCTAATGTACAAGACATTGTGAAAAGGAGCCTAAGGAGAGAGGCAGAAAACTCGAGAACCCTCCTCTCAGATGGGAGTGAGGACACCTGGGGGCCCTGAAAGACAGATACTCAGAAAATACACGCTTAGGAAAGTGTGTAGTGGTTGTCTGTGCCACGCCCTGAAGCACCACCCCTAGTGAGGCAGCAGGTACCTGCCCCTTGGGTGTGGCCGCCAGGGACCCTTCAGACCTGGGACGCAGGTATGTGGGCTCTCTCTTTTCTTCCATACCTTGTGGTCTTGGATGCTGGGGCAGATCAAGGCAGAGCTCTCCTGAGAACCACGTTGGACCATGCCCCACTCCTCCAGGATTCTGAGACCAACTCCTTTATTCTGGTTGTGAGTTAACCCCCAAATAAATTCCTTTGACCATCAAATAGACTCTATGGATTTATCCCATTATCTGGCGCTCACGTGGGGCAAACTCCAAATGACTGTGCATCCTGAAGGCTGGGAGTTCTAGAGAAGTACAGCTATTGTCCAGATCTGGGATCAAAGCCAGAAATGAGCCTGCTTTGACTATTGATCACCACTGTGAAAGAAGACCTTAGCATCCCAAAGTCATCTGGGTGTCAGCAAAATCCGTTCCCAGGTTCTCCAAAGAACAGCCACCACATCATAAATTTGCATATCATCCTTGAGCAGGGGCCAAGCAAATCTTCTCTATATCGTTTCAATTTTAGTGTATGAGCTGGGGAAGCAAGCGCATTAAGTCATCTACTGAACAGCAGAAATTCAAGCCAAGAGTCGATGGGCATCAGCCAGGGTGCTCCTACCACCAGCTGAACCTGTCACTTTCCCCAAGCACAGGTCAGTGGTAAAATGGCCTCCAAAGCACACTGCCTGGGTTCATATGCCAGCTGTGGCCTCCATCTAGCTGTAAGAGCATAGACAAATGACTGAAGCTTCCTATGTCCATTGCCACATCTGTGAAAGCAGACTAAGCATGTACCCTACAGAACTGTGGGTAAAATGAACTCATGCACGGTCTCAGTTTTTTCCCATTGCTGTGATGAATGGCCCTGGCAAAGGCAACCTGAAGGAGAATGGGATTGTTTTGGTTCACAGTTGCAGCTTAGAGTCCATCACGGCAGGAAAGTCACAGCAGTAGGAGCTTGGGTGAGTCGGCAACATCATAGCCACACTCAGGTGGTGGAGAGCTTGTGTTCACCTAGCTTTCTCATTTTTGTACAGTCCAGGCCCCAAACCTGAGGAATGGTGCTACCCATTTTTTTTTAAAGATTTATTTATTATGTATACAGTGTTCTGCCTGTATGCCAGAAGAGGGCACCAGTTCTCATTACAGATGGTTGTGAGCCACCATGTGGTTGCTGGGAATAGAACTCAGGACCTCTGCAAGAACAGCCAGTGCTCTTAACCTCTGAGCCATCTCTCCAGCCCCCTCATTTTTTTTAAACAGGTTTTTTTTTTGTTTTTTTTTTCTGTTTTTTGTTTGTTTGTTTGTTTTTCTGTGTAGCTCTGGCTGTCCTGGAACTCACTCTGTAGATCAGGCTGGCCTTGAACTCACAGAGATCTGACTGCCTCTGCCTCCCAAGTGCTGGGATTAAAGGCATGTACCACCACTGCCCCAAGATGCCACCCATTTTTAATGTGGGTCTTCCCAAGTTACCTAATCAATATAATCCTTCGTCCACATCACCAGAGGCTAAAACAAGTGTTGGTCCTCTACTCATTGCTCTTCCCTTTTTATCAGACCAGGACCCCAGCCCAGGAGATGTGCCACTTACTTTTAAGGTGGTCCTCCCCCCTCAGTCAACCCTCTCTGGAATTACAGAAGTGACCAACACTGCTCCTAAGTGCTAAAGCCACTGAAGCTGACAGTGGAGATAAATTCCCAGGCACCCAGCTACAGGATAGAGCGAGGAAGTAGAGGAGGTTTTACTACTCTTTAATTTTTTATTACATTTATTTGTGCGTGCATGCATGTGTGTGCATGTAGAGGCCAGAGGACAATTTGCAGGAGTCAGTTCTCTCTTTCCACCATGCAGATACCCCGTTCAAATTCAGGTCACCCAGCTAGGTAGTGTGAACCACTGAGCCATTTTGCAGGCCCAAACGTTTAGTTCTCTCTCTCTCTCTCTCTCTTTTTATTTTAACTTTATTTATTTTACATCCCAACCACAGTTTCCCCTCCCACCTCCCCTCTGCCCCTTCCAACCCACTCCTCCTGTGTTTCTGTTCAGAAAGGTCAGGCCTCCCATGGATATTGACAAAACATGGCACATCAAGCTTCAGTAAGACTAAGCACCTCCCCTTGTATTCAGGCTGGGCAAGGTGACCCAGTATGAGGAATAGGGTCCCAAAAGTCAGCAAAAGAGTCAGAGACAATCCCTGCTCCCACTGTTAGGAGTCCCACAAGAAGACCAAGCTACAGAACTGTAACATATGTGCAGAGTGCTAGGTCAGCCCCATTCAGGCTCCCTGGTTGCCAGTTTAGACTTTGAGCGCTTATGAACCCAGCATGGTCGATTCTGTGGGTTTTCTTGTGATGTCCTTGACCCCTCTGGCTCCTACAATCCTTCCTCCCCCCTCTTCTGCTGGATTCTCCAAGCTTGGCCTAATGTTTGGCTGTGGGTCTCTGCATCTGTTTCCATCAGTTGCTGGGTGAAGTCTCTCTGATGACAGTTGAGCTAGGCACCAGTCTATGAGTACAGCAGAATATTGCTAGGCGTCATCACATTGACATTGGTCTTGACATCAGAATAGGAGTGATACGTGAGAGGATAACTTAGATATCGCCGAATGTTTAGCCTCAAGGCATACTGCAAAATGCATGATGGGAGAAAGGGGTGGGCCAGAAAGGCCACGATAGAAATGCTAGCGTGGTGAGGAAGAGGTAGACAAGGCAGAGGCATGGGACAGAAGGGTTCCTGGGCTGTGGTAAAAGGAGGACTGGACTAATCAAAGGATAAGGGAACAGAGAGAGAAGACTCAGTTACCTACAGGGTAGTGAGGCTTCTGCCAAACAGGGAAATCCAAGATGTGAGACTAGCCGGTATTCCTGGGGAGGTTTTTTTTTTTTTTTTTTTTTTTTTGGTTTTTCGAGACAGGGTTTCTCTGTGTAGCTTTGCGCCTTTCCTGGAACTCGCTTTGGAGACCAGGCTGGCCTTGAACTCACAGAGATCCACCTGGCTCTGCCTCCCGAGTGCTGGGATTAAAGGCGTGCGCCACCACCGCCCGGCCCTGGGGAGTTTTAAATGAAGGAGGGAGTGTATTAGCAAAATTCTTGCAGAGCCAGAAGTCTCGGCTGAAGTAAAGGGGTTGAAAGTGGACAGATTCCCAAAGATACTGCAACAGAGACATTTGGAGAGACAAGTCCCAGCGCAGCCCAGAACAGCCCAGCTCCACCTCCTGTCCTGGCTCTTCTTGCCAAACCCTGGTCCTACTCCAGGGCAAGAAAATGACTTTGACTCTACAAGGGACCCTCCACGGCCTCACCTGGGCCCCCGTTCCCCTGCTTCCTATACATACAAGTTCATTTCATCACAGGCTCCTTCAGCCCTCACAGCCAGTGAGGGAGAGAGGGAAGGAAGGAGGATGGGGGTGGGGGGGTAGAGGTGGGGGGGGGAGGTGGGAGGGAGAGGTAGGGAGCAGTTAGTGAGAACTTGGGATGTCTCTGTTTTACATACACAGAAACAGACACAAGAATGTCTCCAGCCTCAGGGCCCCACAGCAGATTCTAAGTCCTGGTCACTTTACTTTCAGGCACCACACTCTACCTCAGGAGACCCTGGACAGATGGAGCCAGGGCTGCCCACCACCTGTTCCCTAGACAGTCATTGGTGTCCACACACATTTGTTTTCTCCATAGGATTAAGAGATTCAGGTAAGTCAGTTGCCAGATGTCAAAGATGAGGTGAAATAGGCCGTGAGTTATATGGCAACGTTATCAAGCATTGACGCTAGAAGCATCCTTAGAGTCCATCGAACGAACTCCTTTTTACATGTGAAACTTGGGCTCAGAAATAAGAGACTTGGCTCCCATGGGACACTTCTTATGTTCCACCTGTCTTAGTCACTGTTCTATCGCTGTAAAGAGACACCATGACCATGGCAACTCCCATAAAGGAAAGCATTTAATTGGGGCTGGCTTACAGTTTCAGAGGTTTAGCCCATTGTTATCATGGCAGGGAGGAGCATGGCAGCATGCAGGCAGACGTGGTGCCCGAGGAATAGCTGAGGGTTCTACATCAGGATCCACAGACAGCAGCAAGAGAGACAGACTCTGGGACTGGCTTGGGCTTTTGAAACCCCCAAACCCACCCCCAGTGACACACGTCCTCCAACAAGGCCACGCCTCTTGTCCTTTCAAATAGTGCCATGCCCTAAGCAACCCAATATATGAGCCTGTGGAGGACATTTGTATTCAAACCACCACACCCTCGCTCCTTTTCTCACAGTTACCTGCCACTGCCCATAACAAATAACCCACTGATTTAGTGGCCGAAGACTATTTTATTACCGTTAAGATTTCTGCGTGTGGGGACTGAGGCAGGGCTCAGCTGTGTGGCTCTGACTGTCTTGGATGCAGATGCAGTCAGTTGGAGAGCTGGAGTGAAGCAGCACTGTCTGCCTGGGTGGCTGTCTGTGTTCAGGTCGTCTCAGGGCTTCTCTGTGTGGCCTCTCACCGGGGATGGTTTGGGCTTACAACAGTGATCTCAGGACACTCAGACTGATTACATGACAATTCATCATATCTCCAAATGCAACACCCCGAGAGAATCAGGTGAACCTGTGCCGTGTTTTGCCACTTGACATTAGAAGTCACATGGTGTCTCTTCTACTTTTATTACTTTTGGCAGCCTAGATACCACCTCCCAATGAGAAGAGTGTCAAAGTCACAGGGTAAGAACACGTCAGGAGCAGCTGGGTATGGTGGCGCACGCTTTTAGTCCCATCACTCAGGAGGCAGAAGTAGGCAGATCTCTCTGAGTTCGAAGCCAGCCTGGTCTACAAAGCGAGTTGCAGGACAGCCTGGGCTACACAGAGAAACCCTGTCTGGAAAAACAAACAAGAAAGAACAAACAGGGGCTGGAGAGATGACTCAGTGGTTAAGAGCCCTGAACTCAGAAGACCCGAGTTCAGTTCCCAGCACAAAAGCTGGATGATTTACAAGCTTCTGTAACTCTAGCTCCAGGGAATCTGATGCCCTCTTCTGGCCTCCAAGGGTACCTACACACATGTGAACATAAACTCATACACACATACACATAAATAATAAAAATAAATCTTAAAAATAAAACAAAAATAAGAACAACCAAAAAGAGTTACAAAGGCATAAAAGACAGTTCCCATATATCTTTTGTCCATTTTTATTTAGGGCTAACATTGTGTCACGGTATATTTGTCAAAGCTGAGAAACCACTACTAGTACCTTGGGATAAACTCCAGATTTTATTCATATTTTTCCAGATTCCCACTGCTTATTTATTTATTTATTTGTTTGTTTGTTTATAGTTTCATGTGCATTGGTGTTTTTCCTGAATATATGTCTGTATGAGGGTGTCATGAGCTGCCATGTGGGTGCTGGGAATTGAACCTGGGTCCTCTGAAAGAACAGTCAGCGCTCCCAACCACTGAGCCATCTCTCCAGCCCCTCCACTGATCATTTTTGATGGGAGTTTATCTCCTTATTTTTTATTATTACATTTATTTTGTATATACATGTGTGTAGGTGCGCATGCCTCAGCCCACATTCCGAGGCCAGAGAGTGACTTGTAGGAGCCGGTGCTTCCCTTTCACCACGTGGGTCTCCAGGATCTAATTCAGGAAGCACTTGAGGGCAAGTGCCTTCATCTGCCCAGCCACCTCACCGGCCCTCTACCAATTATTTCTCAGGATTTAATTTCAGAAACCATGTCTTATGTAGCTGACCTCACTTTGGTCAGGGTCACCCTGACTGACAAGACACATGGTAATAGAGGAGCATCCTGGGAGGCTGCAATATTTCAATGAAAAGGCAATGGTAGTGGGCCAGTGAGCTGGCTCAGCGGGTAAAGGTGTCTGCTGCCAATGCTGAGTTCGATCCCTAGAACCTACACAGTAGAAGGAGAGAACTGACTGCTGAAAGTTCCCCTTTGACCCCCACATGCAAGCTGTGGCGCATGTGCATCTGTAAACACAATAAATAATGAATAAGGAAAGCTGGAGGAAAAGGAAAGAGGCAACATGGGCCCGGACCAGGCTATTGGACGTCAAATTGTGAGAAGTAGTCAAAAGCCAAATTCTCCTTCTTCTTGTTGTTGTTTTGGTTTTGAGACAGGGTTTCTCTGTGTACCTCTGGCTGTCCTGGAACTTGTTCTGTATGGCTCTGGCTGTCCTCGAACTCACAGAGGCCTGCCTGCCTCTGCCGCCCGAGTGCTGGGATTAAAGGCGTGCGCCACCATGTCTGGCTAAGCTATTGGCAGATTTGAAGCAGAATTTGCAGGGTGTGGATTGTAAGAGGAAGAAGAGAGGCTGGGGAGAGAGAAGCAGGTACAGTGCTTGCTGAACAATCCTGAAGACTTGTCTGAATCTCCAGAACCTGCAAAAAGCTGGGTGTGCTGCAGCTTCGTGATTCCAGTGTTTCCAGAACTCTCTCTGAAGCTTGTGGACCAGCTAGGCTGGCATACCCAGCACACTGGTAAACACCAAAGATATCCTGCCTCAAACAAGGTGTCCTCTGACCTCCATATGCAGGTATGTGCCCCCACACATGTGCACACCATAAATATACATGCATGCACACACATACATACACATGCACACACACACACTTACACGAACATATATCATACATACATATGTAGGCACACACACACCATACATACACATGCACACACCACACATACACGTTGTACATATATGTGCATGCACACACACACACATACACGAACATATATCATACATATGTAGGCACACACACACCATACATACACATGCATGCACACACATACTATACACGCATACATGCACATTCACACATACATCATACATGCATGTGCATGCACACATCATACACACACACATATACACACACACACACACACACACACACACACACACACACACGCATACACACACACACACAAAGAGAAAGAAGAAGAAGGCTGGAGAGATGGCTCAGCAGTAAAGCTCTTGCTAGGCAACATGAGGACCTGAGTTTAATTCCAGAACTCATATAAAAAAGCCAAAGTTGGTGGCATGTGTTTATAATCCCTGGGCTCAATGACCAGCAGGCAGCTTTGCCTGCTCCATGAACTCTAGGCCAGTTGAGTGACCCTGTCTCAAAAAACAAGGTGGATAGCTGGGCAGTGGTGGCGCATGCCTTTAATCCAGCACATGGAGGCAGAGGCAGGTGGATCTCTGTGAGTTCAAGGCCAGCCTGGTCTACATACCCTGTCTTGGAAAAAAGAAAGACAAGGTGGATGGATAGAGCCAAGGGGGGTCAGTCCTCAGAGTCCCACATGTGCCCAAAGGGGGAGAGAGAGAGAGAGGGAGAGAGAGAGAGAGGTGAAACATGACATGATTTTGATGACTTTGGTCTAATATCCGACGGGTGGACTACCCCGATTGAGATGGGTAGCCCTGACAGAGGAAGGCTGTTTGGAGTGGAAATCGGAGCTTTGCGTTTGGGAACGCCAAGTCTGTTAATCCATGTGGAGGGTTTAGGCAGACAGGCCCTGAGTCTAGATTTCAGGGAGAAGGCTTAGCAGGGAACATAGAAATGAGAGTCTGTATCTTATAAAGCTAGATGTTCAATTGGGCTGAATGACATCGGAAAGAGAAGGCAGGAAAGATGACCTGGGGTGGAGTCCCAGGGGTGCAGAGAGCTGGGGGGGTGGGGGGATCCCTAGGGGAGTGAGGAAGTGGCCATGGCAGAAGGCAGAGAAGCTGAGAGTGACCCTAGATGTTGGGGAAGAGTTATGTCAAGTCACTTGACAGCCAGTGAGATGACAGCGGAGATTTCATGACTGGATTGGCGCTGATGGGGCGCTGGGGACCGTGGCTAGCGGCATCTTTCCACCTGGAGCTTATTATGCAGCCTAGGCTGACCTGAAATATGCAGAGATCTTACCTTAGTGCCTCCCCCCGCCAGTGCTTAGATTATAGGGGTGAGCCACCATAGCCAATCTAAACAAATACCTTTGAAGCATTTTTAGTAAAGGGGAGCAGGAAAAAATGTAGCTGGAATCTGTAGAGAACCAGTGGCTATCTCTTTGCTTCTTCTCTTAATTTTCTTTCTTTCTTTTTTCTTTTGACTTTTCAAGACAGGGTTTCTCTGTGTAGCCCTCACTGTCCTGGATCTCTCTCTGTAGACTAAGACTGGCCTCAAACTCACAGAGATCTGTCTGCCTCTGCTGCCCAAGCGTTCAGATTAAAGATGCGTGTCACCACTGAATGGCATTTTTTTTTTAAAGGCAGGCTTTCACTGTGTATCCCTGGCTGGTCTGAAACTGGAGAGGTAAACCAGGCTGGCTTCGGGAACTCATAGAGATCTGCTGGCCTCTGCTTCCCAAGTGTTGGGATTAAAGGCATGTGCCACCACATCCAGTTCTTAGCATGGACTTCTTTAATTAATGTTGGATGTATTGTAGGAGGGCCAAGGGCTGCTCCAAGGTCTCAGGGGACCCCGATGGGGTCATTTCTACTACATTCTGTTAGTCAAAGCAAGTCATAAAGTCGGCCCAAGTTCTAGGGACTCACCTCCTGCTGAGGAGCAGCCAAGCCCCGGGAATGGGTCCTCTGAGACAGGAGGCTGTGTAGTGGCCATCCTCACAAGCAATCTGCCACCCAGACTGGGGGAATTGTCTCTGTGGCACTGAGTCATTGAGAGCCCAGAACAATCTCCAGCCCCCGAAAAGAAGAAAAAAGTCATCAAGATTAGAAAGAAGTGGGAGGGAAGAGAACGGCAATGAGCTGGTGCTGACATCCCCACGGAACGAGGGGGAGGCAGGTGACTCCATCGGCTGCAAAAGCTCCCACTAGCTTTTCAGTTTGTCAGTGAATTTTAACACATTTCATCAATGAAAAGGAGTTGTTCCTTCGTCACAGCCCTTGGGCTCAGTCACTCATCAGGGAAAATGATGTTGCTCCACAGCAGAGTATCTGCCTATCGTACATGAATGGGGATCTGGGATCAATCTCCAGCACTGGAAGAAAAGTAGAGCTGCTGTTTCTCAGGAATCTGTGTTTCCACGGCCTAGGATGACATCTGTTGCCTGGTGCTGCACACAGACACTCAATACGTATTGAATGAGTTTATTTATTTTTGTATACTTTTAAAAAACTTTTTTATTTGTTATGTGCACTGGTGTTTTGCCTGCATGTATGTCTGGGTGAGGATGCCAGATCCCTGGAACAGGAGTTACAGACAGTTTTAAGCTGCCATGTGGGTGCTGGGAATGGAACCAGGGTCCTCCGGAAGAGCAGCCATTTCTCTTAACTGCTGAGACACCTCTCCAGCCCTTGTTGAATGAATTTATAATCACATACACACACACACACACACACACACACACACACACACACACACACACACAAGGTTTAAAAAATACGTGCTGCCAATACTCAGGACTAGGTTAAGTTATAGTGCACACAACCACTAAAAATTACGCTTCTGAGGACTAATAACATACGATGTGGGTTTTTAAAAAGCAGAATAGAGCATTGTAAGTACATCACAATTATACCTATGCACAAATACCTGGGTAGCAAAGATGGGGGGGGGTCCAATACCGATAACAGCTCTGGAGATCAAGGGTCACAGATGGCTCTCATTTCACCCCAGTCTTTAAGACGTTCTACATATTCACTGTGAGGAAAACAGAGACGATGAAAAGTTTAATAGGAAAAAAAGAATCAGAGCCAGGTGTGGTAAATGCATGCTTGTAATTCTGACACGAAGGAGAATCAGGAATTCAAGGTTATCCTTAGCTACATAGTAAGTTCCAGGCCAGCCTGGGCTACTTGATACCTTGTTAAAAGAAAGGGAAGGGAGGAATCAATTAATCAAGAAGGCAAACAGAGATTCTACCATCTTATCACAGAGAGAACTATTGCCAATATTGAAGTCCACTCTGTGTCTCTCCCCACCTTCCCACTCTGTGTATCTGTCAGAGAGAGAGAGAGAGAGAGAGAGAGAGAGAGAGAGAGAGAGAGAGAGAGAGATCTTCTCACATAGCCAAAGCTGCCTTCATCTTGAAATCCTCATTTTCTGAGGTCCATAGACTTCAGAAAGTTGAATAGTCACATAATATTGACATGCCAGGCTTATATTTCCTACACTAATTGTTGATACTATGGGTTTGCAACGCTTGCTAAAACAGTCAACAAAACTTAGAACAAAATAAATGATAGAAGCCATATCGTGACTCAAGTCCAGAGCGCCTCCTGTAAAAGTCAGAATGGAGAGGAAGTCAGCTATGGAGCTGGGGTGGGCGTGGGTTCTGTCAGGTGTAGACGGTGGCATTGCTCTGTCCCTGTAGTCACGTCAGTAGGCAGCCCCTCTGTACAGCTAGGGACATCACCTGCCAATGTTTTCAACTAAAGATAGGAAGTTCCGTTGGAAGACCTAGAGACTGTGTGCGGGCAGCCTTCCCCTTCTCTGGACTGTTACCCAACCAAACAACAACAAAAACACATTTGGGGGTCTTTGTCTTGCTCGGGTTTTTGAGTCATTGCCTCTGAGGGTAAAAAGGCCTACAAGGTCAGTTCTCCCCACCCTCCTAAGAAACTCTCAGTCCCAGATCTGGGGTAGTGAACGGATGTGGGGATGTTCAGAGGCAGGGACTTGCGGGGGAACACCGACAGGCAGGGGCGGTCTCGTCCGTCCGGGCAGGCTTCCCAGGGGTGGGCTTGGAGGGGAACGGGCTGAGAAGACCGACAGCAGACCGGAGAAAAGAGTGGAGCAACACTGGGGTGATATTTATGTAGGTATGGTCCATCCTGGAAGAGATAACGAGGAAAGAAAGAAGCCAACAGAGAGCAGGCGCTGACCGACGAAGCCTGTGACGAAGGCTCTGCAAGCCTGGGAGGCGTGGGCTGGTGACAGGAGGAGCAAGCATGTCTTCAGTGTGTTCAGGCTAAAACCTAAGAACCGTGAAGGGCTAATGAGAATCATGAAGGCAGCAGACAGGGGCGCGCGGAGGCGGGGCCTGGGTGGGGGGCAGAGTGGGGCAAGCGGCGGGGGTGGGGTGGGAGATGGGAAAACAGCGGGGCGCTCACCTCCGGCCCGCACTTTACAGTGTGTGCCCATTTCAGCCCCTTTGATAGTCTGATTTCGGGGGGGGGGGGGGGCGGAGAAAGCGAGGCTGGTGGGCTGGGGAGCTGGGGAGCCGCGAAGTGGGGGGGCCAGGAGGGCTGGGGGCGCCAGGGCCGAGTGGCAGCGCGAGGTGTGGCCGTGCGCGGCGGGGGTGGGCGCGGGGCGCAGTCGGTGCGGGGCGGGCCGCGGCGGCGGGAGGGGAGAGGCGGGCTCCGCCGGCACACGCCGCCCCTGGCAGGGGGCCGAGCGCGCGCGAGGAGCCGCCGCCGCCGCTCGGGGTCGCCTGCAGCCCCAGATTCCCGAGCGCTCGGCTGGCATGGCAGCCACCTCGGCGCCGCCGAGCCCCGCGGCCAGCTAGGGGCGGCCCCCCCGGCCCAGCCCGTCGGATCCCGCTTGACTCTGCGCCCTGGGGACGCGTCGCCTCCCAGCCGGAGGTGAGAAACCAGGAGGACACGGACGCGTGGAGGGGACCCCAGGCCCAAGCGCGGCGGAGCGAGCGGGGGTGGGGGGTGGGGGTGAGAGCCAGGCCTGGGTGGGTGGGTGTCGGAGGACCCGGGTGGAGACCGCTTGCGGCCGGGAACTGGGAGCCGTTCTTCCTTCCCCGGGCCCTCGGGTCCTGTCGCGCTTGCCTCTCAGCGCTGTCCCCATCCCTGCGGACCCCTCCACCTGGACCGTGATCCCAACCCTGGCCATTCCCGTCCCGTGGCCACGCTCGCCGCTACCCATCCTTGGCCTCTTTCCCGCAGACATGGCTAATGGGTTCCTGTCTCCAGTCCCTTCGCCTGCTCATCCCTTCCTCGCCTCCACCCTTTCGCTCCCCACCCTGGTCTTCAGTCCCTCTCCTTCTCCGGCTCCTGTCACTTGGAACCGGTATCAGTGCCGCTATTTCAGCGTCCGGCCGCCTCCTAGCCAGTGCCATCCCACAGGTGTCCACACGTCTGGCCGTTCATCCGTCCGTCCCTCCTGGGGCCGGAACTGACCATGCCCAGCGGCTGCCGCTGCCTACATCTCATGTGCCTGCTGTGCATCCTGGGGGCAACCAGCCAGCCTGCCAGAGGTGAGCGCGCCCCAGGGATCGGGTCGCGGCCCTGTTCAGCGGTCCTCGCTGGCACGTTGACCTCTGCCGGCTAGAGACGGCACTGCAGCCGCCCCATTCCATCCGGCCGGCGAGTCCCGGGTGATCCCTAGAATAGGACTCTCGTCGGTATTGCCATGCCCAAAGCTTGAGTCCATCTAACTACGGGAACCTCTGCCAAGTCCCGCGTCCCAGGAAGCCAGACCCTGACCCAGACTCACGCCTACTACGCCAATCTCTTTCAGCGGATGACTGCAGCTCCCACTGTGACCTGGCCCACGGCTGCTGTGCTCCTGACGGCTCCTGCAGGTACTTCCGCAGCACACGTGCGTCAAATCCTTTGCTCCCCACTTTTCCACCCATGAGCAGGTCAAAACCCAAAACAATGTCTAAGAGCTTAAGATGCTATTGTTTTCAGACAACAGGATGACCAGTTCCCCGTTCCCCCTCCTCCCCTTCCCTCATCTCCTTTTGCCTCTTACTGGAGAGCTTGGATAGTTGAGTTTTTATTCTCTCAAGGGCTTCTGTCCCTCATGATGCCCGTAGAGACATCTGCAGCTTGAGAGTTCAGAGCCTGAGAGCCCCGGGAAAGAGGGAAATAAAGAGAAGTGTTGCTTGGGAAGAAAGGCTGCGGGAGGGTGGGTGTTTTCCTTAGTGGATCCTGCAATGGCTTCACCAGGGCAGACTGGGCAAATTCTGTGGCAGAAAAGAGTCTGGACACAAGAAGTGAACCGACAAAGGCAGATTGTTACACGGGGCTCAAGTGCTGGAGTATTTGAAACTAGACATCCTTGGAGGGCTTATAAAAAAAAAAGTCACCTGGCAGTGGTGGCATATGCCTTTAATCCCAGCAAAGGCAGGTGAATCTCTGAGTTCAAGGCCAACCTGGTGAGTCCCAGGACAGCCAAGGCTACACAGAGAAACCCTGTCTTGAAAAACCAAAAACAAAACGACAGAAGTCTAGTGACTGTGAAGTGAGGCCAGGAAGATCAGGACTCCAGGTTAGCCTTATCGACTTAAGACTCTGATAAAAAGCAGGACAAAACGGACACCAGCCACTTGCTCTGGTGTCTGGAGGGACGATGACCCCGGTGACCTCAGAAGGTCACTCACTCTTTCAAATGTGTGTAACCAGACACTCCAGGGATGGCACCAGAGGCCTTTACAGACACTGTTTTGTTTCTTTAACAATACCCTTCAAGGGAGGTGTTTTCTCAGCTTCCATGTGACAGATAATGAAAAGCTAGATAAAACATAGATGCTGAGCTTGAATGCTGTTGTCTGTCTGATTGCTTATGTGTCTGTCTGCACAGCCCTCCACCTGCCTGGGGCTAGTTTGCTTTCCCTTTGGGGCTGCTGTCTGTCTAGAAGCCCTGGCTTTAACACATGCTCGTGTGTGCGCACACGTCCTGATCCTGTGTTTTGTCCCACCAGGTGTGACCCAGGCTGGGAGGGGCTACACTGTGAGCGCTGTGTGAGGATGCCTGGTTGCCAGCACGGTACCTGCCACCAGCCCTGGCAGTGCATCTGCCACAGCGGCTGGGCAGGCAAGTTCTGTGACAAAGGTAGGGTAGAGCAGCCATTGGCTACAGAGCCCATGTGTTCTAGAATGTTCTAGAAATCCATTACTATTTACTATTTACTGAGCACCTACTGTGTCTTGTTCAAATCCTCAAATATATCCTTACTGATCTCATTTCTACTTGATGTCTGAAAGGATCCTCAACATCACCTCATGATGTTGGAAAGACAGCTGCTAAAAAATTGTACCCATTTTAAACATGATGTAACTACAGTCCACAGAAGAGCTGTAGCTCCTCTAAAGTCAGTGTGACAGGCCAGGAACTTCCAGAACTCTACTTCAGTATAGCTTTCCCCAGCAGACCATAGCTGGGGATGGAGCTGAAGTATGAGCCACATGCACAGAGCTTTGGATCTGGTCCACATGGGTCCTGGGAACCGAATACGAGGGGCTATCCCACTCTTTTTATCTCCTCTCTAGATGAGCACGTCTGTACCTCACAGTCACCCTGCCAGAACGGAGGCCAGTGTGTGTACGATGGGGGTGGTGAGTACCACTGTGTGTGCCTGCCAGGCTTCCGTGGACGTGGCTGTGAGCGCAAGGCCGGACCCTGTGAGCAGGCAGGGTGAGTGCTGGGATCCTGGGGGAGCTAGACCAGAACCTGGCAGGGAGGAAAAAGGCAGGACTGTCAGTGGAGTAGGAGACTGAGGGTCAGACCCACACAAGGGCGCTTCAGGATAAAAGCCCCATTGTGGTAGTGTGCTGGGTTCAGATTCTCAACCATTTTTTTTCTATTTTATGTGTATGAGTATTTTGCCTGCATATATGGCTGTGCACCACATTCATGCTTGGTGCCCAAGGAGGTGGTGAGCCTCCATGTGGGTGCTGGGAATCGAACCCAGGTCCACTGCAACAAGAAGTGCTCTTAACCATTGAGCCAACTCTCTAGCCCCCCAGATTCTAAACCTTTTTCACCTCAAATGATGCTTTGGTAAGGAGGGTGGCGTGGGGAGGGAGGCTCCTAAGATTCCCTTTCCTTCCTCACAAAAGCAGACATGCGGCCTTAAAAGCTGGCTCTTCCTGTGGGGATTATGAAACGGCCACAGGGCTGGACTTGCCCCATTTCCGCTACAGGCCTAAGAGCCTGTGGAGATAATACAGAGCAAGCACTTCTCTGAGCCTTGACTTTGGGCCTGACCGCTGCTAACTGCTTGGGTTCCCTCACTTAGCCACACGATGTGGCTATTTTTATTCTCATTTTAAAAATAAGGTTATCTGAAACCCAGAAGGGGCAGCCTAAGGTGACGCGGCATGAAAGGGGGCGTCAGTGGTCAGGACACCGACTACTGGCGGGTTGATACCCGTGTTCTCTCCCACCCTAGCTCCCCATGCCGGAATGGCGGGCAGTGCCAGGATAACCAGGGCTTTGCCCTCAACTTCACGTGCCGCTGCTTGGCAGGATTCACGGGTGCCCGCTGCGAGGTGGATGTGGACGACTGCCTGATGCGACCTTGTGCTAACGGTGCCACTTGTATTGATGGCATAAACCGTTTTTCCTGCCTCTGTCCTGAGGGCTTTGCTGGACGATTCTGCACCATCAACCTAGATGACTGTGCCAGCCGCCCATGCCAGAGAGGGGCCCGCTGTCGGGACCGCATCCACGACTTCCACTGCCTCTGCCCCAGTGGCTATGGCGGCAAGACTTGTGAGCTTGTCTTACGTGCCCCAGCCCCTGCCACAGCGGGCACCCCACAGACACCCACCTCAGCCGTAGTAGTAGTTGTACCTGCTACAGGGGCAGCCCCCCACAGTGCGGGGGCAGGCCTCCTGAGGATCTCAGTGAAGGAGGTGGTGCGGAGGCAAGAGGCTGGGCTAGCTGAGTCCAGCCTGGTGGCCCTGGTGGTGTTTGGGTCCCTCACTGCCGCCCTGGTCCTGGCCACTGTGTTGCTGATCCTGAGGGCATGGCGCCGGGGCATATGCCCCACTGGACCCTGTTGCTTCCCAGCCCCACACTATGCCCCGGCTCGGCAGGATCAGGAGTGCCAGGTTAGCATGCTGCCAGCGGGGTTCCCTCTGCCGCCAGACTTGCCCCCTGAGCCTGGCAAGACCACAGCACTGTGATGGTGGCAGGGGCTCTCTGGCCCCCTTCCTCATCTCCTTCACACCTCAGACTGGAGGTCCGCCCTCACCAGCCCTCGGCTTTGGTCTACCCTTCCAGGGGATTTCAGCCTCACACCAGAAATACTATTTTTTTAAAACACAGAATGTAAGATAGGAATTTTATCAAATAAAATTATGAAAACGAAAGTGGGCTTCTATGGAAGAAAAACTGGCCCAGAATTCTGGGCAAAGAGGCCCACGGTGGGCCGGTTCTGAGGAAGCCTCAGCCTTCAACACACCGTGTGTGTGTGTGTGTGTGTGTGTGTGTGTGTGTGTGTGTGTGTGTGTGTGTGTGTTTTACATGGGGAAGCCAGGGTGCCCTTTTCCATCTGGGGCAGTGGAGGAGAGGTAGAACCTCAGAGGAGAATGTAAACAAGCAGCCCTGGTGGGAAGGAGCATAGCTCCCCTGGGCAGGCTCAGCGTCCTCCAGGGAGGGAGTGGGGGGCTCCCTGCTGGCTGCTCTGCAGGAGCTGCTGGAACAGTGACTGGGGCTGACTGCGCAGGACAGAGGGCGAGTCCAGTTCTACCACCCTCCCGGCTTGGAGCACCAGCACCCGGTCAGAGTTTAGGATTGTGTTGAGCCTGTGTGGGAGAAGATTGTCAGAGATGGGTACAATGTCCTAAAGAGAAAGCTGACCCGATTTCCCGCCAGGTCCCTCCAGACTGCACAGATCTGTCCCCCACAGGTTGGAGTCCCTGGTTCTGTGCTATGGGAAGAATGGTGGTGTTTTTCCAGATAATGTGCTACCGAGGGCCTGGGGCTGTACCTGAAGGAAGAGGAGCTGAGGTCCCCAGGCCTTGACCCCCTGCCCACCCAATGCTGTCTCTGGGGTCTGATCTCCCTCTGGGCCTGCACTGCCCCTCAGCGTCCTCACACCTGTGGGCAATCGTCAGCACTGTCTTGCTGGCAAAGCGTTTGCAGATGGTCTGCTGGAGCAGCTGGTCTGTCTTCTGGTCCACACTTGCGGTGGCCTCATCGATGCACAAGATCTGGACCGTTTGGAGCAGGGAGCGGAAGGAAGAGAAGACTGTAACCTACCTACAGTTCCCCACCCTCAGCTTCTCCCTGAAACCTCTCTCCAGCCCCCCTCCTCCCTCTTGGGTGTCCCTTCCTCTTGTCTTACCTTGGCATCTGTAAGAAGAGCCCTGGCCAGACACAGCAGCTGCCTCTGTCCCAGCGACAGGTTCCGGCCCCTCTCTCCCAGCTCTCCATCCAGACCACCTGGAAGCAGAGCATCTCCACTGCCGAGGGCTGCCCTTTGCTTCTCGCCTGCTCTTCAGGCCAGGGCCTGGCACTTACCCACAGCGCCGATCACCTCACTCAGGTGGCACTGCTCCAGGGCTTGCCACAGGGCCCCATCCTCATGGAGGCCCTGGGGGTCCAGGTTCTCCCGAACAGTCCCACTGAACAAAAAAGGCTCCTGGGGGATGACAGCTAGCTGGGATCTGGAGAAAAAGGACATGGGGGGCCAGGCTGGAGACGTGTCCATCTTCTGTGGCACAGATTTGCCTATGGGGCCTGGCATTTCTAAGGAAATCTGGGGGTGAGATCCAAACATCACTCCCTCTGTTTCCCACCCTTTCTCCACCAAATCATCAGTTGTCAGCCACACACCTAGGACAGCACTGGTACTGTGAGAAGTACCAAAGAGATAAAAGGCCTGGACCTGGCCTTAAGGAATTACACTTTATTGAGGTGTTCAAAGCCAGAACCAATGGGCTGACCTGTGGTACTGACCCCAGAGACGGCAGTGGTGAGGCAGGAAATGAGGTGGGAATGGGGTGCAGGCATTTCTAAGTGGGAGGAGGTCAAGGGGCGAGAAGGTCAAGCCATAAGATAAAACCATCACAACTCGAGAGAGGGCAGAAGAGGCAGGGCAGGGAGCTCTGGGCTTAGGATGAGACTTCCTTACCCTTTCCATGTTGTGGGACTGGGGGAAAACGATGCTAAGTTAAACTGGGAATAGGCATCTATAGCTTCAGATGAGGTCACTGTGGCCAAGTACACGTGACCCAGGCCCCAGGCTACACCATACTGCCTACCAAACCCGAGGCCTGAGGGCTCATGGCATCTTGGAATACAGCTCCTGAGAGGCTCTGATTTAGAAGGCAATGGCTAGTGTCTGGAGCAGAAGGTGTGCTCTGGGAAGTACAAGAAAGATGGAGATGGGGACGCACCCAAGCTGGGGTCGCAGCTGACCTGTCCTCACTTATCCACCTCATCTTCTTTGTCTGCTGACTGGCTGCCCTGAGTCTACTTACACTCCCCAGAGTAGTCCCACTGCCCTCCTCCCTCCTCACAAGTCACCTGTCCCCCAGACCTGAGCTCAGCCAGCTCCAGCTGGCTGGTGTCCACGCCGTCTAGCAGCACCCGCCCCGCGCTGGGCTCCAGGAGCCGGAAGAGCACCAAGAACAGGGAAGACTTGCCGGAGCCTGTGCGGCCTACAATGCCCAGCTTCTCTCCGGGCTCTACTCGGAAGGTCACCCTGTCCAGGGCATTTGGCAGCCCTGGCCGATATACCAACACCACGTCCTGGAACTCCACGCTTCCCTGGGTCAGCCACCTGATGCCCTGCTGGGGTGTCTGTGGGTCAGAGGCGAAGGGAGAATGATGTTGAGGACAGAGTCGGAGGATGGAAAGAGGAGATGAATGGAGAATGGCGGGTGTGATCACAGAGGTGCAGGAAACAGGGAGAGAGGAGAGGATGGACATGCACGGAGGGGACCGTGGAGAAAGGTGGCAGTCAGATGAAGAGGCTCAGGGATGTGGAAAGACGCCCAGGAGCTGAAGGCCAGGGACAGGGAAGGCTGGCCTAGGCGGCAGGGCAGACTCACCTGCGGTGGCTGGCCTCGGGGCTCCTGAGGAATGTCGCAGGAATACTCCTCCAGTCGCTCGACACTCACCATCATGCCTTCTGTCTGTGTGAAGCTGCTCACCAGGCCCGAGAGCAGGCCCGTCAAGGACAGGGCATAGGACAGCACAAGGCCCACCAGCCCTGGGGAGAGGGACAGCATCTGCTAGGGGATGTGTGTGGGGGAGGGTGTGCAGAACAAGAGGATCCAGCCCTGGACTGCAGGCGGTCAAAGGGGAGAGGAGCAGGCAGATGACAGGAGCTAGGCCGGGGCAGAGAAGGCTGGCTGGAAGGACTGGAGTCCCCTGGAGACGGACGCTCAGAGGGGGGGCGGGCAGAGACCAAGGAGGACCAGGGACAGAGCAGAAGGGCTAGGGGTGGGAGCGAGGAAAGGATGATCACAGAAGCCTTGGTCTGGTCCCAGATCCACCACTGCCTGTGGACTCCTTAGCATTAAATGGAGGGTGATGATGGTACTGATGAAGCATCCTCACAGGGAACACTGGGCAGGAGGTGACAGTGGCGGAGGAGGAGGGAGGGAGACACACCGGGGGGCTGGGTCAAGGACCTGGAATGACTTGCTCCTAAAGTAAGGGTGACGGGTCCCTGGGTGGCACCTGGGTTGGCAAGGCCCTGCTGGTGCTGTACCAGGGCGATGGCGGCGATGGCGCTGACCACGGCTGCCCCCATGAGCTGCAGTCGAATGTCCAGCCACTGCGTCGTGGCACAGGAAGCAAACTGGCACCTCTGGTTTAGCTCCAAGAGTCGCTGGTTCTCCTCCTCAAACCTGGGGAAGGAAGAGAAGCCACACCACTGCTGCGCTGGCCTCGCCCTTCCCCGGCACCCTTCCTGGAAGCCGGCCTACCACCTGCTCCACCTCACGCCCTGATTTTCACGCTTCCCAAGTGCCCTCTCCCCGCTGTCTACCCAAGGAGGACAGGCTCCTCTACTTCTAACCCTGTCCTGTATGCTCCCCCATTACCGTACCCATCCCCCCCCCCACCCCGACTCTGGCTGGGAGATGCACCTGTAAGTGGCCCCTGCAGCCCGGAGCACCGGGAGGCCTGCCAAGGTGTCAGCCAGGTGGGTGTAGAGCGGAGACAGGGTGAGGCTGCCCAGGCGCCGCAGCTCCCGGAAGGACGCTCTGTAGTGCCGCTGCACTCTGTAGTAGATGAAGCCCAGAGGCGGCAGCAGCAGCAGCAACCAGGGCAGACCGGAACCCAGCACAACCAGGAGGCCCAGCAGGCCTACGGAATTGGCCAGCAGGATGTTGAGGAGGAAGGGCAGGCTGTCGTCCACACAGGCTACATCTGAGGAGAAGCGGTTCAAGACCCGGCCCGAGGGCGTGGAGTCGAAGAAAGTCACCGGCGCCTGGAAGAGGGAGGGGGTTGGACAAGGTCAAGGGCTGAAGATAAAGAGCTGGAGGGCAGGTTGGTGAGGGGTGAGGTAGGAAAGATGGCCTTCAGTAGAGAAAAGAACAATGTATCCCCAAAGTGTGGGAAGAGAGGAATCGGTGGAACTTGGCGGGAACTACCTCAACGTGAGAAAGACTCCAGTTCCTCAGGCCAGTGGCAGCCCTACAAGGCCGTGCCAAGCATCCATTACCTTCTGGGCTGGACCCGCTTACCGCTCTTTCAAGAGCAGAGAGCTAATCTTTCTCTACGAGATGGGCACGTTAGGCCAACAAGTGAGCCGTAGACGTCAGGAGGAAAACCCTGCCCGTGGCTGGCTGGAGAGTGGCATTGCCAGTTAAAGGTGTGGTCATGGGCTGGCTTCAAACTCAACAGACTCCTGCCTCAACCTTCCAAAGGCTGGGCTTACCGGTGTGCACCACCAGGCCTGGGAGGAGTGGATCTCTGAAATAGCTCTAGATAAAAATTGCCAATAACTAGGAATAAAAATATATTCACAGAGCGGGGCGTAGTTGTGCACACCTTTAATCCCAGCCAAGATAGGTGGACCTCTGTGAGTTTGAGGCCAGCCTGGTCTTCATAGTGAGTTCCAGGACAGCCAGGGCTGCATAATGAGACACTCTCAAAAATAACAACAACAATACATGCACAAGAAATAAAAATTTAAAAACATGCATGCACATGAAACACAGGCATTCTCTAATGAACAAGCGAAAAAGATAACATATTAACCCCCTTAGTAAGGATGTGTATCGAGGAAGGGAAGGGAAGTGGAAACAGTATAGACATGAAGGGAGATAAAGAACACAAAAGGGAAAACAGGCCTTGCATGAACTACAAAGTCAAGCCTTAGCACCTCAAGTCCAAGATGAAACTCAGGAATGTTCTCTTGTTTGCCCTCTTTATGGATGAAAACAGGCTGAAACCATAGACTCAAACCCAGCCACACTGACTCCGAGGTTTCTGGTCTGAGATTGTTATACGCTGCCCCCTCTGTCAGAGGCTGCAGTGTGGACTGGGAATGTGAACGTGGTCCACGCACTGCGGGACACTGCGGGACACAAGCCAGGATCCCTCCCACCTTCCCGTCACCTCACCTTGAGGAGATGATGCAGCAGGCGGTGGTGTAAGGTGGCAGCTGCTTGAAGGGCGCCCACCGCAAAGAGCACCGCCCGGAGGAGGGTGCAGAAAGAGTTGACGCCAGCAATGGTGGCGTACACGGTGAGGTAGAAGTGGACATCTGAGGAGCCATTGGAAGCGGCTCCGAGCAGTGGGATGCTGAGTAGTGGGGAGGAGACTGTAGGTAACCCAAAGAAGGCCTACTCAGGGGTCCCTTCCCTTCTCTTTTCCCACCCTCTAAAAGACACAGTTCCAAGCCTGCCCTCCCTCCCTAGAGGTTACTGGAGAGCACCAGGCCTCCTCCCGGCCTCGGCCACTCACTAGAAGTTTCTGGAGGAGAAGAGAAGCAGCGGTGGGGAGAAGAGCACTGTGGATCCTGGGCTGGAGACAGCTGGGCCCTCCGGAGAGCTATTCCTGGCTGTCTTCAGCTGAGAGAGCCAGTGAGAGAGCCACCAGTCAGCACCGTTGCGTGTGGCTGGGCGTGAACGGGAGGAAGAAGCTGCAAACCTCATCTGCTTGCTCTGCTGCTCAGACACCACACTCTCGGCCCACAACAGTCTCCCTCTCCTGCACTCCGCCCTGGGCCTCCACATCTTACCACTACCCTTGCTTCTCCCTACTGCACACTGTCCCTAGACCTATCACCCCTCAGTTCTGTGGACAACTTGACCATTTCTGCAGAATGGAACTTGCCTGGATGGCAGATCAAAAGAGAGCTGTGGAAACCCAGCGTGGTGGTGCACACCTATAATTTCCATACTCAAAAGCTGAGGCTGGGGGATTGCAAATTCAAGGCCAACCAAACCAGCCTGAGCTGCACAGTGAGACCCTGTCTCAAAAAACCATAATAGGCCGGGCGGTGGTGGCGCACGCCTTTAATCCCAGCACTCGGGAGGCAGAGGCAGGCGGATCTCTGTGAGTTCGAGGCCAGCCTGGTCTCCAAAAAGCGAGTTCCAGGAAAGGCGCAAAGCTACACAGAGAAACCCTGTCTCGAAAAACCAAAAAAAAAAAAAAAAAAAAAAAAACCATAATAGTACATTTTTTTTTTTTAAAAAAAAGATGACTATGATGAGGGATGGAGAGATGGCTCAGCAGTTAAGAGCACTTGCGGCTCTTGCAGAGATCCCAGGTTCAATTCTCCAAATCCACATGATCATTCACAACCATCGGTAACTCCAGTCCAGAGGATCCGACGTCTCCAGACCCATGTGCACCAAACACACATGGTGCACGACACACATGCAGGCAAACATCACACAGAAAATGGATATTTAATTAAAAAGGAGGACTATGATGGAGTACTAAGTCTAGCTGACCACCGGAATCCTCAAAATTGGGGCACACTTTTTGTGCAACTGTTGTCTATGCGTGGTAAGGTTCTGAGCTTGGGGTGATTCCCAGGTGAATACAGTCATGAGCACCTGGACAGCACGGCTGGGGATGTGGTGGAGGGGGCAGCTAAGGACCTTCTGGGGCAGCCTCACCTTGCATGAGAAGCAGAGAGACGAGGATGGCGATGGCCAGGCCGCTGCCCATGGCCCTCCAGTATGCTTGGTACACATGCAGGGCCACAGCTCCCTCATTTTTGCTTTCTTCCTGCACTAGGCGACCAGATGTGCTCTGCTCCACCTCCAGCCCCTCTGCTGTTTTCTCTGGGTTCTGTACTGACAGGGACTTGCCTGTGAGAATCAGGAAGGCCTCAGAGGAATTACGCTTGACATGGGAATGTTTTACAGGAGCAGGCAGGCTTTAAAAATCATTTCCATTGTGTGCTGATAAAAAGCAGAGTTCCAGGACAGCCAGGATAAAACAGAGACACCCTGTCTCAAAAAGCAAAACAAAACAACACAACAAAAGCAGCCCAGGACTGGTGAGGGCAGCAAGCCTCTGCAGAGCATGACGGGTCCCAGAGTTTGACTCCTAGGACTTCGAGGAAAAACAAAAGAAAAACAAACATTGCCATGTGGTGACATAGCTATGATCTCTTGAGGTCAGTCTAGTCTACCCTGGAAGTTCAAGGCCAGCCTGGGCTGTATAGTGAGATCCTGTCTCATCTCCTCCATGACACACATCTAGACACAAAGGGGGAAACATCCCAGCCCCTTCTTCCCACCTGAGTCAGTCACTTGTTCCTCCTCAGCCCAGGCTGTGGGGGCAGCTTGAACCAATGGCAGAATCTCAGAGGGAGGCCCTGGAAGGCGGCAGGGGAGGAGGCTGTTATGGGTCTACACTATGCCTTTCTAAATGCGTGTGTAATCCCACCTTCCTTCCCCCTCTCTGGCCACTCTCCCCAGTCTGCCCAGGAGGACTCATTAGGTCCATTGCTGTGTGCCTGGAGTGTAGCCCACAGGCGTTCCAAAGCCGTGAGTAAGGCCCGCCCCCCACACCTGCACCGGTATCATCTGTCAATACTGCGGAACCTTTTCTCAGGTTCTACCTCAATTCCTGATATTCCGGCTGGGCCTCATGTCTCCCTACTGCTTTGCCAATGAGCTCTGCAGGTGGCCATGCCCCTCTGGACAATAATCCATCAGAGCTCTGCTGTTCTTTCTTTACAAGAAGGTTGTTCCTTCGGGTCAGGTCACTGCTCACTTCATGACTGCTTTCAAAGCTCCCAGGCAGCTAAGTTCTAAGAGCTCAGGCACAGTGCCATACACGCCCCCCCCCATCCCACCCCGTTCTCCTGTTTCCTCAGGCTGGTTCTGTGGAAGGGTGGCAGGATCCGCGACACTCCACCTGTCATTCCATATCACACCAGGGCAAGCGTTTTCTTCACCACGTTACCTGTTCGGACCAGGTGCCCGGCCTCCATCAACAGCACCGTGTCAGCCCTCTCCAGGTACTCAGTGCGGTGGGTGCACAGCAGCCGGGTGGTGTGGCCCAGCACTCCCAGGATGCACCTGTGTAGCAGGTGGTTGGCCACATCTGCATCCACAGCAGCCAGAGGGTCGTCAAGGAGATAGAACGCTTTCTCCTAGACAGAATGAACATGGCAGGCACCATGGCCCAAGCCCTCTAGCTGAGCTCAGAGGCTCTCCTAGACCCAGGTCTCAAGGCAATCAGAAGTGACAGGCGAGAAGGATTCTATGATAGTAGTAAAGACACGAGACATGACAGACTTCCCTCCAACTGAACGTAAAGTCAGAGACGTGCGTCTAGTGCTTTGCTGGGCGCCAGCACCTCAGGCCTTTATTTTTGCCTTGAATCGGAAAAGAGGGGGTAGGATAGCCAATAACTAGGAACATGGAGTGAGGGAGGGAGACATCAACAAAAATATTCCTAGCCCCTCCTCGGCCAAGCTCCCACAGTGCTAGATCACTTCCATACCCCTGACCTAACTACCTACGCACCCACCCAACCTTAACTTACCTGGTAGACAGCACGAGCGAGCGCAATCCGGGCCCGCTGTCCCCCACTGAGGGTCACACCCTTCTCCCCCACCTCTGTCTGGTCTCCAGCAGGCAGGATCTGAAGGGACAGACACTAGCGGTTAGCAAACTCCCCACACCTTCCACCATGTCTCCTTTCCTTTGTAGGAAAGATCACAAGGCCTTCTAAGCTTGAGACTGCACTTCAGTTTGGGACGAGTGATTTAGAGGAGATAAGCCCAAATTCCAACACCTGGCAGCTACTGAACACTTACTATGTACTTAACACCTTCTAGGCTGTGGTGGTTTAAACTAGAATGGTCTCCATAAGGCACTCATGTGTTTGAACACTTGGTCCCCAGCTGGTGGAACTGTTTAGGAAGGACTAGGAGGTGTGGTCTTGCTGGAGGAGGTGAGTCACTGCAGCCGGTCTTTGAGGTACAAAAGCCAATGTTATTCCCGGTTAGCCCTCTTTGCTTTGTGACTACAGTCTCAAGGTGTGAGCTGTTCACTACTACTCCAGCACCATGCCTGTCTGCCTGTTGCCATGCTCCCTGCCATGATGGTCAGGGACCTCTGCAACTGTAAGCCCTGATTAACTCTTCCATAAGTTGCCTTGGTCATGGTGTTTTATCACGGCAATAGAAAAGTAACTAAGACAGGAATTGTATCATTGGAAGCCAGGAAGATCTTATAAAGTTGGCATTATTTCCTCTCCACAGATGGGACCAAAGCACAGGTAGGTAAACCATCTTGCCTGTACGATGTGAAACAAATGATAAAGGGACACAAGATGACCGTTGATCAAAATCAAAGGCCTCCTGTCCAGGGAATTCCACATTTATCTGAGCAGGCCAGGGGTGACAACAGTCCTAGAGGAGACATGGGGATTGGCTGGAGAACTCACAGGAAAAATCTGGTTTCTCTCTTATGCTTTAAGTACTTGGCTTGTGGGTATGGGGCAACGTAATGGGCTGGGCAGCTTTCCCAAGGATTCTAAAGAAGACTTTGACTCTTCCAAACCTTCCTATTGGGTAGGCCAAGCCTCACAGAGAACTAGCCTGGTTTTGGAGGCCTCAGGGCTCTTCTAGCTGCTGTGTGCAACACCCTCCCCATGCTCCTTGGGCCTTACAGGGAAGTGGGGACCACGCAGCTGAACACTCTAGGAGACCCAGGGGCTGATGCTTGCCCTAGATGTGTGACACCTGTGCAGAAGCCCTTCCCAGAGAAGTAAGTCTAGTCTGGAGTGTTGGGGACATATGGGGAAGCAGGCAGGTGAGGGTGTCGAGACAGGTACTCACGCTGAGATCATCGTTGAGGGCACAGGCCTCCAGCACCTCCATGTACAGCCGGGCATCAAATGTCTTCCCAAAGAGGATATTGTCTCGGATGGTGGCACACTGGATCCAGGGCTCCTGGGTGGCCAGTCCAAAGCCTTTGGACAGCCCTGACACTGCCACTGACCCACAGAGCCTGCAGAGAGCCAGGGCAGCATGGGGACCAGCTCCTTACTGAGCCCTTGCATACCCAGGCCCTGTCCCCCAGATGCTTCCTCAGATGTAGCTGGCAGCCTCTGAGGTCAAGGGGTCCTAGCTGTGGGCTCACTATGGACTGGAGAAAGCAGCTCTTTGGCTCCAGCCCAGCAGCGTCCTATAGACACTGTGGAACCCAGGTGTGGCTCATCCTCACCTGCAAGCATGCCTCCCTCAAATCTTCACCCCTCTCTGGACCTCTTCCCTATGTAGCCACATCTATGACAGCAGAGGTGACCTCTCTTCTTGTTCTAACTCTATGACGTGCTACTGCAGCGGTTCTCAACCTGTGGGTCTTGACCCCTAAGCCCACCAGAAAACACAGATATTTACATTATAATTCATAGAAGTAGCAAAATTACAGTTATGAAGTAGCAACAAAAAATAATTTTATGGCTGGGGGTCCCCACAACATGAGGAACTGTATTAAAGGGTCGCAGCGTCAGGAAGGGTGAGGACCCCTGATCTAGTGTTAACAATGATCTCCCCTGCTCCTTTTCTTTGGCGAGTTTTGTCAGATTTTTTGAGATAGGACCTGCTGTATAGCCAAGGATGACTTAAACTTCTTATCCTCCTGCCTCCACCTCCTGAGAGCTGAGATTGCAGATTTATACCACTATGCCCAGTTTTATGTGGTACAAGTTAGGCAAGCGCTTTACCAGTTGAGCAAATCCTAGCCCAGATTTACTTTGACAACCTCTGAATCTCCAGACTGAAACCACCACCCTAGAAAGGGGCTGAACTTTACCCTTTTTGGTATATATGCACCCCCCCACTCCTACACACACACACACACACACACACACACACACACAAAACACACAAAACACACACACACACAAACACACACACACACACACACACTCACAACATTTCCACATACAGCAGGGGCCCAGGAAACCGCTACTGAAGGGTGGAGCCAGAGTCAGGGGCACACTGACAGTTTGTTACCTGTGGAGCTCCCCAGTGATGGCGGCCAGCAGCGAACTCTTCCCACAGCCCACCTTTCCCACGATGCCCACCAGGACGCCCTGCAGGGAAGCCACACAGTCAGCACTGCCTGACTGCGGGGGGAGGGGTTGGAGCAACAGTCTCCCTCATGATGTTCTTGACTGACCCTCTGGGCCTCTCTGGGCCTCAGGTAAGTCTTCAGGGAAAGACATCTCTCCACCCCTCGGACAGTGTGGGCCTCAGTGACGGCCTGCGTCTGTCCCAGAGAAGGTGCATGCTTTATTCTCAATTTCAGCCTATAAAAGGCCTCTGAGGGAGAGAGACCTGCCAGAGGGAAGAGGAAGGTATCTAGGACTCCTCAGGTATGCTGAGGCAGGCACAGGAGGAGGGATTCCTGTCTTTGGGGCCATGAGGCTGGGTTACATGCCTGTCACACTGGGCAAAGGCAAAGCTCTGCAACAGGCCCTTTCTTGCGATCTGAAATTTAAACCATCCTGTTCTTCCTTCATTTCTTAGTTGCGATGTACAGTCACAGAGCTGCTTCCCGGCTCACAAAGAAAATCCAGGAATGTGCAGGGGCCTTTGCAGCCTTGTCCAGGATGCCCACTCTATGTAAGCCTGGCTGACCTATCTGCAGGTGGGCATCTTTCTAGAAATGAGGGATCCGGGCTCAGGCCGCTTCTTCCTTGGCTAGAGCCTACATGTTGGAAGACCGGCTGCAGTCACACTTCTGCTCAACGGAGAGTCCGCAGACAGCGCGAGGCCAACACACAAGCCGGCCAGGAGCGCTGCAAGTTGAGGCCTGGTCCTGGGCTGCTTCTAAGATCTGTGTTCTTGTCTTGGACTCTGTGACTCATCTATGTATTCTTATTACAAATTCTTGTTTGCTTAGGCTAGCTCCAGTGGGTTTCTATGACTTCCATCTATCTATACGTAAAAAACCCCAACACATTAGTAAAATTCCTTTGAACAATTCCAGCCCTGTCTTGCCTGAACTAAGAAGAAAAACAAAACATTCAACAAAAGCCAGAAACGTGAGCCAAATGTGGTAGAGGCCATTCAGCCATTGCTGGAGAACTCTGGGTTGAGACATGGGTCAAAGGGTTAGACAAAGGTCAGGAGAGCAGAAACTCAGGACCAGAGTGAAGATGTCACCGTCCTGTGGGAATGTCCCATCACAAGCTCTTTGACTATATACGCCATGTCAGGAGTCACAAGGCATGACTTTTGTCATGAGACCACATGGGGACCACCTAAGTTGTTTGTAAAAGTCCCTGGGGTCTGTTCTGAACTGTCCTGCGGCTGGAAAGGGACACAGGAGGGGAACCAACACACCTTTGGACCAGGTGAGTGTGAGCTGCCCAGCCTGGGAGGGGCGAGCAGTGTGAGGAGGAGGTAGGGAGGGGTGGGATGCACACGTTAAGGGGCTGTCTCCCCTCGGATTGGAACCTGCACACCAAGCCCCACCTATCCTTCCCTCCCGGGACAGCTGCATCAGCCTTGGGTACCCGTCTGGGCAGCCTGCTTTTCGGGAGCTCTCCCAGGGTGTCTGCCCCACAAACCTTTTTCACGTTGAGGTGACTGATGAAGGTCTTCTGGCTCGTGCCAATCGGGTCCCAGGAGAACAGGGCTTCATGCAGCTCCAGTGCCGTGGATGGCTCCGCGGGGGGATCTAAACAGGGAAGGAGCTACTCATCCCATGCTCCTCTACCAACCACTCATCCCAATCACTCACCCCATGCTCCTCTACCAACCACTCACCCCATGCTCCTCTACTCATCCCATGCTCCTCTACCAACCACTCACCCCATGCTCCTCCACCACTCACCCCATGCTCCTCCACCACTCACCCCATGCTCCTCTACCAAGCACACATCCAGTGCTCATCCACCACTCATCTGCTGGGATGTAGTGGGGAAAGCAGTGGACGTCACTGAGTCACCTGTCCCTTATCGACCTGTCCAGAGCTAACTCAGCCAAGTCTATTGAGTCTAGCTTTTGTTCCTGACTTCTCTGGAAATATCTATGCACACAGTCCAAGAGGCTAAGGCTGGAGAGGTGACTCAGTGATTGTGAGCACTCTTCCAGAGGACCCCAGTTTGGTTCCCAGGATCCACATTATAGGGCTCACGCCTATTAACTTTAGTTCCAAGGGAACTTCTGGCCTCCATTGGGTATCTGCACACATGTGGTACACATACACATACTTAGGTATACGTACATACACAAAAAATAAAATAAGTCTTAAAACAAAAAGATTATATCACCCCCCTCACCGTGTACTGGGTTCTTCCCTCTAGCCCCTTCCCCCCGTTACCAGGGCTGTAGTAGGCCTCAGGGTTGTAGTTTGGAAGGTCGAGGAACCGCTGGATCCGGTCCAAGGATACTTTGGACTCCAAGAGGCCATTGATCACCCAGGGGAAGTTGTTGAGAGGAAGAATGAGCAGCCGTACCAGCGCCAGTGCCGTAAACACCTAAGTGGGGGTAAGGGTGAGGCATTAGTCCCTGAGTCTTGCTCTAAGGGTGGTCCTGTGGACTGATCTCCGGAGGCAAGAACAGGGCAGCAGCAGACCTAAGGAGCTGGCTGGGCTACCCTGGGGTTGGAAATGGCAGATGCCAGCCTGGTCTACAGAGTGAGTTCCAGGACAGCCAAGGCTACAAAGAGAAACCCTGTCTTGAACCCCCTCCCCCCAAAAAAGACAGAGGTGGCCATCCTAAGAATTTTAGAAATTCTGAATGTTCCTTAAGAATGTAGGTTACTATTTTTGTTTGTTGACTTTTTGAGACAGGGTTTCTCTGTGTAGCCCTGGTTGTTCTGGAACTCGCTTTGTAGACCAGGCTGGCCTCTAATTCACAGAGACTGCCTGCTTCTGCCTCCCAAGTACTGGGATTAAAGGCGTGCACCACCATGCTTGGCTGCAAGTTACTATGCTGATGCTGGAGACAGACCCAGAACCTCACACATGGTAAGCACTGGCTCCGACATGGAGCTACACACAAACCCCCAAGCTTCTCTTGATAAGCACATAACCTAGGTCACTCTGAGACTTCCTTGTAATCTGAGTGACAACAAAGGTCACTAGCCTTGGCCAGACCTAACACTAGATTATTGACCCCGGCCCCAAAGGCCACATCAATCCCAGTTAGATGGCAGCCTGGGCTACACAGGGACACCTTGTCTCTCTCTCTCTCTCATATATATATATGAATGCACTTCTCCACAAAAGGACTTAACCCCAATGGAAGTTGAAGATAAAGGAGAGGAAGAAAGGAACACCTTCACACACACAAAGAGCTCTATATCCAAGATCACAGAAAAATGCCCTCAGAGAGCACCCCTTCGCTGGGAAAGGACAAGGCAGCCAGGGGTCCTCTTTCTTCCCCGCCCCCAGTTAACACTAAGGGCCTGAGCCCACATTTCCACTCCATAGCAGCCCCTTCCCATTTCTTCCTAGGGCCGTCCTCCCCCTCTGCTGGCTGGTTTTCTGTCAACCTGACAAGAGCCAGCATCATCGGAGAGGACTTAAGAAATTGTCTCCAGAAAATCTTTCTCAACTGAGAAAATGCCTCCATAAGATCAGGCTGCAGGCAAGCCTGTAGGGCATTTTCTTAATCAGTGATTGATGGGGGAGGGTCCAGCCCACGGTGAGTGGTGCCATCTCTGGAGAGGTGGTCCTGGGTTCCATAAGCAAGCAGGCTGAGCAAGCCACGAGGAGGAAGCCAGTAACATGGCCTCTGCATCAGCTCCTGCCTCCAGTTCCTGTCCTGCCTGAGTTCCTGTCCTCACTGCTTTTGATGATAAACTGTTACATGGAACAGTGAGTGAAATAAACCCTTTCTGCCCCAAGTCGCTTTTGGTCATGCATTCCATCACAGCAACAGCAGTCTCGGCATAGTCTTGGTAACCCGAAGACCCCTCCCCAGCTCTCACCTTGGTGGCCGTGAGCTGGTGCCCCATGAGGACGTAGGTGACGAAGATGACAATGCAGGTGACGACGGGCAGAGCAGCCCACAGGTACACACAGGCTGCGTCCAGGTATTTGATGACCCGGAGTCGTCCCAACTCTTGAGACCGGAAGGCCTTTACTCGGTCCCCCAGGGCCTGCTCCCACCCGAAGAATTTGATGACTCGAATGCCACTCAGCAGCTCTGTCATGAGCTGGAGACAGGGACAAGAGAGCGGTGTGAAGCTGAGACATCGCTCACACACCTCCGCTTGGCTGCCGGGTGGGCTCTCCCTCTGGCTGGAGGACCCCAGAAGCCCCTCACCTTAACCCGGGCATCCTTGTGGTGCAGCATCTCCTGATTGCTGGCCATGATGCGGGTGGCAATCACTTTGTTGATGGGTACCAGCAGCAGTGCCAAGACCAACCCAGCCACGAAGGCCATGCCCACCTGCTGGTACAGCAGGTAGAGGGTGATGGCCAGTTGCAGAGGCAGGCCCCAGGCCTCATGGAAGCTGCCAGCAAAGTTGAGCAGCCTCTCGGAGTCGGTGCCTAGTAGGTTCAGGGCCTCCCCAGTGGGAGGGCGGCTAGGCCCAAGCTGCAAGGCCTTCCGGTAGAGGATGCTCAGCACAGCCCCCCGGGCCTGAAGCGTCACTTTCCGGAGCTCATACCCATATTGATTCTGCAGCACCGCACTTATCACAGCCCCACTGGCCAACCCTAGGACGTAGAGCAGGCCGTGGCTTAGGGGCTCCTGCCCTTCCTCCAGGAAGCCCACCAGTAGGGAGAGCAGCAGAGGCCCAGAGAACGCCAGCATGGTCCCCACCAGCTTCAATAGTCCAAGGACCAGGTAGCAACATCCAAAGGCCCCATACAGGGCCTTCCACAGTTGGGCCCCCTCCTTCCAGTGTGCTTGGAAGGCGCGGGCCAGGTAGGCAGGATGCAGCCTTCGGGGGAGTCGGCAAATGTCCTGGGGCTGCCGGAGCTCTCCACGGACTCCGCGAGCAAGCAAGGGTGCCAACCAGGCATAGGAAAAACGTGACAACCAACTCTCTCCATCTTCAGCCACCTCTGTTTCTTGACTCTCAGAGGTCAGGAAGTGTTCCTGAGTCCAGGGCTCTCGCGGCCCCCCAGGGGCTGCCCAGCCCAGTCCATAGGCCAAGACTGCTGCCAGCTGCAGAATGAGAAGACAGACACGGCCCAGGGGTCCTGGGAGAAGCGGGGGCAGGAACGTGCCTCGCTGGCAATGCCACAGCAGAGTCAGCACCAGGGCTGGAGCTGGTAGGAAGGCTGCCAGAGCCAAGGCCAAGGGTCCACGGGAGCGGCCATGACGGGAATGAACCAATGCCCACAGGGCCAGGCTGTGGGTGAACCAGGCCACAGCCGTCACACACCCTGCCAGCACCTCTAGTCCTATGGGCCCTGGGCGTGACCCCGGAGGCAGAGCAACTGGAAGGAGGTCTAGCAGCGGGAAGACAGACAGAAGGAAGGAAGCTGTGAGACGGAGGCGCCAGCCAGGACTGAAAGGTGGGATGTAATCGGAAGTCCTAGCAAAAAAGAAAAGGAGGTACATTATGGCTGACCCCAGGCTCAGACACGCCCATCACCTCCAACAGGCTAGATGAAATAAATTCCCTTTCTGGCCTGTGCATGGCCTCTCTGCTCTACTTTACCCTGGAACCCAAAGCCTTCCCTTACGGGAAGCCTTCTCAGATTGCCCAATCAATTTTCTCATTCACCCACAGGCTTTCTGATTCATTCTTTTGCTACAGGTACTAACAAGTCTGAGTTAAAGTTATATATACCATGAAGATTCTAATTAGGAAAAAAAACCCACAAATTTTACACAAAGATAAACATTTTTATAAAAAGGATCCACATGAGAGTACCCTAAATTCATCTGAAGCATCCTGGGGTGACACGTACTTATAACAGCTCTTGTCCTCTAACAGGAGAGTCTACATTTACAACACCTCAGAATTCTCTGCTCCAGCCTTCCCCCAGGTGTGGGTCTCTGTGTGACCTCTCAGCTCAAGAGGATCATCTTTCACTTCATCTATATTTTCTTAACATCAAAAATGGTTTTCACAAATGAAAGGTTTACATTAAGAATCAAATACAAGGGCTGGAAAGATGTCTCAGTGGTTAAGAGCATTTGCTGCTCTTCCCAAGGACCTGAGTTCAGTTCCCAGCAGCCATGTCAGGCAGCTTACAACTGCCCTTAACTCCAGCTCCAGAGAATCCTATACCCTCTGGACTCCACAGACTCAAGAAGTGCAACACACACACACACACACACACACACACACACACACACGAGAGAGAGAGAGAGAGAGAGAGAGAGAGAGAGAGAGAGAGAGAGAGAGCAAGCATACACTTGAACACACACATATACATATATTTAAAAAAAAAAGAATCAAATACAGGCTGGAACCAAGTGTGGAAGTACACACCTTTAATCCCAGCACTAGGAAGGCAGAGGAAGGTGGTCAGTTTGAACTCTGAGTTCGAGGCCAGCCTGGTCTACTTAGCAAGTTCCAGACCAACCAGGGAACTACATAGTAAAATCCTGAAAAAACAAAAAAACCTCAAATACAGGCTGGGTTTGGTGGAGCACATCTGGTAACCCAGCAGTTGGGAGGTAGGTTAGGAAGACCATTAGCTCCAGGCAAAACGGGGCTATTTGACACCCCATCTCAACACCTTTCGCCCCATAAATGGAATCAAACACAAGGCCAGGCATGATGGTACACCCTTGTAATCCCAGCACCAGACAGGGTGGAGATGCAAAGATCTTCATGAGTTAGAGGTCAGCCTGGTCTACACAGAAAGTTCCAGCCCAGCCTAGGCTACATAGCAAAGTTTTGTCAAAAAATCAAATAAAGAAAAATTTGTAGCAGTGAATGTCAGAATGCACTGAAAGTTCACATAAAAGAAAACTGGGCAGGGGAGGCATGGCACGGGACAGATGGCTGTTCTTTCGGAATCTGAGTTCGGCTCCAAGGACCTGCAGGATAGCTCACAGCCCTCTGTAACGGTACTTTCAGGGCACCCACTGCCTTCTTTTGCCCTCCAAGGGTACCAGACATGCATGTACTACATATAAATACATGCAGGCAAGCCCTCATATACATAAAATTCAAGAAAAAGAAAAGAAACAGAGGCTGGAAAGATGGCCTAGCAGTTAAGAGCACGGGCTGCTCTTCCAGAGGACCAAGGGGTTCAGTTCCCAGCAACCAGTTACACGGTGGCTCATAACTGTTTGAAACTCCAATTCCAGGTGATCTGATGCCCTCTCCTCTGGGTTCCTCAGGCACTGCACCCATGTGGTACACAGACATACACTCAGGAAAAATAAATAAATAAATCTTTAAAAACCGGAGGGTGAGGCCAGAGGCACGCCTTTGACCCCAGTGCTCTGGAGGCAGAAGCAGGCAGATCTCTGTGAGTTCCGGGTCAGCGTGGGCTACAGAGTGGCATTTTATTTCAACAAAACAAAACAATCAACCTGAGTCTGTTACGCTCTTTGGGATGCTGGGAAAGTTTAATCGTAAACAAAATACTTTGGTTATTTTTATTTTCCCTCACTTTGAAACGGGGTCTCACTATGTAGACCAGGCTGACTTCAAATGATCCTCCTGCCTCAGCCTCCAGAACAGCTTGGACTATAGGCATGTGCCACTTTGCCTAGCTAGGGCTGTTTTTTTTTGTTTGTTTGTTTGTTTTTGAGACAGCAGAGTCTCTCCACATAGCCCTGGCTGTCCTTGAACTCACTCACAGACAGCCACCTGCCTTTGCCTCCCAAGAACTGGGATGAAAGGCTACCATGCCTGGCCTGACTGGATCCATCAGAGCAGGCTGTGGGTAGCTGTGCTAACCTCCTCTAGGCTTTTGCCTCATTCTGCAAAAGAGACAGAAAGATTAACTTGGCCATCCAAGAACTAAATATAAAATCGGGGGAGTTTAGCATCAACATCTTACGACACTGAGCCAAGTTAGTTCTAAGGTTTTGATGTTGCTCTTCTTACTGCTTCCCTTCAGCTGAGTCTGCATCTGCTTTTAGACTAGGGATAGCACAGCAGGGTTTCATGGATCGAAGTGGTGTGCCACTGGCCCTATAACTTAAACACAAGTCATCTCTTTTAGAGAAAACGTTTACCCATGTTTGCCCCCAATCCATGGCAGTTGTGTTTGGACATTCAGAACTCTGCAAGACAAATGCATTGGCAACTGTAAGGATACGCCAGGTGCCGCACTACTTGTTTAAACGCCTTGTTTCATTGAACCCTCTCAACATTGCAACTGAGGGCGAACAGTCAGCTGCCCTACTCCAGAGACTTCGCAATTCCAGGGATACCTGGAAGAGATGTGAGTTGGCGTCTGGCTGCAGTCTACCCACCTTGGAGTGCCCAAGTAGCAGGCACTGAGGACGGCGAGGAGCGCGTGCGGAAGGACGCTGAGCACCAGCTGGGTGAAGCAGTGGCCCGTGGTGTCGCCTTCCCACAGCGGGAGCGGTCGCGCCGCATCGGTGCCACACAGCTGGGCCAGGAGCTGCTCCATAGACACCTCAACAGGGTGAAAGCCCAGAGCGACAGAGCTCCGCACACTGTGCCCAGCCAAACTCCGCCCCCTCGCCCGGACCGCCCCGCACTTCCGCCTCGCGCTAGGGCCCGCCCATTCTTGCGGTACTTCCGGAGCTAGGTAGGAAGTCTAGGTACCCAGAGTAGGCCAGTTTCTAGATCCTGGTACTCACTCTGCTGCTTCTGTCTGCAGCGCCCCCCGAATCCAGAACTGCAACCCTAAAGACGTTTGTGCCAAGTTTTAATATCCCGAGTGTTGGTGGGGAGAAAGGACGCGCGGGCAGGTCAGGGCGCTGGGCCAAGGCCGCGAGCGCCCCCTAGAGGCAGGAAGACCTGTCAGCGGATGCTGTTGGTCCCGCCCACACACAAGCCTCTGCGCTGCACACAGCTCTCTGCAGCTAGCGCCTCTGTGAGCTGCTCCCAGAGCGTGGTTGTGTTAGGGCACGTTTCTGTCATTTTGCTTGCGCAGGGACCCAGCCCTGTCCTAGTGCAAATTCATGTCATGTGGAGTGCTCGCTCCAACTTATCTACTGCGTACTAGCTGGCACATGTACACTTCTAATGTTTAAAGAGCTGGAAAGCCTTTAAACATGCCTACCATACTGAGGAATGCTTAAGGACACGTAACCGTTTATCCCCGTATCCTAAGGCTGCATGATCTTGTCGGAAATTATCTAATCTATTTGAACCTAGATTTTTTTTTTTTTTGCTATGGAGATAGTAATACCCAATTACTGTTGATTTGTATATGTAATAATAATGTGCCGGGCGGTGGTGGCGCACGCCTTTAATCCCAGCACTCGGGAGGCAGAGCCAGGCGGATCTCTGTGAGTTCGAGGCCAGCCTGGGCTACCAAGTGAGTTCCAGGAAAAGGCGCAAAGCTACACAGAGAAACCCTGTCTCGAAAAACCAAAAAAAAAATGTATATGTAATAATAATGTATATGTATAATATGTATAATAATTTGTATATGTAATAATATGTAATAAGAGCTGAAGCGGTGGCCCAGAGGTTAAGAGTGCTTCCTGCTCTTTCAGAGGACGTGAATTTGATTTCCAGTACCCATGTTAGGAGGCTCACAACTGCCTATGACTCCAGCTCCAGGGATCTAAGGCCTTCTTGGCCTCTGTAAGCACTTGCACACGTTCATATACACGTAATTTGTTTGTTAGTTTTTGATTTTTTGAGACAGGGTTTCTCTTTGTAGCCTTGGCTGTCCTGGAACTTGCTCAGTAGACCAGGCTGGCCTCAAATTCAAAGATCCGCCTGCTTCTGCCTCGAGAGTGCTGGGATTAAAGGTGGGTACCACCACCATCCGGCCCATACATGTAATTTTTTATAAAGAATGCTCAGGTCAAGTGCTTTGCTTAGTCATTTCTAAATATTTCATAGTAATGAGAAAAATGGAAAATTTTGGATATGCAGATGGATATGGGTTCGAATCCTGACCCACCAATTTTAACAGTGTGATGACATTTAGGCAAGTTACATTTTAGCTTTATGTTTACAAGGTGTATATTGGTATCTACTTCATAGGTATCTACTTCACAGGAGTGTACAGTGTTGTGGAAATAGTTTTTTCAAAAATAACTCTTGCCTTCTGAAACTGAAGACCTTGCAACCAAGTTAATGAATGATATGCCTTGAGACATTTGAAACTATGTACCCAGTCTGTTTCCCTATTGTGTATTCAGTCTGTTTAACTTGCCTGTAAGAAAACAATGTAGCCACCTTTATTAAGCCTTGGACTTCTCTGGTAATCAGCGTTTACAACCTAAGTAAAACCTATAGTTTTCATCTTAAATTAGGTATTCTTCCATGTCCCTGATCCAGACACAATTGTGTGTGTGTGTGTGTGTGTGTGTGTGTGTGTGTGTGTGTGTGTGTGTGTGTGTTAATCATTTGCTAAAAGCAGCCAATAGGTTGAATGCAACCTTAAGGAAAGCAAATATCTACCATAAATGTTGGAAGCAACATATGGATATAGGTTGATAACGCCTGTTTTCAGTTTGGGGTGCTATACTGGGTTGGTTGGTTGGTAAGTAAAGTAACTTTTTCCTTTGGAAAACCCTGTTAAATTTTTCTGTAAAAGCCAGGAGTGGTGGCACACACCTTTATTCCCAGTCTGGGGTGGGGGTGGGGTACAGAAGCAAACAGATCTCTGTGAGTTCAAATCCAGACTGTTTTACGTGGCAAGTTCCAGACCAGTCAATGCTGCAGAGTGAAACCTTGTCTCAAAAATATTTCTGGAGCCCATCTGTGATGGTGCATGCCTTCAGTCCTAGCCCTTAGGAGGCAGAAGCAGGCAGATCTCTGTGAGTTTGAGTCCAGCCTGGTCCTCAAAGTAACTTACAGGACAGCCAGGACTGTTAAACAGAAAAATCCTGTCTCAGGAGATGTGTGTGTGTGTATACCATATATATTCCATATATATACATTCTATATATATGTTTTCATATATATGATAGAAGAAAGCCCTCATCCCTTTTCAATACCATGTTTTCTGTTCTATAAATATATAGCAAAGAACTTTGTTAGGGATGGATGTCACTCACACAACCAGAGTTAATAGACAGAGTAGACAAGAGAGACAGAAGGGACAGGGAGAGAAATGGAGAACTCACATTTGGGCTCACTCTTGACTTAAACCACTCAAAGAGAAAGAGCCTTTTTTCCTCCTCGGTGTGGCATGGGCACACAGTGTCTACTTCACGTGAGGGTCTCCCTGAGGAAAAGTAGTTTAACAGATAATTGTGACGGTTCTCTTTGGGTCACAATAAGAAGTCCTATATTTCTTTCTTTTTTTTTACTTATTTATTTTTATTTTATGCATATGTGTGTATTGCTTGCATGTATGTCTGTGCACCACATTCTGCATTACCTGCAGAGGCCAGAAGAGAGACTCCAGTCCTCTGGGACTGGAGTTACAGACAGTAGTGAGCTGCCATATGGGTGCTGGGAACTGAACCCAGGTTCTCTGCAAGAGCAGGGTTCTCAACCACTGAGCCATCTCTGCAGCCCAAGCCTGGGTTCTTTTTTTTTTTTTTGAATGGAACAGAAATTTAGAAAATTTAGCATAGTGAATAAAGTCACCTGTTCTCAAGCCCAAGGACCTGAGCTTAACCCCAGGCCCACCTTGGTTGAAAGAGTGAAGTGGCTCTGACAGGTTGTTCTCTGCCCTCTACTCATGCCATAGCACATGTCACCTGCACAGACACACACTCACACACATGTACACAAACACAAAGTAAACACATTAAGAAAATAGGGTGATTACTGTGATTTTAGGTGGTACAGAGAAAGAGGATTTCGAATTGCAGGAAGCTTAGGAAATGCCGCATCTGCCCAAGTTTCCAGTTGCCATAATGAAAGTAAATGAATACGGTTAGCTATTAAATAGTTCCCAGAATCACCAGGGAAGCTGGAGAGTCAGGTTTGGAACAACTGCTTCATGAACAGTGTCTGTCTGGTAAGGGCACCTTATCTACTAGACACCACCTTGGACATCGCTAACTCCATAGGAAGTAGCTGCTGTGGACACCAGAAGGTGGGTAACAGAGTCAAAGTGTAGGAGAGGGGTGCACGTGATTGATTCAGCCCCAGTGAGAGCCAGCCACTTACTGCAAAGGAGGCTGGAAAAGCACAAATATGGCATTTTTAGTGTCTCTACGGATGTCTCATTGGTGATTGGGGGTCTAGGCTGGATGTTTCCCGGTTCTCCGCTGCTTATTCAAAGGGCTGAAATGAGAGATCACACAGATTTACAGCAGTAGAAAGGTAGCTTTTACATAAACAATATAAAGTATACAAAATAATACAAATAAGAGTCGTGTATCATGTGCACATTGATACTGACCAGAGGTGAAGGTATTCAAGAGTCCTATCTATTGATTGTTTTTTTTTATTTTATGTGTGTTGGTGTTTTGCCTTTGTGTATGTCTGTGTGAGGGTTGGATCCCCTGGAACTGGAGTTACAGACAGTTGTGAGCTGCCATGTGGGCGCTGGGAATTGAACCCGGGTCCTCTGGAAGAGCTGCCAGTGCCCTTAACTGCTGAGCCATCTCTCCAGTTCAACTGATACTTTTTAAGAGGATATTTTCCTTGGCTAACCACCACATCTCTCCTCAATGTTATCAATGCACCCCACATTCCACAGCACATTTAGGGGTCGCTCTACCCACATGAGGAATAAGAAGAAAGTTGCCAAGGTGGATGTAAGAGGGGATGGGATTTTTTTCTGGAGGATTATTAAACCAGATCCTTCAAAATTCCAAGAGAATATGTATTTTCAGGAGCTCACCGATTGGGTAGACTGACTGGTCAGAGAGCACCCGGGGTCTGTGTGTCTCTGTATCTCCCCAGTGCCGGGGTCCAGCCACACTCAGCTTCTACATGGATGCTGCGGTCGGAGCTCAGGTCCTGCTTGTGAAACAAGCACTTTAGTGACTGAACCGTCACCCCGGTCCCCAAACTCTTTCAGCCAGAATGGAGCAGCCGATTGTCAGCCCATCAGACATTTTCCCTTCATTGGTAACTACACCTCTTCTCAGCTCACAGATTTGAGTAGAATTGCAAACTGGATGTAGGAAAGGCTCAGCAGAAACATTCTTTTCCCTTGGCTACAGGGACTGGCTGAGGGAGACTATGTTAAAAGAGGGGCTGGAGAGATGACTCAGCGGCTGAGACCACTCGCTGCTCTTGTACAGGGTCAAGTTCAGTCCCCAGCACCCACATGGCAGCTCATAACCCCCTGTTACTCCAATTTCAAGAGAATTCAACACCCTTTTCTGAACCCTTGGTTTCCTGCAGGCACATGGTGCACATACATACACTCTGGCACGCGCGCGCGCGCGCGCGCGCACACACACACACACACACACACACACACACACACACACACACACACTAATTCTTTTTTTAACAGACAAGGGGGTGCTGTCTCTGGGAGGGAAGCAGCAGCCCTTGCCTGAGTTTGAAGCTGAGGGCTCTGGGCCTGGCTCACGGCAGCCCTCTTGAGTCTGGGGGAGATGCTAATGTGGAAGCAGCAGACCTCGATTTTGGCAACACCCTTGAACCTCTGTCACCCCCTCAACAGCCTTTCTCCAGCCTTATCAATGTGTTTTTAACCAAAGGCAGATCATATCTGTCACTCATTTTACCCATTTTCATGGGCTGTTCTGCTGTAATCGTTTTAAGCCTAGAGATTTGATTCTGATAACTTGACTTAGCAGCTGCAGGAGAGTCCTGGAACGGTTACTGTTCATTTTCATTTTTATAAGTCAGGGGTTCTTTCCTCTCTGACACCAAATGCAAATCTTCCCCAGCACCACTTCGCCAGCTCTCTGGGTCTTCCATGCTAACCCGGTACCCAGCAATTCAACACAGACCCCCCCAGCATGTGAAACCCATGGGTGAGGGGACCCCGTTCATGACTGTTCCCACTTCAGATGACTGATACCAGTATTAGGCACTTCTGTTTGACTTAGTTACAAGGTTGGGGGTTCCCATGATTCCCCATGCCTGTCCTTAGTTTTCATAACTAACTAAAAGAAGATCCAAAGAACTCAGTAAAATGCTTTATTTACTACCATTACTATTTATAAGGGACACATCTCAGTACTCAAATGGAGTTGCATAAGGCAAGATATAAGGGGTGTATTTGTGTGTGTGTGTGTGTGTGTGTGTGTGTGTGTGTGTGTGTGTGTGATGTGTATAGCTTTCATACCTTTTCTTGGGACATCATCTTCCCTGAACATTGGTGTCTTCACCAACCTGGAAGCTCATCAAATGTCCTTGTTGAAGAATTATAGTGTGGGACACATAACTCAGTGGACAGAGTGCTTGCCGAGCATACATGAAGCCTTGGGCTTTATCCCCAGCACTGCACAAACAGGACGCAGTGGCACAGTCCTGTTCTAGCTCTCAGGGGTGCAGACAGAAGCATCAAAAGTTCAAGGTCATCCTTAGCTACAAAGTAAATTTAAGGCCTGCCTGGAATACAGGCAACCTTGACAAAGGAAGAGGCAGGAAGGAGGGAGGGAGGGAGGAAAGAGGAAGGTGCGGAAGAGGGAGTTATTGTAGAGCCAGGCAGGTGTAGGTAGTACAGCTCTATAATCCGGCACTTCAGAATCTGAGGCAGGAGGATTCAATTTGAGGCCAGCATGGGTTCCATAAGACCCTTTCTCAATAAATAAATAAATAAATAAATAAATAAATAAACGAATAATAAATAGATAAATAGATAAATGGATAAATAAATAGCTCAGCAGATAGAGCACTTGTTGCACAAACCTGACAACCCAAATTTGATTCCTAGAACCCACATACAGGCAGAAGGAGAGAACCAAGTCCACCAAGTCATCTGCTGGCCTCTGAGTGAACACACGCTACATGCACATCATACACCAGAGAAAAAAAGCAAGACCTAGAAAGAAAGGAAGAAAATAAAACCACAGAGCTCAATCTCTAGCACTTTTCTTTCTTTTTTTTTTTTTTTTTAAAGAAGATATTGCCGCTGGGCAGTGGTGGCACACGCCTTTAGTCCCATCACTCAGGAGGCAGAACCAGGCAGATCTCTGTGAGCCCGAGGCCAGTCTGTTCTACAGAGCGAGATCCAGGACAGACACCAAAACTACACAGAGAAACCCTGTCTCTAAACAAAAACAAAAACAAACAGACAAACAAAATAAAAAGATATTGCACCAGGTGTGGTGGTACACACCTTTGATCCCAGCACTTGGGAGGTAGAGGCAGGCAAATCTCAGTGAGTTCGAGACCAGTCTGGTCTACATAGTGAGTTCCAGGACAGCCAAGGCAACACAGAGAAACTCTGTCTTGAAAAACTACAATAAAGAATAGGAGGAGGAGGAGGAGGAGGAGGAGGAGGAGGAGGAGGAGGAGGAGGAGATTGCTGTGTAATCCAGGCTGGTCTCAAACTCATGATCCCCCTGACCTGGTCTTCTGAGCATGAGTGCTAGCTGGTATGTGAGACTAAAAGTTCTAACACCTAACCACATATTTAGTCTCTGGATGTAATTCTGTATTTAACATTTGATCACAATGCCAAACAGTTTTCCAAAGTGGTAGCCACATACTGGTCAATGCTTCTTACTGACTTTTAAAAAGTTTGGCCACCATAATGGAGTCATCTAAGTGTCCTTTGATGTTAATTTGTATTTCCTTAATGTCTAATAATATCAGACAGCTTTCATGCTTGCTGCCAAATTGTACATCTTCTTTGGAGAAATGTCTCTTCAGGTCCCTAGGATAGATTTATTTCTTTTAAAAAATATTTATTTTGGCCGGGTGGTAGTGGCGCACGCCTTTAATCCCAGCACTCGGGAGGCAGAGCCAGGCGGATCTCTGTGAGTTCGAGGCCAGCCTGGTCTACAAAGTGAGTTCCAGGAAAGGCGCAAAAAACTACAGAGAAACCCTATCTCGAAAAAACCAAAACAAACAAACAAAAAAAAATATTTATTTTATTTTAGAGGTCAGAAGAACATATTGTATCCCTTGGAACTGGAATTATATGCAGTTTAATTTAATTATGGCACAGTTTCAAGGTGCCATGTGGGTGCTAAGGACCAAACCTAGGTCTTCTGCATGAGTACAGTACTAGCCCCAGAATAAGTTTATTTCTAATTAACTCATAGTCCATGATTGCAGTCCTTTAGGATTTTTTTAAAATAAATTTTTTGTTAAGAGATTTTTCTATTCATTTTACATACCAACCACAGATTCTCCTGTCCTCCCTCCTCTGGTCCTCCAGCCTTCCCCCCCAACACACCCCCATTCCCACCTCCTCCAAGGCAAAGTTTCCCATGGGGAGTCAGCAGAGCCTGGTACATTCAGTTGAGGTGGGTCCAGGCCCCTCCTCCCTGCACCAAGGCTGTGCAGAGTGTCTCACCATAGCACTATGTTCCAAAAAGCCGGCTCATGCACCAGGGACAGGTCCTGATCCCACTGCCTGGGGGCCCCCTAAACAGTTCAAGCTAAAGAACTGTCTCGCTTATCCAGAGGGCCTAGTTCAGTTCCATGGAGGCTCCTCAGGTATTGGTCCATGGTTCATGTGTTTCCACTAGTTTGGCTAGTTGTCTCTGTACTTTTTCTAGTCATGGTCTCGATGTCCCTTGCTCATAGAATCCCTCCTCTCTCTCATCGATTGGACTCCTAGAGCTCTGCCTGGGACCGGGTCGTGGATCTCTGCATCTGCTTCCATCAGTCACTGGATGAGGGTTCTATCATGACAGTTAGGGTGTTCAGCCATCCAGTCACCAGAGTAGACCAGCTCAGGCACCCTCTCGACCATTGCCAGTAGTCTATGGTGGAGTCATCTTTGTGGATTCCTGGGAACCTCCCTAGCACTCTGTTTCTCCCTATTCCCATGGTGTCTTCATTTATCATGGTATCTCTTCCCTCACTCTCCCACTCTGTTCCCATTTCAGTTCTAACCTCCTGCTCCCCTAAGCTCTCATCCCCCATCCCTTGCCTTCCATTACCCCCTCTCACCCCCAGTTTGCTCATGTAGATCTCATCCATCATAACTTCTGTTAGGTCCCTTATTTCTCTGTTAAGTTTCAGTCTGATAGATCTATCCAGTGGTTAGAGCGGTGTGTTGAAATCTCCCACTACTAGTGTGTGGGGTTTGATGTGTGATTTGAGCTTTAGTAATGTTTCTTTTACAAATGTGGGTGCCTTTGTATTTGGGGAATAAATGGTCATAATTGAGACTTCATCTTGGTGGGTTTTCCCTCTGATAAGTATGTAATGTCCTTCCCCATCTCTTTCGACTGATTTTAGTTTGAAGTCTATTTTATTAGATATTAGGATAGCTACACCAGCTTGCTTCTTAAGTCCATTTGATTGGAAAGTCTTTTCCCAGCCTTTTACTCTGAGATAGTGTCTGTCTTTAAAGTTGAGGTGTGTTTCTTGTATGCAGCAGAAGCAATGGATCCTGTTTTCGTATCCATTATGTCAGCCTGTGGCTTTTTATAGGCGAATTGAGACCATTGATATTGATGGATATTAATAACCAGTGATTGTTAATTCTTGTTTTTGTTTTTTTTTTTTTTTTTTTGGTTTTTCGAGACAGGGTTTCTCTGTGTAGCTTTGCACCTCTCCTGGAACTCACTTGGTAGCCCAGGCTGGCCTCGAACTCACAGAGATCCGCCTGGCTCTGCCTCCCGAGTGCTGGGATTAAAGGCGTGGGCCACCACCGCCCGGCTAATTCTTGTTATTTTTTTGTTGGTAGTGTTGTGTGCTTCTCTTCTTTGATATTTGTTGGTGTGGGATTATCTATTGCCTGAGTTTTCATGGGTGTGTCTAATTTCCTTAGGTTGGATTTTTCCTTCTAGTGCTTTCTGTTGGGCTGGATTTGTGGATAGGTATTGTTTAAATCTGGGCATGGTGGTACATACCTTTTATCCCAGCACTTGGGAGGCAGAGGGAGGCCAACCAGGGCTATGTAGTGAGACCCTGTTGATGATGACGACGACGATGATGGGGATGATGATGATGGTGATGATGAACAGCAAGAGATAGTTAGAAAGACAGACATCGAATTGAGTGCTGAAAACACCCAGCAGAAATCAGCTGGAGAAGTCCCATTGAGGCAGTGGGCTAGAGTTTGCAATAGAGAGAATCTCAGACAGAGTGTACACTCCGGTGAGGCTTCCAGCTAAAAAGAACAAATAGCCACGGATAGAGACGATATAATCAAATCCAGCAGACATCAACTATGGAAGTTGAGGTGTTCAGCTGGAGTTTACAGTTGAGCTTTCTCTGTGGACGAGCTTCTGGCTTCTTCTCCTGACGGCTAACATTTTATATCATGGGATAGACAAGATCAACATCCCTTGGAAATGATTTACCTTCTAAACTTTCTCAAGGATACAGTGTTTTTAATCTACTCACTTTGCTGTTTTCTTCCTTTCCTGTCACAGAGTGGTGATGGGGACAACTCATCTTCAGACAAGGGGTCCTGGAGGACATTTTGAGACAAACATGCTTGGATCAAGAATGGGGCAGGGGAACTTCACTTCCAGAGGCAGATTCTCAGTGAGCTCAACAACACACAACAATTCACCAATGTAACGTGCATTACACCCTGGATTTCAGCCACAAGTCTCTAAACCGAGGGCTTCGGTTCACTTGACATAGCAACGTTCACAAGGTGCACAGCTAATTCAATGTTTGATTCTTCTTCCCCCACTCCCCAGGTTTCTGTTTGCTGTCATCCATGCATGCATTCAGGGCGTTTTATGACTCTGAGTAGGAAGTTTGACATATAGGCCTATTTTACCATGCTGCCAGAAGTTGAGTTTGTTACTATTTTTATCTCTTCTCTTCTATTTTTAAATAATTAAAAATAGTGAGGTATAGTCTATATACCAATGTTTGCTGATTAAACGTGTAGTTCCACAAGCTGACAAATGTATGCATCCAGGTAAAGCCCACCACCATCAACAGGTAGGTTTCTATCACCTAACAAACTCTCTTTGCATCCCTCTGTGGTCATTCCCTCACTTTACCCGGGTTCCAGGCAGCCATTGCCCTGCTACTGTTGTTTATGTCTTTGGCCTTTCCAAGAATGTATAGTGGTTTTTTTTTTTAGCATTTCTTCTTAATTTTCATTTTTTAATTTTATTACATGTGTATGAGTGCTTTGCCTGCATGCATGCATCACGTGCATGCCTGGTACCTGCAGAGGCCTGAAGAGAACATTCAAACCCTTGGAACTAGCATTACAGAAGTTTATAGTCTGCCAGTGTGTCACAGGGTACTGGAAATCAGATCCTCTGGAAGAGCAGCCAGTGGTCCTAACTCCGGAGCTAGCTCTCCAGCCCCATGCAGGTAATTTTTGTTTTGCTTTGTATTTTTAAGACAGGGTCTCACTTCGTAGCCCTGGCTAGCCTGGAATTTACAATGTAGACCAGGCTAGTCTGGAACTCACTGAGATTTGTCTGTGGAGTGCTGGAATCGATTAATTATCAGCCATGCAGGTAACTTTTTGAGAGAGAGTTTCTGTGTCTTTCAGAACAGAGAAAAAGGAGTCAGTACTTAGGAGGCGAGGTGCTACTATGGATGTTTGATCTGGAAAATTCCTGCAATATAGTCGACGTCAAATAAATACTGTCCATCTCTTTTCTCAAATCTAAAGGCCTAAATTCCCTATTTAATATAAACTAATAAAATTTCAGAGCCTGGCCTTATAAGCCAAGTGTCAAAAATTAATTTAAAAATCATGGTGGCACACATCTTTAATACCAGAATTCAGTTCCAGGCCAGCCAGGTCTACAAGGTGAGATGCTGTCTCAAAAGAAAAAAAATTAACAAACATATCTCTGAAAACAAATGATGCCCCATTTCATTGAAACTACACAAGGAAAAGTATCGTTTTGCATTATAAAGCTAGTTCAGAGCTGATGGTACACCTCTGTTGTTAGAGCCCTTACCCTAGTACATTCAAGATTGAATTTGACTCCACCACTGTTGGGAGTGGTGAGTTCAAAGACTCAGATTCGACTGAGGATGTAGCTCTGTTGTTACAGTGCTTGTCCAGCTTCCAGGAAGCCCTGAGTTTGCTCTCCAGAGCTACATAAACCAGGTGAGGCAGTGTAATCCTGCAAGTCTAGCCCTGGGGAGGGAGCAGAAGGATTGGGAGTCCAAGGTCATTATCGAGGAATACACAGAAACCTGCCTTTAAAAAAAAAAATCAGGGGCTGGAGAGATGTCTCAGCAGAGATGTGTCTGGCTGTTCTTGCAGAGGACCAGGTTCAGTTACCAGCACCAACATGGTGGTCCACAACCATCTGTAATTCCAGTTCCAGGGGATCCAGTGCTCTCTTCTGGCCTCTGCAGGCACTGGGCACTCACATGGTGCACATGCATACATGCAGGCAAATCACTCATACACATAAAATAAGACACATAGACGTTCAAAAAAAAAAAACAAAACTAACGTCAGGGAGTGCAAACAGTTGTGGAAGGAGCTCCCCCTAGAGGTGGGAAAGATGACAGCCATTTCCACCCGGAACATGTGGAATCACAGTGTGATACAAGTGTTTGCAAACACTCGTGCCAAGAATAGCATTTGTCATCTATAACTGACCAGACCTTCTGCACACCCTGAGCTATGCGTGCTAGCAAACACACTTGTTTGCTAACTTACCTCACTCTCTCCATTTCTTTTGGTTCAAACAGACTGTTCTGGGCAAAACAACTGCTTGGCTCCTCTCTGGTCAGTAGACGGCCTTCTCATCTCCTTGCCTCTCTCTAATTTTGTTTCCTGGGAGTGTAACTAGGTTATGGAGGGTCTCACTATGTAGCCCTGGCTGGACTGGAATTCCATATGTGGACCAGGCTGCCCTCGAACTCCTCTATATTCACTTATTTAAAAAAATCTTTAATTTACTCCTTGTCAATTTCTTACAAGCATACAGCTATCCTGCTGCTATGTCCTCCTCCTCCCCTGCGTTGCCTGGATGCCCACTGACGCATCCCCTTCTTACCTTCACGTCCTCTTTTCTGTTTGTCTGTTTCTGTCGCTGTTATTTTTGTAAACCGCTGAGTTCGATCAGTGCTGCCTGCTGGAAGGTTAGCCAGTCTTGTGGGCTTGCTCTTGTGTAGTAACCACAGCTGAATGCGTTCATGAGTGCAATGGCCGAGGCGTGTGAGGACAGCACCTCACGGCACTTCTTCCCCATCTTCCACCCACTCTTCCGCAATGTTCCCCTGAGCCTCTGGCAGTGTGTGTGTGTGTGTGTGTGTGTGATGTAGGTGTTATACTTAAGGCTGAGCACTCAGCTGCCACAGTCTCAGCAGCTGGACAAGTTGTGAGTCCTCTGTATTCACTGCTGCCCACCACAGAAAGACTCTTCTCTGGCCACGGCTGAGAGCGGCACTAACCTATGTGTATAAACATAAATACTTAGAGGGCCGTTTGACAGCATGTCCACTTGGCAGGACCAAGTAGCAGGTTCCTCCCTAGAGCCTATGATCTCCTGAGCCACATGCTTCTGACCAGGCCCACGGTTTATCAAGGAACAAGAGGAAAGCATGGGCCACAGCCTTTACGGGGGTTTCTGAAGAAAGTACAATGCAGGACAGTAAATAGCTCAGCATTAGCTGCTTTGATAATGTTGACGGCTCTGGAACATAGGAGTAGTTTCTAGTGTTGGGTGTCTGGCCCTGAGAGATTCTGGGCAGAGGAGACATTATCCTGGAATGTGGGAGTTAGATAAGGAAATAGTGGTATGGGTTCAGGATTAATGTGGCAATTCGTCACATTTTTGCTGCCTGCAAAAGCTGGGTCCAAGGATGAGTTATACATTGGTTTGGCCCCGTGATTAAAGAATGCCAAACAGACAAACCCAGAGTGTGAGACGCCATAGAACAGCACTTCCACTGGAAAGACTAGGAGAAGGAGAAAAGTGACTACCAACATGTGACTGGGACACAGAGCAACTGTGATTTCCGACACTGTCGGTGAGCGGCAGCCAAGAGAAGGAAAAAGCAAAAACTCCAAACAGCAATTAAGGATTGTAGAGCCAAGTGTGGCCTGCAATCCCAATACTCGGGAGTCAGAGGCAGGAGAATCACAGTGAGTTCCAGGCCAGCCAGGGCTTCGTAGTGAGAGCCTGTTTCAAATTCAGGGTATCAGACTCGGTGGCTGGCATTGTAAGTCATCCCATGGGCCTCCTGTTTAAAAAAAAAATTCCTTTTTGGGGAATTAAAAGTTTTCACTGTAGAGGTCTTTCACCTCCTTGGTTAAGTTTATTCCAAGTTTGTGTGTTTTGCATTGGGACCCATTTGTCTATTGTTGGCATTAATTTTTGCACAATTGGAGTCCTGTTCAGAAAGTGCTGGAGTGTGACTCCAACTTTTTCTTCCAGCAGTTTCAAGTTTTACATTCAGGCCTTTGATCCATTTAGAGCTTATTTTTTGCAGGCTGAGAGATAAGGGTCTCACTTCATCCTTGTACATGCAAGTGTACAGTTTTTCCAACACCATTTGTTGAAATTTCAATCTTTCCTCCAGTGACTGACCATTTTGGCATCAAACTATATTAAAATCAGGTAGCTGTTATCGTGTGGACTTACATCTGAGTCTTCACCCCTGTTCCATTAATCCACATGTCTGTTCCTGTGTCAGTGCTATGCTGTTTTTATTACTGTATCTCTGTAGTATAATTTGAGGTCAGATAAGGTGAGGCCTCCAGCATTATTATTTGGCTCCAAATGGCTTTGGCTAGCTGGGGTCTTTTGTGATTCCATATGATGCTTCCATTTTAAGATTTTTTTTCTATTTCTATGAAGACTGTCAGGAGGACTTTGCCTGGGATTGCATTGAATCTGCAGATTGTTTTTGGTAGGACGACCATTTTCACAACATTACTTTTACCAATCTACAAGCAAGGGAGGTCTTTCCATTGTATCTTCTTCAATTTCCTCTTGAGGATTTAAAAGTTTTCACTGTAGGGGTCTTTTATCTCCTTGGTTATGTGTTTTGCACTCTGTTTTTTAATTTTTTTTTGTTATTGCACTCTTGCCCCTTTCAACAGGGTCTCATTATACGTAGTCATGGCTGGCCTGGAACTTGCTATATAGACCAAGCTGGCCTCAAACTCAGAGATCCACCTACCTCTGTCTCCCAAACGCTGGGATCAAGAGTGAACACCACTGCACTTGGGTTTGAATTTTTTCCTTCCTTCCTTCCTTCCTTCCTTCCTTCCTTCCTTCCTCCCTCCCTCCCTCCCTTCCTCCCTCCCTCTCCCTCCGTCCCTCCCTCCTCCCCTTCCTTCTTTCCTTCCTTTCTTTCTTTTTCTGAGATAGGGTTTCCTCTGTGTAGTCCTGACTGTCCTGGAACTCATAGACCAGGTTGGCCGTGAACTAATGTACATCAACCTGCCTCTGCCTCCAAGTGACTAAAGGTGTCACCAGGCCTGGGGATTTGTGTTTCTTTTGTTGTTGTTTCTTTGTTTGTTGAGACTATTCTGGATGGGGTTGATTCCCTGATTTCTTTCTCATTGTGTTTGTTTTTCATATATATAAAGACTACTGACTTCTATATGTTTATTTTGTGTCTCAATACTTTGCTGAAAGTATTGACCAGTTCCAGGAGTTTTTTGGTGGAGTCTTTGGGACCTCTTAAGTATTGTATCATATCATATGCAAACAAGAATAATTTAATTTCTTTTCTTCTCTGTATCCTTTTAATTTCCTTCTTTTGTCTTATTGCTCTAGTTAGGGCCTCAAGCACTGTATTGAAAAGGAGTTAGGGTAGGTGTCATTTTACCAACTGAGCTAAGACTACATTCCCAGATGTCACTCTCTTCTCTCTCTCCCTTTCCTCCTACATTTATTTATTTTGTGTTGGGGAGGGATGTGTGAAGCCAGGGGGTAACTTGAAGGTGTCAGTAATTTCTCCAGCGTGTGGGTTCCCAGCGTCAGACTCAGGTCTACTAGGCTGAGTAGCGAGTGTCTTTACTGGCTGAGCCACCGTGCCAGCCCAAGCCCTCCACCCTTCCCTCCCTCCTCCACTCCTCTCTTGTCTTTGGAGATGAGGGTCTCATGTAGTGCAGGCTGGAACTTCCTATGTAGCTGAGGATAACCTCCAGCTTCTGAGTGCCGTGATCGCATGAGTACGCCATGACACACTGCCACAGTCACTTAGTTTTCTGCTGAAGTTAGCCAGGGTCAGTTCTTCCTCGTGGCTATCCTGTCCCACCTCCACACCTGGTAGCTCCTTCTTCCTAAAGCACAGAAAGGGGAGATCTCTTCATTCTCCGATCTCTGCAGGGTGGGTAGCCTGGGGAGCCCTGAAGCCTCCACCAGGCTAATGCCAACCTGTCTTTCCAAATATGTCTTTGTCTTCTCTACCCTAAAAAGTCTCACACTCAAGCCAAATCGGCTCTGGGTGGCTTGGGCATCACCAAAATCATAATGGGATCTTCCCTTAGGATAGCCTGATCTCTAAGTGGTCTCCATGCACCGAGCTCTTGACTACATCTGAATATAAGGATTCAATACCTGTTTTGTTTGGTTTTTGGCTAAAACATTTTATGGAAAAATACAATATGTTCAAGTTGTATTTTCTTGTCCACATGTAAGATTATAAAGTTTTTACCCCAGTCTTCTGGAAGAGCAGCTGCACTTAACCACTGACCCATTTCTCCAGCCCCGCTCCCAGTTTTTCGTTAATAACTTATTTAATTTTATTTCATGTGCATTGGTGTGAGGGTGTCAGATCTCCTGGAACTGGAGCTATAGACAGATGTGAGCTGCCATGTGGATGCTGGGAATTGAACCTGGGTCCTCTGGGAGAGCAGCCAGTGCTCTTAACTCCTGAGTCATCTCTCCAGCCCCCTCCCAGGTTTTTTTTTTTGTTCTTCATACAATATATTCTGATCATGGTTTCCCCTTCCCCAACTCCACATAGATCTTTTCCACTCTCCTGACCCATCCAACTTCATACCCTTTCTTTCTCTCACTCTTTAGGAAGCAAACAGGTAAAATAAAACAAATTAAAAATAAAATAAAACAAAACCCAAACTGGAATTTAAAAAAAGAAAAAACAAGAAAAACAGAACAACAAAAAAGAAAAAAGAAAGAAAGAAAAGCAAACAAAAGAAACACACACAAAATCCATAAAAACACAAAACCAGAAAACATGATACATAAGCAAAAGACCAGTGTAGAAGTAACCAACAATCTTATTCAATAAGAAACACAGAGATGGGCTGGAGAGGTGGCTCAGAGGTTAAGAGCACCGACTGTTCTTCCAGAGGTCCTGAGTTCAATTCCCAGCAACCACATGGTGGCTCACAACCATCTGTAATGAGATCTGGCGCCCTCTTCTGGCCTGCAGGCGTACATGCAGACAGAACATTGTATACATAATAAATAAATCTTTAAAAAAAAAAAAACACAGAGCCAATACAGAGATAAAAGCCAAGAGGTCAGAGCAATAGCTAAGAGCTAAAAACCTTACCCTTCACTATTGCGGTGGTCCTACCTCTCTTAGAGACCTACTTCCTGTGTGTCTGTCTTTATAAAGACTTTCTGTTCTGCCTTCTCATTGGTTGTAAACCCAACCACATGACCGCCTCGTCACTGTCTGTCTGTACAGACCTCCAGGTCTTCTATGGTTGATATTGAGATTAAAGGCGTGTGTCCCCCAATGCTGGCTGTATCCTTGAACACACAGAGATCTACCTAGCTCTGCCTACCAAATGCTAGGATTAAAGGCGCGCACCACCACCGCCCAGCTTCTGCGATGGCTTGCTATTAGCTCTGACCTCTTGGCTTTTATCTCTGAATTGGCTCTGTGTTTCTTATTTAATAAGACGGGTGGTTACTTCTACAGACCAGTAAGACAAGAAATGTCCAAACAAAGCAGCATGAGACACAAGTCTACAGAATACCACTGTATTCACTTTGTGTTGACCATCGATTGCTCAGCACAGGGTCTACACTTATGCATGGTTAATATACTCAGTGAGACTCACTGGAGAAATTTCCTGTGCAAGCAGGTGTCAGTGGCAGGTAGCTTCTTGGTTAGGAGTGAAAGGGGGTGTCCACTTCTGCCTTTCAGCAATGGGGCCCTGTGTGTGCTGCCACAAGTCTCTAGGAGTTCATGTGTCCTTTTGTTTCTGGAAGACGCTGTTTTCTTGGAGTCATTTATCCCTTTTGGCTTTTGTTTGTTTGTTTTATTTTCTAAGACAGGGTCTCTCTGTGTAGCCTTTGGCTGTCCTGGAACTTGCTCTATAGATCAGGCTGGCCTCATAGAGATCTACCTGCCTCTGCCTCCCCAGTGCTGGGATTAAAGCTTTCCCTGGCTCTTACAATCTTTCTACCTCCTCTTCTGCGTAGCTCCCAGCACCCCAAAGGCAGAGTGTAATGGAGACTTCCCATTTAGGACTGAGTGTCCAGTTGTGGGTCTCTGTGCTAGCCCCCATCTACTTCAAGCAAAAGTTTCTGGCCACTGGGGGTCCCTGGTAGAAAGTGGTCCCTGGTAGGCATCTGTGGCTGACACAAGGAACAGAGATGGGATAGAAGGGAAGGCTGGGGGAGTCTCCACTAAGAGGCAGTCTCCAGGGGATGGAGGTAGGATGGGAGGGGGACCACCTGCAAGCAGAATGTTGCAGGGCTGGAGGTGAGACTGGAGAAATCAGAATGGAGGACTGGAAGGATAGTGAAAATCATTTGGCAGAGGCCTGTAGACTGAAGTTTCTCAGTCCAGCCCAGTCCTGCCTAGGCAGTAGCTGTTTTTATAAAATCACTCAGAGGCTTAATATTAATTACAAACTGTTTGGCCTATGGCAGCTTATTGCTAGCTACCTATTACATCTTAAATTAACCCATTTCTATTAATCGATACATTGCCATGTGCCATGGTGTTATCGGTCTGTTGGCATGTTGCTCCTTGGGTAGCGGGCTGGTGTCTGCTCTGACTCCACTTTTCTTCTCCCTGTATCTTTGCTTGGATTTCCTGCCTGGCTATAACCTGTCTTGCCATAGGCCAAGGAAGCTTCTTTATAACCAATGATAGCAACACAATCACAGCACACAGAAAGACCATCCCACAGCACTTCTCCTTTTCTGTCTAATCAAAAAGGAAAGTTTTCATTTTAACATAGTAAAATTGCATATAGCAAAAACAGTTATCAAGCAAGAATTACAGTTACAATATCTAGTCTATTTGTATTTGGCAAAATTAAAGAAAATACTCTATCATCTATCCTATTTTTGTGAGTCTAAAGTTTTATATCTAATTTACCTTTTATTTTAACTAAGGAAAACTATAATTATAACTATGTAATTTTCAACTGCATCAAAGACCCCCAGAAAGATATAATATTACCTAAGTAAACAGTAAGTGCATTGTAAGCAACTTCCAAAATTCTAGAAATGACAGAGACATCTGGCTGCCTAGACAGTCACCCAAAGTTCTTCTGTAACATTGGGGCATCCATCTTCAGCCTGCAGGCCTAGAGTATCTGGCATACTTTTTAGTGAAACAGGAAATTTGAAGGACTTTCAGTCTAACAGCAAAGTCCATCAATCGCTTTCCTCTGTGTCCTGCAGAATGTCTGGCAATTTCTTCTGCAAAGCATGAAGGACCATCCTGTCTTGTTTTGGCAAAGTTCAATGGTCACCTTCCTATGGGTCCTGTATGTCCAGTTTATATAGCATAGTGTCAAGCAGTCCAGGCAAGAGCAGTTCCTTGCCCAAAAAACTAGCCTTTTCTATATTATAAGCAAACTCCATAACGAGTTTCTTTGATCCCCATCATCTCCTTTGAAGTAATTGGTGCTGCCAGGAGCAGATATGTCTCAGTGTCCAGAAAAGTCTAAGTTCTTAAAACATTTTAAATGCCATATTTTGTAGGTCTTTGAAATATATCTCTGCATATATATAAAACCTAACTAACATAGCTGTAAGTTTGACTATTATAGATGACTATTAATTTGTATTTCTTAACTATACACTACATTTTTAAATGAGCTGCATAAACATAATACCCCAAACAAGAGTAGAAATATACATATAGTATGATAAAATTGACCTTAAATTTGTATCAATAAGCCAAATCCATATCAATGTAAAGTATTTTGAGATTAACAGTTGTTTTTTAAATGAAAGCAGATTCAACAATCTATCTTTTTTTATTATTTCTATATCAATCCCCCTTTTTTCTTTAGAAAGACATTGCATTTATAATCAGTCCACTTTAAATAAAAACAAACATTTATAAACAATATTTTGGGAATTTGGGTGTAGCTTTTCATACTGCTTCCTGCTGACTGGGGGCACTGGCAATCTTATGGGGATCCTGAGAAAATTTAGAATTATGGCCAAGTCTTGACTGTAGTAGTCTGTGAGGCTACATCATCTCAGCCAGTTGCCTTGAAGCTGTTCTGGATGTTGGATTATCTGGGCCATAGATCCCTTTGGAGAACTCTCAGGGGGTCTTCCTTGATGGAACTGTATTAACCTAGAAGAAGTTCACAGCTCATCTTCTGTGGAAACAAAAGCAGAACCTCTTTTCCAAAGTAACCCATCCTTAGACCCAAATTTGGATATCAAGATACCTTTTAAGATACATATGTTGGTTTAACTTGGCAGTCCCCAAAAATCAAATGTTTCTCTGCAGTTAAAAAATTCCCAAAGACAATACACTAATATACAGTATACAGACTCTCTGTGTATTTTCCATCTTTATGTGGCTTTTTAAAATTCTATTTCTTGGCCGGGCGGTGGTGGCGCACGCCTTTAATCCCAGCACTCGGGAGGCAGAGCCAGGCGGATCTCTGTGAGTTCGAGGCCAGCCTGGGCTACCAAGTGAGTTCCAGGAAAAGGCACAAAGCTACACAGAGAAACCCTGTCTTGAAAAACCAAAAAAAAAAAAATTCTATTTCTTTCTTAAGGACTATCCTTTTTCTTTTCTCTCCCAAGCCTACATATATTTTTAAACACTGTAACCTGTTTAGAGTTTTTTTTCCCATCTGAATCTGTTTTATTGTGTATCTGTAATCCTTTTTCAACCAGGAGAATTTTTTTTTGTTTTTTGTTTTGTTTGTTTGTTTTTATTTTTTAAGATTTATTTATTTATTATGTATAGTGTTCTGCCTGCATGTATGCCTGCAGGCCAGAAGAGGGCACCAGATCTCAATACAGATGGCTGTGAGCCACCATGTGGTTGTTGGGAATTAAACTCAGGACCTCTGAAAGAGCAGCCAGTGCTCTTAACCTCTGAGCCATCTCTCCAGCACCCAGGAGAGTTTTTAAACTGCTAAGCTGTGTGGTAGGACAGAAGCAGCAGCCTGGCAGCTGGCTCTGCCATGCTCGGCTTTTCAACATGGCACAGGTACCAATGAGTCAAGCTTAACTCCCCAGTTCTGCGAAGCAGTGTTAAATAGCTTGTAGTCGTGTTTTTAAGCATGTGGCTGTGTTCTCAACCCCGCAGTCAGCGGCTGGGAGAAGCAGCCTGTGGGAGAGACTGTGGAATCCACCATGATGCTTCATGGCGGCTGGCGGCCAGCTCCACCTCGCAGGCACCTGTCGGGAGACGTATCTCTGTGCTGCTGTTGACATGAGAATGCAAGACCAGGAAGCCCAGTGTGGCTCTGCTTCTGTGCGTTCAGAATCTATTTTAAGCTTTTTAGGTCTATGTGGATCCATGCCAGATGGTGGGCGCCAATTGTAGACCGAAGTTTCTCAGTCCAACCCAGTCCTGCCCGGGCAGCAGCTGTTTTTATAAAATTATCACTCAGAGGCTTAGTATTAATTACAAACTGTTTGGTCTATGGCTCAGGCTTTAAATCTTAAATTAACCCATTTCTATTAATCTATACATTGCCATGTGGCCATGGCGTTATTGGTCTGCCGGCACGTTGCTCCTTGGGCAGCGGGCTGGTGTCTGCTCTGACTCCGCCTTTCTTCTCCCTGTGTCTTTGCTTGAATTCCCCGCCTGGTTATAACCTGTCTTTCCATAGGCCAAAGCAACTTCTTTGTTAATCAATGGTAGCAACACATATTAACGGTACACAGAAAGACCATCCCACAGCAGAGTCCCTGCCTGATGTGGCCACTGGGCTTCTGGGTACACAGTGTTTTTAGGTGTTGGAGGCTGACATGAAGGAACAAAGATGGGCTAGAAGGGAAGGCAAAGAGGGGCTGCAGGATGGAGCTAAGTTGGGTTTGCAGGAGAGAATGTAGAATCTCCAGGGAGTGGAGGTAGGCTGGGAGTTATGACGTGTTTTTTAAAATTGCTGTCATGAGTTGCTACAGGAAACAGAATTAGCAAAACAAAATTGTAATGGCTGATCTTGGCTATTAACTTTTGACACACCTGAGAAGAGAGCACCTCAATGGAGGGATCGCTTCCATCAGATTGGCTTGTGGAGTGTTTCCTTGATTGTTAAATGATGTAGAGGGCCCGGCCCACTGTGGTTGGTCTCTCCCCTAGGCAGGGGAACAGGGTTGCATACAAAAGCAAGCTAAGCAGGCCAAGCAAGCTCGAAGGAGCAAGCCAGAAAACAGCATTCCTCCATGGTTTCTGCTTCCAAGCTCCTGCCTTGAGTTCCTGCCGTGGCTCACCTCGATAATGAACTGTAACTTGTAAGATGTAGTAAACTCACTTCTCTCCAAGTTCCTGTAGGTCATGGGGTTTATCACGGCAACAGAAAGCTAACTAGGACAGAACCCCTATGAGCATCTCAAAGATACAGATCATGCTTTATTCATCTTTATAGACAAGAATCAGAAATGGTCCTTAAGAACTACTGTTAAGATTTTTTTGTTGTTGTTGTTGTTGAGTTTTTCTGTTTGTTTGTTTGTTTCTTGAGATAGGGTTTCTATGTGTAACAGCTCTGGCTGTCCTGGAACTCACTCTGTAGACCAAGTTGGCCTCAAACTCACTGAGATCCACCTGCCTCTGAGTGCTGGGATTAAAGGCATGTGTAGATGTAACCAACCGTCTTATTAAATAAGAAACACAGAGCCGATTCAGAGAAGAAAGCCAAGAGGTCAGAGCTAAGAGCCTTACCCTTCCTGCTTCAGCGATCCTCTTCAGCCAAGAGGGCTCTCCAAAAGGGGGCTACTTTCTGTGTGTTTGTCTTTATAGCCTTTCTGTTCTGCCTTCTCATTGGTCGTAAACCCGAACATGTGACTGCCTCGTCACTGCCTGTATGTACAGACTTCCAGGTTTTATGATTGGGATTGAGATTAAAGGCATGTGTCTCCAATGCTGGCTGTATCTTTTTACATACAGAGATCTACCTAGCTCTGTCTACCAAGTGCTGGGATTAAAGGCGTGTGCCACCACCGCCATGCTCTTGCTATGGCTCTAATAGCTCTGACCCCCGGGCAACTTTGTTTATTAACATACAATTAAAATCACATTTCAGAACAAGTAAAATACCACCACATTTCCCCTTTTCTATTTTAGGCATGCGCCACTACACCTGACTTTGTTTTGTTTTTTGAGACAGAGTTTCTCTGTGTAGCTTTGACTGTCCTGGAACTTGCTCTGTAGACCAGGCTGGCCTTGAACTCACAGAGATCTACCTGCCTCGGCCCCTGCATGTTGTATTAAAGGCATGTGCCACCACCACCGGATTATTGTTAAGAGTTTTACAGAGAGCTGGAGAAATTGCTCAATGGTTAAAAACACCTTCTGCTCATTCAGGGGACCTAGGTTCAGTTCCCAGCATCCATGTGGCGGCAACCACCAGCAATTCCTGTTTCCAAGGATTCAACACCTCGTCTGGCCTCAGTGCACAGATATACATGTAGGCAAAAACATCCATACACACAAGCTAAAAATAAATAAATCTTTTAAAAACAAAGTTCAGGAACTGTACTTCTGTACAGTGTCAACAATGATAGTTTTAATTTTTACAAGGACAATATAAAACACAAACAAGGGCAGGCATTAAAAGAAAACTCACAAGAAAAATAAATACATGCTGGAGTTGTTTTTCAAGAGTTGATTATAAATTTTTGAGAAATGGACGAAAACTGTGGCTAACAAAGGACTTAGAATAGCTCTGATTACACACACTGGGCACTGGTGGCACACATCTTTAATCCCAGCACTTGGGAGGCAGAGGCAGGTGTATCTCTGTAAGTTTGAGGACAGCCTGGTCTACAGAGTGAGTTCCAGGACAGCCAGGGCTACAAAAAGAAACCCTGTCTTGAAAAACAAAAACAACAAAAAAAGAAATAGTTATGATTACAGTTTTGCAGGAAGTTAAACAATCTATAATGCAGGCTAGTCATCTTCCATTAGAGTCATCTTGAGCTATCTATAAAGGGATCGTTTGAAAGATATTAACAGGTAGACAGGAAACCTTGACTTTGTTAAGGCTCAATTTCTTTGGTAGTTAAAAACAGAAAACGGATGCCGGGCGGTGGTGTGGTGGCACACGCCTTTAATCCCAGCACTCGGGAGGCAGAGCCAGGCGGATCTCTGTGAGTTTGAGGCCAGCCTGGGCTACCAAGTGAGTTCCAGGAAAAGGCGCAAAGCTACACAGAGAAACCCTGTCTCGAAAAAAACAAAAAAACAACAACAACAACAAAAAAAAACCCAGAAAACGGTACCAGGAAATGCAAGTAATCATCCTGATTAAATATAAATTTTTTTTTTTTAATTTTTAAAAATTCATATATGCATGTGCCTATGTATGTGTGTATTAGTGTGGACCTTCATATGGCACAGTGCGTGTATGGAGGTCCTAGGAGAACTTTCTGGAGTTATTCTCACCTTCCACTTTGTTGAGAAAGGGTCTCTCTCACTGTTTCCTCCACTTGGCCATGTCCAATAGGTTAGCAGGCCTGAGAGCTCTTGGCCTATTCTTCTGTCTTTGCCTCCAATACCCTTAAGAGCGCTGGGATCACATGTCTGCCACAGCGTCTGGCTTTTTATGGAAGGTCCTTGGATGGAATTCGAGTCCTCAGGCTCGCACAAGTGTCTTTAACCACTGAGCCGCCTCTCTAGGCCACTCTGTGTTAAGCCAGTTTGCTTCCAAAAGCACAGCAATGTTTTAAGAGCACCACAGGGGACTAAAATCTAGCTCTCTACCAGAATGCTGAATTGTGTGTGTGTGTGTGTGTGTGTGTGTGTGTGTGTGTACACGAGTGTATACCATAAGTGTACAAGCTGCCCATGGAGGCCAGAAGAGGGTGTTGGCTCCTGTAGCTGGAGCTCCAGGTGGTTGTAAGCTGTCTAACATGGGGTCAGGGGGCCAAACTGAGGTCCTCTGAAGAGCAGGAAGAGCTCTTAGTGGCCAAGTCACCTCTCCATTCCCCATTTTGACTTTAGGAATTTTTTTTCAATACTGGAGGTTGGACCCAGAGCCTTGCACACTCCAGAAAGATACTCTCCCACTGAGAGACATCCCAGCTCAACCTTGGGAATTCTAATCATTTTAATCGCTGTCCTCCACAAACTTGGCCTGGCTTACCCAGACCTTCTGTGACGTGTTTAAACTTCCTGGTTTTGCCCTCATCTTCCTTTTTCTAATTTGGAAAAATCTAGTAATTTTACCTGAGGAAAGAATCTTATTTTACCATACAAAATCCTTCCTTAGAAACCCCACCCCTTACACACTATGTATCCCTGTACATGGATTCGTCCCATTTCCTTTCTCCTGCTTATTGGTCTCCTCTTGCTTTATTTCCTTCCTGTCTTGTGGAAGAGCAGCATAACAAACAAATGTACCGTCTTACTAAAAGAATCCAAATCACACTTAAAACAAAGTAACAAATTAAGATTACCTGTTACACACTGTTTACACATTGTTACACTCTAGCTTCTTTTTTTGTGATAGGACTTAAGCAGACTTTATTTCAGTTTAGATTATTTTTGGTTTTGTTTGTTTGTTTTTTCAAGACATGGTTTCTCTGTATAGTCCTGACTGCCCTGGAATTCATTCTGTAGACCAGGCTGGCCTGGAACTCACAGAGATCTGCCAGCCTCTGCCTCCTAGGTGCTGAGATTAAAGGCATGTGTAACCTTAGTGCAGGGCTGCTGCTTAGATTTTTAAAGACTCTCTTATTTTTTTTCTCGTGGTCTGACATGAATCTGAGGATTACAGAATGTTATATTTCATAATCAGTTGGTCACTATTACCAAAGCTTCCAGTGGGCTTGAACTCTCTGATATAAACAAGAAAGCAGAAGGGAGAGGAAATCCACTGAGCCGAAAAATCTGTATACGTTAACTCTGTAGGTTAGTTTTATATGAAGAGGCATCTGTCTCCCCGATGAACTAGAGTAGATAACAAATGGCTACTTTTCCCCAGAGAGCAAAGGAGAAAAAGGGGCAGAGAGAGGTTATCCCATCGTGCAGACTGGGCGGAGACTTGATGTGTGGTTTAGAAAAAAGGGCAGAGAGGTTACCCCATCATGCAGACTGGGCGGAGACTTGCTGTGGGGTTTAGAAAAAAGGGCAGAGAGAGGTTACCCCATCATGCAGACTGGGCGGAGACTTGCTGTGGGGTTTAGAAAAAAGGGCAGAGAGGTTACCGCATCATGCAGACTGGGCGGAGACTTGCTGTGGGGTTTAGCCCTAGCAGGCTGGACCCAGAGACTTTGCATGTTCATTTAAATACGGATCTAACAAAGAGGCTCTAAATCTAATATTGACCAGGTTTGGTACTCCAGGACTTTAGGGCCAGATTAAGTTTCCTCCCATCCTATTTTAGACAAATACTACAGTAATTCCTCTATTACTGTAATTTCAAGTGCAGTCTTAAGGAGAAACAAGATTTGCCACCCCTTTTCCTCCTGAGATTTATTTATTTAGAAGAATGCTCTGTCTGCATGTACATCTGAATGCCAGTAGACAGCATCATATCCCATTACAGATGTGAGCTGCCATGCAGTTGCTGGGAATTGAACTCAGGACTTCTTGTAGGGAAAAGGGTCTGGCTAAAGAAACCCACCCTGACCCTGGAGCCTAGAACTAGGGAAAGATGGCTCAGATCAGGGCCGAAAGAAACACAGCTTGGCTCAGATCAGAGCCATCTCTGCCCCTGGCCAACTGACCTGTGAAACCAACCAATCACAGAGCAGGAAAGTAGTACCCTGGCTCTGAAGCCCAGAACCAGGCAAAGAAACAGCCTGGGTTTGGGACCTGAGCCAGAGAAATGAATACTTTATCCCCAAACCCAGAACCAAGGAACATGCCCTGACTCTAAAACCAATACCAAAGAAACACTCTAGAATCAGAGTCAAAGAAATATGCTCTGGCCTTAGAATTAGTGTCAAAAAGCCAAGAAAGGCCAGTGAAAGACACACAGTTTGGCTCTGAAATCAGGGCCATCTCTGTCTCTAGTCCACAAAACTGACCAATCCCTGGGCAGGAAAAAACTGCTTGTATCCGCTCCCAAGACATCATCTATAAACCACCCTGCCTGGTCAGTTGTGGGCTGTTCTCTCTACCCTGGTAGAGGCAGCTACTCTCCTGGACTCCTCCTTCCCAAATAAATCTCTTTCTCAAAAGAGTTTTGATTGTGAAGGTCTTCATTCATTGGCGCAGAGAAGGACCTTGCTGAGAAGTCCCATGGTGGACAGAGCAAGGAGGAGCGGAACAGAAGATCCTTGATGAGACATCCCTCAGTGGACAGAGCAAGGGAGAGCTGAAAAAGTAACACTTTTCTCCGTAGCTTAAGGAGATTGCTACATTTCTGCAGGAGTTTCCCCATTTGCAGAGTGAAGCAAAAGAAGCAACATCTTAGGCAGGAGAAGCAGAGCTCTGCTAGGAAGCCCCCTTGAGTGGGGGCCAAGCAAAGCTCAGCTGTAGCAGCTGTCCAGGAGAGAAGCAGGATTGCTATATCCTGTGGGGAGACCATCCTCCCCCACACCAGGTACAGCCTGACTCCGGAACAGTAAGGATGCCCTTTCCTGATGAGCTGTCCTAGCAGCTCTAGGCCTGACTCTTCCTGAGCATTCAGGATAATTTCCTCTCCAGGACAGAGCTGTCTTAAGCAGCTGGAGGTATCCAGGATACCACCAGGGCTGAGCTGCCCTAAGCAGCTCGAGGTATCAGGGATATCTCCAGGGCTGAGCTGCCATAAGCGGCTTGAGGTATCCAGGATACCTTGCCCTCCAGTCGGCAGAGCTGTCCTAAGCAGCTCGAGGTATCTGGGATACCTTGCCCTCCAGGGCTGCAGTCTCATCGCAGCTCCAGCCATCGCCTGACTCTCCAAGTGGTCAGGATGCCTCTCCCCCAGAGTTGCAAAACTCACATTTTGGTGCCGAAATCCAGGACCAAACCCAGAGTTGCAACAAATAAACTTACTTACACTTCTAAGAAGAGCAGCCAGTGCTATTAACTGCTAAGCCATCTCTCCCAGGTTTACCACTCTTAGATAGAACCTCCTTCAGTGAAAACAAAAGATCAGAAAGTGAAGCTTGTCATATAGACTGATAATAGCTTTTTCTATTTCCAATCCTTGGTGAAAAACTCTACTTATAAAATAGTGTCAATTTTATTTATTTATTGTTTGCTTGTTGTTTTTGTTGTTGTTTTCTGAGGCAGAGTTTCTCTGTGTAACAGCCCTGGTTGTCCTGGAACTCGATTTTGTAGACCAGGCTGGCCTTGAACTTACAGAGATCTGCCTGCCTCTGCCTCCCTAGTGCTAGGATTAAAGGTGTGCCCCACCAAACCTGGCAAAATTAATTTTTAATTAAAATATTTATTTTAGTTTATGTGTATGAGTGTTTTGTTTGCATGTACCTGGTGTCCATGGATGTCAAAAGAGGACATCAGATCCCCTGGAACTGGAACTATAGATGATTGTGAGCCACCATGTGGGTGCTGGAAACTAAATCCAGGTCCTCTGCAAGAGCAGTAAGTGCTCTTAACTGATGAGCCTTCTCTCTAGCTCATAGCGTGATAGCTTAGAGATCCATTTAATGGTTGCCTCTGCCCCCTACCCCAGGACTCAATACGTAGAGTGGCTGAGCTGGATTACAGTCACATACCATTTTCCTCGTTTTTAAAGGGTTATAAGCATAATCAGACCAATCTTTCAGGATGCTCCAACAAAGCTGTTGTCAGAACTGGAGGCTACAATATTAATAATTCTAACAGCGCTCTGACAGACATCAGGCAAAGCATGAAGTATTTTTAAGCCAGGAAGGAAACCAGAAAGTACAATGCTTCAGTTTGTTAAAGCAAACCGACGGGGAGCTGAGACCCGGGAAAGAGGAAGCCCTCATGAGAAATTACTTGGCAGCTGCTACAAAGTCCCTGTGCAGGCTGATTTTGTGAACTTGACACAAGCCAGAGTCATTTGGGAAGAGGAACTGCAATGAAAAATTGCGCCCATCAGACTGACCTTTGGGAAAGCCTGTAGGGTGTTTTCTTGATTGCTGGTTGATGGGGTAGGGCCCAGGTCACCGAGGACCACACCACCTCCCTACCCAGCTGGTGCTATAAGAAAGCAGGCTGGGCTGGAGAGATGGCTCAGAGGTTAAGAGCACTGACTGCTCTTCCAGAGGTCCTGAGTTCAATTCCCAGCAACCAAATGGTGGCTCACAACCACCTGTAATGAGATCTGGTGCCCTCTTCTGGCCTGCAGTCACATATGCTGTATATATAATAAATAAATAAATCTTTAAAAAAAAATAAGAATTTAAAAAAAAGAAAGAAAGAAAGAAAGCAGGCTGATGCTGGGCAGTGGTAGCACACTCCTTTAATCCCAGCACTCGGGAGGCAGAGGCAGGCAGCTCTCTGTGAGTTTGAGGCCAGCCTGATCTACAGAGCAAGTTCCAGGACAGGCTCCAAAGCCCCACAGAGAAACCCTGTCTCAAAAAACAAGCAAGCAAACAAACAAACAAAAAACACACACAAAACACACACACACACACACACACACACAAAGAAAGCAGGCTGAGCAAGCCATGTGGAACAAGCCAATAAGCAGTGTTCCTCTATTGCCTCAGGTCATTCCTATACGTTCCTGTCCTGATTTCCCTGAGTGATGGACTGCTGTGGAACTGAAACACACCCTTTCCTCTGCAAGTTGCTTTTGGTCGTGGCATTTTATCATAGCACTAAGAACTCCATCTAGGACAGTCTCCTAGTCTGGAGTCTTTGGGTTCCTAGTTTAGACAGCCATCCTGATTCCTCACTAACTCTATCTACGGGAGACTTCCAAAGTCACCACAGAAGAGCTGCCACAATATGTGACTGGGATGCGGAAGCTCATGCTGCCTGGCACCACAAACATGAACAGAGACGAGAAGTCAGTCTTTAAGCAAGCTTTGCTCAGAGAGCTAGTGATCTGCAAAGACAGCAGGTTAGCTCTTCCAGAACCAGACTGTTTTCCATCTCATTTCCAGCACAAACAGGCTCTAGAGGAAGGGGGCAATTATTCTGGAACTCCGGCTGGTCCCTTTGGTCAGGTGGTCAGTCACATTTCTGGGATGAGTGTTTTATAAATGTTGTTTCTATAGAATTATGTGGGTGTTTTTTGGTAGTTTTGTTTTGTTTTGTTTTCAGACATGGTCTCGTTGTGTATCTCTACTTAACCTGTAACTCACTATGTGAACCAGGCTGGCCTCAAACTCACAGAAATTCACCTACCTCTTAAGTGCTGGGACTGAAGGTGTGCACCACCATGCCGGGCACTGATGTAGGTGGGTATCTTTTGTTTGCTTGTTTTTCTGTGTATCGTTACTGTGAGGGGCTGTCTTCCAAGCCAAGCAACAGCCATCTTGAGAAGTTCAGCTGTCACCCTTGCAAACTGATTATCTCAGCTGGGCTTGCTGCCCACACAAATGGGAGGGGTGGGAGTGGGGTCATGAGGTCCTCAGCTGAGTAGCCAGTGGCTCCTTACCACCTGTTGTCTGCTACTCTGCCTGAATTGCAGGTGACCTCTAGGAGGCACTAGAGTATAGAGGTGGGGAAGGCCAGCAGAGGAGTTCCGCCAGCTGCTATGGGGAAACCCTCCTCCCTGCTGGGTGAAGTCTGCTGCCGGTTCAGGGGGAGGAGCATCCACATCCCCTTAAGTAACCTTTCACCTATGCTTGGTAAGAAACCCCCAATAGAAGGCTTTGCCCTGGAGGAGATGGGAATGGACGGGGGTGGGGGGGTGGGGATGGGGGAGGTGGGGGTGGATGAGGGGGACGGGAGGGGGGAGGGGAGAGAACAAGGGAATCCGTGGCTGATATGTAGAACTGAATGGTATTGCAAAATAAAAAAAAAAAAAAAAAAACATAAAAATTAAAAAAAAAAAAAAGAAAGAAAGAAACCCCCAATAAACTCATTGGTTTCCCAGAGCGAACTTTAGCAGAATCGTGCCTTCGTTTGTCCCTGGGACCCAGATGGGGGGTTAGCCCTTGCTTCTGTCTCCCCCTGGAAAGCAAGTTTAGCAACAAGCATATAATTTCTTTCTCCGCATTTTTCTTTCTTTCTTTCTTTCTTTCTTTCTTTCTTTCTTTCTTTCTTTCTTTCTATCTTTCTTTCTTTCTTTTCAATTGTGTTTACAGAATCTCACCCTGTAATTGACCTCGCCTGGAACTTAAGATCCTCCTGCCTCAGCCTCCTGAGTGTTGGAATTACAGGTATGACTCACCATGCCCTGCTCCATCCCCTTCTCTCCCCTCCCTGCTCTCTTCCTTTCTTAGTTTTTCAGACACTGTCTTTCATTAAATCTGGAGCTCACACATTTTCCTAGACTGGCTGGATTGCTAGTCCCAGTGATCTTGTCTCTAACTCCCCAGCCCTGGAATTACAGGCATGCACCCACTGCCTTGCTCATTGTGTGTGTGTGTGTGTGTGTGTGTGTGTGTGTGTGTGTGTGTGTGTGTGTGTGTGGCAGGTACTGGGGATCACAAGTCTGCATGCTTTTGTAGAAAGTACTTTACAAACTAAGTTATCTCCTCAGCCCCAATTTAATTTTCTTACTGTTGTTTTCTGATAAGCAGAAACTAATTTCAATCAAGTAAAATATACGAATATGTTCTTATTAGTTTGCTACCCTCGATTCCCCAGAAACCAGAACCTGGTTCAGGGACTCCAAGACACAGGTGTGAAGGACAAACAGAAGCAGCGGAAGTAAGGATGAACATGGCAGTGCTTCTTGGACATGGACACAAGTCAGTTAAACTGCTTGCTCAATCTGAGGATTATGTCCTCACTAAACAAATTGTTTCTTTTCCCATCTATACGTTTTACATATATAGATATATAGATATATCGTCTCGGAGACATTGCTCAGTGGCTAAGAGCACCTACTGCTCTTCCAGAGTGTAAGTGTTGCAGCTCGGATGGAAAGGTTTCCTGGCAGGTGGGAGCCAAGGAATAAATACCAGAGTCACACGTTGCAGCTCTGCTCTGGTGGAAGTGTTACAGCTCTGCCCTGGGGAAACGTTCCTCAGTGCAAGTGTTACTGCTCTGCTCAGGTCCCCTGAAATGTCACAACTCTGCCTCGACAGGAGGAGAAAGTTTCCCTAGGAAAAGTGTTCCGGTTCTGCTCAGTCCAGCAAAAACATCACAGCTGGACTCTGCTCCCATGAAGCGTCACATCTCAGAGATCAACAGGTGATGGGGAGCCCAAGCTCATAGATATATCTGTGTCACAATTTGTGACTGTACGGCTCAGAAAACATCGCTGAGAGTATGCAGAAAGATTGTAAGAACCAGAATACTGGGCTCTACTCAGGCAAAAGTGTCACACTGCACAACAAACCTCACTCAAGAGATTTATCAGGAAGGAAAAATCCAGGAGGGTGGCTGCCTCTGCTAGGGTGAGGAGCAGCAGCAAACTGAACAGAGTACAGAGCTCATATGGGGTCTCTTGGTGGATTCAGGGTGGCTTGAGATTGGTTTTTGTGGCCTGATTCTGGGGCAAGCTCAGGGATTGGTAGGATTCTGTGGCCTGACTTTGGGGGAAGCCCAGGGACTAGTAGGAGTCTGTGGCCTGTGGGGCAAGCTCAGGGATTGGTGGGATTTCAAGTCTTTGGCCCTGGTCTTGGGGTTAAGTTAGGGTCAGGGTGTTTTTTCCCTGGCCTTTTATCCTACATTTCCCCGCTTGGTTCCCTGAGTTCAGTTTCCAGCACCCATGATGTCAGGCAACTCACAACTGACATAACTTCAGTTCCAGAAGATCTGACACCATCTTCTTGTCCCCTCAGGTGCTGTGGGATGGTCTTTCTGTACTCTGTGAATATGTGTTGCTATGATTGGTTAGTAAAGAAGCTGCTCTGGCCTATGGCAAGTCGAGTTATAGCCAGGTGGGAAATCCAAGAGAGAGACAGGAAGAAGAAAGACAGAGGAGGGAGAGATGCCAGCCCGCTGCCCAAGGAGCAACATGCCAGCAGACTGGTAATGCCACAGCCATGTGGCAAAACATAGATTAATAGAAATGGGTTAATTTAAGATGATAGAGCTAGCTAGCAAGAAAGTTAAGCCATTGGCCATAAAGTTTGTAAACAATATAAGCCTCTGAGTGATTATTTTATAAGCGGCTGCGGGATTGCGGGGCTGGGTGGGACTGGAGAAACTGGTGAGACTGGAGAAACTTCCATCTACACTCAGGTACCACTAACGACAGGCCAATCAACCACCAGGGACTGTGGTGGCCACTGTGGGTTCCAGCCTTTGTTCCAGATCCCTCACTCCCCAAGCTGCACAAGGCAGAAAGGAGGCCTGGGTTAATCTTGTCCCGCCATGGTTGTCATGGCAAACACCTTGGGCTCCTCCACCAGAAGTCCACACCGAGGAGGCCAACTGAAAAGTCCCAAGATGGCCTGCTTCGGTCCCTCTGAGTCCAAAGAGTTGTATTTTCCAGTAAAATGATCTTAAGGACCTCAGAGGCGGTGGCTGCACCTCCTTCAACAAATTCTATCTTGGCAATCCTGGAGACATGAGGTAAGGGAGGAAAACTCCATCCTGTGAGTCTTATCACCCTCACACTTCCCAGTCCTACATATGCATTTATACTTTTTTGATTTTGTTTTTTGAGAATGGGTTTCTCTGTGTGCCTTGCTGTCCTGTAGACCAGGTTGGACTTGAACTCACAGAGCTCCTCCTGCCTCTGCCTCCTGAGTACTGGGATTAAAGGCACACACCACCTCTGCCAGGCAGCAACCAAGTTTTTAATGCATGAGCCTTTAGGGGGCCGCTTCTTATCTAAACTATCATACAAGGAGTGCCTAGGCCCAGTTCTCTAAAGACTGTCAATGTTTTTATCTTCCCACTCACTTGGCACAGAGCTCTCAATAAAGATATAGCCCCAAGCAGAAGGTTGGCAACTGTCTTGTTCATCTTGCGTGTAGAGGCAAGGGTGCCCTTGGCTGTCAGCGGAAAATCTGGCACAGGTCCTCCTATTCCGATGAGGCCCTTACCTCTCCATTTCCTCATAGGGGAACACACTAGCAGCAACCCTTCTTTATAGATCCATTCCCGAGCCCAGTGGCCTGCAGCGTCAGCATTTCCATTGTGAGGGGAAGACAGAGAATGTGTCTTACTTCTCAGGCTCTGTGTTAGTTTGACATTTTGTTGTTGTGAAAAGGTACCTGACAAACAGCTCAAGAGAGTGACGTGCTTAGGCTTATGGTGTCAGTGGCCTTGTCTTCATAGATTGTAACCGACTTTCTTTTGGGCCACCAACCCGCTCCCAAATCATGTCATGGAGACTTAATATTAGTTATGAATACTTGGCCTTTTATTATGCTTGTCCCATTGGCTCCTATAACTTAATTAACCTGTTTCTCTTTGTCTACACTTTGCCTCTAGGCTTTTTTACCTTTCTTTCATTCTGTACATTCTCCATGTCTGACTGGCTGGCGGCTGCCTGGCTGGCTGGCCCCAGGCATCTCCCTCTCCTCCCTCATTCTCTCTCCAGCCTAGATTTCTCCTCCTACTTATTCTCTCTGCCCTCCAGTCCTTCCTATCCCTCTGCTACCTAGCTATTGGCCATTCAGACTTTTATTAGACCAAGCAGGTGCCTTAGGTAGGCAAAGCAACACATCTTTACATCATTAAACAAATGCAGCATAAGCAAATGTAACCCATTTTTGCCTAGTTAAAGTAATATTCCACAATTGATTCTGCACCAATAGCCTTGGAAACCTGAGGCTGAGGCTACTCACCTCGTCAGACAGGAAGCAGAGAGAGGAAGGGACACTGGAGGCCAGGTGTAACCTGCAGAGTCCAGTGTTCAACATTATACAATGGAAGCTTCTAGGGCAGGCTAGAATTTCCCCTCACATTTCCATCACTTCTCAGATTAGCATGAGCACCTGGGACCAGGCCTCCACCACATAAGCCTATGGGGGACATTACATATTGAAATCATAGCATTCAATCCCTAATCACCAAAGGTTCATGGACTTTTTTCATAACACAAACAGTATTTAGTTCCATTCCCAAAGTCCCCCAAATCTTAACAGTTCCAACATTGTTCAAGGAGCTGGAAAGATTGTTCAGCAGTTAAGAGCACTGGTTCCTCTTTCAGAGGACCCATGTTTGATTCCCAGCACCCGCATGGTTGGCTCACAAACATTTGTAACTCCAGTTCCAAGGGCTCTGATGCACTCTTCTGGCCTCCATAGGCACCAGCTACACACTTGGTGCATAGATCTGCATGCAGGCAAAACACCCAACGTTGTCCAAAAGTCCATATTAAATGTCAGTTCTTAGCTGTGGGCCCCTGAAAAAAAAAAAAAAGAAAATGTATACTTCCATAATAAGTGGAATAGAGTAAACATTCTCATTCCAAAAGGGAGGAATAGCAAGGAAGGAATGGATCAAAACCCAGCAACTCCTGTATCTTTGTGTCCAGCAACAGAGCAGGGTATGAGCTCCTCCTGGCTTGGGCAGTCTGCTTTATGGCCTTGACATTTGTAGCCCATGTGGCATGTTTCTTGGGCTGGCTCCATTTATTGTTGTCTACCACTTTCCTTGGCCGAATCTCTAATATCCTGGGGCCACCAATGAAGCTGAGACTTTACGCTCACAGCTTTGAGCATTGCTTTCTCAGGGGCTGCCTGCAAGGACTTAGAACTTTCAGATACTGCTTGGGTTCTCATATTTCCTCTAAAACTTGAGTGAAAAAAAACCTCTACAACCATGCGGATTCTTTGTGCCTGCAAAATCAGCAATGTGTGGACGATTCTAAGATCTGCTGTTGGCTCAAGCACAGGCCAGGCCCCTGGAACCGACACCACATTTGCCTCCCTGGCCTTTGAGCATGAACCGTGATCCAGGAAAACAACTTCTTAGGTGTGCCTGTGTGAGCAAGGTGCCCTGGAGGTACTTTTCCCCCAAGGAAACATCTTTCATATGACTTTACTCTTTCTTACTCTTGGGTCGGTAAAGGGTGAAGCCTGGACAATTATTTAGATTCCTTGGATGTGTTTCCTATCTTCTGACGCAAAATACTTCATTTAGTTTTTTAATTATTTATTTATTTATTTATTTATTTTTTTTTTTTTTTGGTTTTTCGAGACAGGGTTTCTCTGTGTAGCTTTGCGCCTTTCCTGGAACTCACTTGGTAGTCCAGGCTGGCCTCGAACTCACAGAGATCCGCCTGGCTCTGCCTCCCGAGTGCTGGGATTAAAGGCGTGCGCCACCACCGCCCGGCCCTAATTATTTATTTTTATGTGTATGAGTACTTTGCCTGCATGTATGTGTGTGCACCATGTGTGTGCCTGATGACCATGGAGACCAGAAAAGGGACAAGTTATAGGCAGTTGTGAGCCACCCTATAGGTTTTGGGAACTAATCTGGATCCTCTAGAATAGGTAGTGCTCTTTTTTTTTAATTAAGAAAAATTTTTTTTTTTGTACTTTTTTTTTTTTTTTGAATTTATTTTAATTTATTTTGCAATACAATTCAGTTCTACATATATCGGTCACGGATTCCCTTGTTCTCCCCCCTCCCGTCCCCCTCACCTTCCCCCCAATGCCCCCCCCCCATTCCCATCTCCTCCAGGGCAAAGCCTTCCCCACAGACTGAGGTCAACCTGGTAGACTCAGTCCAGGTAGGTCTAGTCCCCTCCTCCCAGGCCGAGCCAAACAATCCTGCATAGGCCCCAGGTTTCAAACAGCCAACTCATGCAATGAGCACAAGATCTGGTCCCACTGCCTGGATGCCTCCCAAACAGATCAAGCCAATCAACTGTCTCACCCATTCGGAGGGCCTGATCCAGTGTGGACCCCTCAGCCATTGGTTCATAGTTCATGTGTTTCCATTCGTTTGGCTATTTGTCCCTGTGCTTTATCCAACCTTGGTCTCAACAATTCTCGCTCATATAAACCCTCCTCATTCTCGTTAATTGGACTCCCAGAGATCCACCCAGGGCCTAGTCATGGATCTCTGCATCCAGATCCCTCAGTAGTTGGATGAGGTTTCTAGCACAACAATTAGGGTGTTTGGCCATCCCATCACCAGAGTAGGTCAGTTCGGGCTGTCTCTCGACCATTGCCGGCAGTCTGTTGTGTGGGTATCTTTGTGGATTTCTGTGGGCCTCTCTAGCACTTTGCTTCTTCCTGTTCTCATGTGGTCTTCATTTACCATGGTCTCCTATTCCTTGTTCTCCCTCTCTGTTGTTGATCCAGCTGGGATCTCCCGCTCCCCCAAGCTCTCTTTCCCTCGACCCTCGCCTTTCATTACCCCCACTCATGTCCAGGCTGCTCAGCAGAAAAAAACAATGGCATCATGAGGTTTGTAGACAAATGGATGGATCTAGAAAAAATCATCCTGAGTGAGGTAACCCAGACTCAGAAAGACAAACATGGTATGTACTCACTCATAGCAGGATACTAGACATGAAACAAGGATGAATTGTCTGCTACTCACATCACCAGGGAGGCTACCCGGAAAACAGGACCCCAAGAAAGACACAGGGATTGCCCAATGACAGAGAAATGGAATGAGATCTAATTAAGAAAATTTTTATTCATTCTACATACCAACCACAGATTCCCCTCTGCTGTGGGATGTTCTGTATGTCAAATGTGTTGCTGATTGGTCAATAAATAAAACATTGATTGGCCATTGGCTAGGCAGGAAGTATAGGCGGGACAAGAAGGAGAATAAAGCTGGGAAGTGGAAAGCTGAGTCAGAGAGACACTGACAGCTGCCACCATGATGAGAAACAGCATGTGAAGATGCCGGTAAGCCATGAGCCATTCCTTTGATCCATTCCTTCCTTGCTGATTTTGCAGGCACAAAGAATCTGCATGGTTGTAGAGGTTTTTTTTCACTCAAGTTTTAGAGGAAATATGAGAACCCAAGCAGTATCTGAAAGTTCTAAGTCCTTGCAGGCAGCCCCTGAGAAAGCAATGCCACTATACCTGTGGCAAGGTATAGATTAATAGAAATGGATTAATTTAAGCTGTAAGAACAGTTAGCAAGAAGCCTGGTACGGCCATACAGTTTGTAACCAATATAAGTCTCTGTGTTTACTTGGTCGGGTTTGAGCGGCTGTGGGACTGGCGGGTGAGAAAGATTTTTCCTGACTGTGGGTCAGGCAGGAAAACTCTAGCTACACCCCTCTTTTCCCTCCTCCTGCCCCTCAGCATTCCCCCAACCTACCTCCCATTTCCTCCTCAGACAAGGCAAGGCCTCCCATGGAGAGTCAGCAGAGCCTGGTACATTCAGTAGAGGCACGTCCAAGCCCCTCCCCCTGCCTCAAGGCTGTGGGAGGTGTCCCACCATAGGCACTGGGCTTCAAAAAGCCAGCTCATGCACCAGGGATGGATCCTGATCCTACTGCCAGGGGTTCCTTAAGCAGATCAAGCTACACAACTGTCTCGCTTATGCAGAGGGCCTAGTCTAGTCCCATGGAGGCTCCACAGGTGTTGGTCTAAATTTAATGAGCTCCCACTAGTTTGATTCTGTTGTCTCTGTAGATTTCCCCATCATGATCTTGACGCTCCCCCCTGCTCATAGAATCCCTCTTCTCTCTCTTTGACTGGATTCCTGGAGCTCAGCCTGGTGTTTGGCTGTGGATCTCTGCATCTGCTTCCATCAGTCACTGGATGAAGGCTCTATGATGACAGTTAGGGTAGTAACCAATCTGATTACAGGGGTAAGCCAGTTCAGGCACCCTCTCCACTATTGCTGGGTCATCCTTGTAGATCCCTGGGAACTTCCCTAGCACCCAGTTTCTCCCTATCCCCATGATGTCTCCCTCTATCATGGTATCTCTTTCATTGCTGTCCCACTCCATCCCTGTTCCAGCTCAACCATCCCACTCCCTTATGTTCCCCCACCCCCTACCTTCTATTGCCCCCCTCTCACTCCCAGTTTACTCATGGAAATCTCATCTATTTCCCCTTCCCTCTTAGGGTCTTCCTTGTTAGCTAGCTTCTCTGGAGTAGACAGTGCTCTTAGCCCCTCAGCCACCTCTCCAGCCCCACTCCCTTTTTTGAGACAGAGTGTCTCTACATAGCCCTGGCTGTCCTGGAACTCAGTATGCAGACCATGCTGGCCTTGAACTCACAGAGATCTGCCTGCCTCTGCCTTCTAAGTGCTGAGATCAAAGGCTTGCACTACACACTCAGTCCTCTTATTAATTATGCTGATATCTTCAGAAACCATGTCTTCTGTATTGTCACTTAGTCTCAACTTGCTCTGGATTTTCTTAACTGAACTACAAGTTTCTCGTGTATTTTTTGATTTGCTTTCTGCTACTGATTTTTGTGGTGATATTTTGTTTGTGATCTAACAAATAAAGCTTGCCTGAAGATCAGAGTGTCGAGCTAAGCCACTAGTTAGCCATAGAGGCCAGGCAGTGGTGGCACATACCTTTAATCCCAGCACTTGGGAGGTGGAGGCAGAGGCAGACAGATCTCTGTGAGTTCAAGGCCACCCTGGGCTACACAAGATTGATCCAGTCTAAAAGAGAAATGGAGCCAGGCAGTGGTGGCACAAGCCTTTGATCTCAGCACTTGGGACCTCTCATGCCTTTAATCCCAGCACTAGGAAGGTGGAGACAAGAAGTGATATGGCTGGGTGGAGAGAGGAGTATAAGGCGAGAGGAAACATGAGCTCAGCTCCCTTTCAGGTTGAAGATTCCGTAGAGGTAAGAAGTCTTTCTAGTGGCTGGCTGCTCTGCTTCTCTGATCTTTCAGCATTCACCCTGATATCTGACTCCAGGTTTTTATTATTAAGACCAATTAAGATTCATGTTACATCTGGGGTCCAACTTTGGGGCATGAATTCATGAAAAAGCTGCCTTTCTGCAGGCACCAGCACAGGACAGAGCTGCACATAGCTGGAGTCACTACCCTGCTGGCTAAGTTTCTGCTGCAGCCTATCTGCAGCAAACTCCATAGGGTTTGGGGCTCCAAAAGCCGCAGGAGTTAGCTGCTTTTGCACGTTCCCTCATGCAGATGGCCGGCTCTTTAGCTTCTTCTCCCCCCAGTGGGTTATGGGCTCTCCCTGGACCCTCTCCTCAGGCTGCTATCATACTAGGTAGCTGCCTTGAAACCTGCTCAGGCTTCTACTGTTCTACACAGAAGCAGTCAGACTCACATCTGAATTGTCATTACTGGCAGATTTGGTGAGATAACTGGGAATTCTTTTTTTTTTTTTTTTTTTTTTTGGTTTTTCGAGATAGGGTTTCTCTGTGTAGCTTTGTGCCTTTCCGGGATCTTGCTCTGTAGACCAGGCTGGCCTCAAACTCACAAAGATCCGACTGGCTCTGCCTCCAGAGTGCTGAGATTAAAGGCGTGAGCCACCACCGCCTAGCATAACTGGGAATTCTTCTTTTTTTTAATTTTTTAATTTTTTAATTTTTTAAATTACACTCATAATATTCATTAATTACACTCATGATATTCATCACATTTGTAGTATTCATAGATTACATTCGCAGTATTCATTCAATTATATATATATATAAATTTTTTATATATGTATATAAATTTTAAATGCCGAATGTCATTATTGAAGGAGGGAGGAGGTCTTAAATACAGGCTTACAGCACAATGGGAGAACCCCAGAGGGCACAAGTTCGCTACTGATGTTTTACAATCTTGCATCTAAACTGTTAACACACATTATTCAGGATACACAGACAAGGAACTTCCCTTTAGTATTCAGGAGGGTGGAACCTGGCAGGGAATTAGCATAGGGAAGATATCAAGGTCAAGATCCTCAAGCAAGGCAACAGTTACCCAAAACGGGGGCCAGGGCCCTACAGGTCCCCCTTTTATTAAAAAATGAGCTTCTGACTTGGGTTGCGTGGGACGTCAGCAGGTCACCTTATCCGTCATGGAGATGCCTGCCCAGGCCACACAGGTGCTCTGTCTTAGGTTGGTGAGCACCCCACAGGAATTACCTGTCTCTGAATACTCATTATCATACAGGCTCAATCCTGTGTGAGCTGCAGAGTTAACTGCTGCCAAAGATCTCAAAGTGGCGCTGGGCTTGCAATCTGTGTGTTCGACACAGAAAAGACCAACAGAAGTCCTATCCCATCCATAGCCAGTAGGCTAAAGGCAACTGGGCCATTCCCTTCCTTAACGAGCCTTACTGCAAATTGGAGTCCTTGTAAGATGTTATCCCAAAAGCAACTGAAACTTGAGTTTATAAATTTATAATTTTCAAAGCCAATCAAGATGTATATAACTACTGAATTAAATTTATCATGCCCAATAGAATGGAAGATTAACTAACTGTGGTAGCTACTTTTGCTGCCAGGGTCTCCACTGTGCTAGCTGTAGTAAGCAATTATGAAATGGTAATCCCAGAAACAGTAGCAGCGGAGGCCGCCATTGCTATAACATCAACAGCGGCAGCTGTTGTCAAATTCTCTTCTGGAGTGTGTGAACATCCACTGGCATGGACACAACTCCAGGAACACGAACCACCAAGGCCCATTTTTCTTGATCCCAGCACGACTTTAGCTGGCAGTTCTGGAGAATCCAGTCTCATGGCTACAGTTCCTAGGCTTACATTAATGCTTGCCAAAGCTGGCAATATTGGGCTCTCAATCTCCATTGGCATCAGAAGGGTAGATGTTTTCATGAAGACCCATTTGGTCTCTGTCATGTTGGGCTTCAGGAGCAGCCACAGGGCACATTCAGTGCTCAGGAATCCAAAGAGGAACCTCATTGTCCTGAGGAAAGACATAAACAGAACCCTGGGGCCACACCAACACTAGATCGGGTCTCCTCCCTGTGCTAGTAGAAAGATCCTTCCATCGCTCCAGAGGGTGATTTGCAACAGGAGCCCTCCAGTGTTTATCTGCATTCGATACTCCAGCAGAGTCTACCGATAAACTCCAGCAGAATCCACCGATATAAAATTTAAAATATATAAAACAAGGGAAAGAATAGATTGTAGAGAGGAATGATGAGTCCCTAGTTCTCCCTTTTTTTACTTTAGTAAAATGTTTGTTTGTTTGTTTAAAATTTCAATTTTTTTATTTTTATTCATTTTTTAAAATTAATTAATTTATTTATTTTTCTATTATCAGCTTGATACAGTATGTATTCTTATCTTAATAGTGAGATGTTTCATTGAGGCTTGCTCAGTAATTGAGTAAAACCGAAATTTATTATAAGCCACAGTTGTCCTAGGGACCTCTATGCTATATATATATATATAGCCTTCATGGTTCTGCGGGTTGTAGTTTGATTGTTCTTTATTTTATATCTAGAATCCACTTATGAGTGAGTACATGCCATGTTTGTCTTTCTGGGTTTGGGTTACCTCACTCAGGATGATTTTTCTAGTTCTACCCATTTGCCTGCAAATTTCATGCTTTCATTGTTTTTCTCTGCTGAGTAGTACTCCACTGTGTATATGTACCACATTTTCTTCATCCATTCTTCAGTTGACAGGCATCTAGGTTGTTTCCAGGTTCTGGCTATTACAAATAGTGCTGCTATGAACATAGTTGAGCATGTATCTTTATGGTATGAATCAGCATTCGTTGGGTATATGACCAAGAGTGGTATGGCTGGGTCTTGAGGGAGTTTGATTCCTAATTTTCTGAGAAACCGCCATACTGATTTCCACAGTGGTTGTACAAGCTTGCATTCCCACCAACAGTGGAGGAGTGTTCCCTTTGCTCCACATCCTCTCCAACATTGACTGTCATTGGTGTTTTTGATCGTAGCCATTCTGACAAGTGTAAGGTGGTATCTCAGAGTCATTTTGATTTGCATTTCTCTGATGATTAAGGATGTTGAGCATTTCTTTAAATGTCTTTCAGCCATTTGTGATTCTTGTTTTGTGAATTCTCTGTTTAGCTCTTTAGCCCACTTTTTAATTGGATTGTTTAGTATTTTGATGTCTAGAGTCTTGAGTTCTTTATATACTGTGGAGATCAATCCTCTGTCAGATGTGAGGTTGGTGAAGATATTTTCCCATTCTGTTGACTGTCTTTTTGTCTTATTGACCATGTCTTTCACCCTGCAAAAGCTTCTCAATTTCGAGAGGTCCCATTTATTAATTGTTGTGCTCAGGGTCTGTGCTGTTGGTGTTATATTTAGAAAATGGTCTCCGGTGCCAATGCGTTCAAGAGTACTTCCTACTTTCTTTTCTATTAAGTTTAGTGTAACTGGATTTATGTTGAGGTCCTTGATCCACTTGGACTTGAGTTTTGTGCATGGTGACAGATATGGATCTATTTGTAATCTTTTACATATTGACATCCAGTTATGCCAGCACCATTTGTTGAAGATACTTTCTTTTTTTCCATTGTATAGTTTTGGCTTCTTTGTCAAAAACCAGGTGTTCATATGTGCATGGATTAATGTCAGGGTCTTCAATTCAATTCCATTGGTCTGTATGTCGGTTTTTATACCAGTACCAAGCTGTTTTTATTACTATAGCTCTATAGTAGAGTTTGAGGTCAGGGATGGTGATGCCTCCAAAGGTTGCTTTATCGTATAGGATTCTTTTAGCTATCCTGGGTCTTTTGTTTTTCCATATGAAGTTGAGTATTTTTCTTTCCAAGTCTATGAAGAATTGTGTTGGGATTTGATGGGGATTGCATTGAATCTGTAGACTGCTTTTGGTAAGATTGCCATTTTTACTATGTTAATCCTACCTATCCATGAGCATGGGAGATCCTTCCATTTTCTCATATCTTCTTAAATTTCTTTCTTTAGAGATTTAAAGTTCTTATCAAAAAGGTCCTTCATTTGTTTAGTTAGTGTTATCCCAAGGTATTTTATATTATTTGTGGCTATTGTAAAGGGTGGTGTTTTTCTGACTTCTTTCTCAGCCCTTTTATCATTTGTGTATAGGAGGGCTACTGATTTTTTTGAGTTGATCTTGTATCCTGCCACTTTACTGAAGGAGTATGTCAGCTGTAGGAGTTCCCTGGTAGAATTTTTGGGGTCACTTATGTATACTATCATATCATCTGCAAATAGTGAAAGTTTGACTTCTTCCTTTCCAATTTGTATCCCTTTGATCTCCTTTTGTTGTCTTATTGCTCTAGCTAGAACTTCTAGTACTATATTGAATAAATATGGGGAGAGTGGACAGCCTTGTCTTGTTCCTGAATTTAAAGGTATCACTTTGAGTTTCTCTCCATTTAATTTGATGTTTGCTGTTGGCTTGCTATAAATTGCCTTTATTATGTTTAGGAATGTTCCTTGTATTCCTGATCTTTCTAAGACCTTTATCATGAAGGGGTGTTGGACTTTGTCAAAGGCTTTTTCAGCATCTAATGAGATGATCATGTTTTTTTTTTCTTTTAGTTTGTTTATATGGTGTATTACATTGACAGATTTTCGTATGTTGAACCATCCTTGCATCCCTGGGATGAATCCTACTTGGTTGTGATGGATAATTTTTTTGATGTATTCTTGGATTCGGTTTGCCAATATTTTGTTGAGTATTTTTGCATCAATGTTCATGAGGGAGATTGGTCTGTAGTTCTCTTTCTTTGTTGCATCTTTGTGTGGTTTGGGTATCAGGGTAATTGTAGCCTCATAAAAAGAGTTTGGTAGTGTTCCTTCTGTTTCTATTGTGTGGAACAATTTGAAGAGTATTGGAATTAGTTCTTCTTTGAAAGTCTGGTAGAATTCTGCACTGAAACCATCTGGTCCTGGGCTTTTTTTGGTTGGGAGACTTTTGATGACTGTTTCTATTTCTTTAGGGGTTATTGGTCTATTTAGATGGTTTATCTGGTCTTGATTTAATTTTGGTATGTGGTATTTGTCCAGAAAATTGTCCATTTCTTCCAGATTTTCCATTTTTGTGGAGTACAGGTTTTTGAAGTATGATCTGATGATTCTCTGGATTTCCTCGTTGTCTGTTGTTATATCTCCCTTTTCATTTCTGATTTTGTTAATTTGGGTGCTCTCTCTTTGCCTTTTGGTTAATTTGGCTCAGGGTTTGTCTATCTTGTTGATTTTTTCAAAGAACCAACTCTTTGTTTCATTGATTTTTTTGTATTGTTCTCTTGTTTTCTATTTCATTGATTTCAGCCCTCAATTTGATTATTTCCTGGCGTCTATTTCTCCTGGGTGAGTTTGTTTCTTTTTGTTCTAGAGTTTTCAGTTGTGCTGTTAATTCATTGGTATGGGATTGCTCCATCTTCTTTATGTGTGCATTTAGAGCTATGAATTTTCCTCTTAGCACTGCTTTCATAGTGTCCCATAAGTTTGGGTATGTTGTATTTGCATTTTCATTGAATTCTAGGAAATCTTTAATTTCTTTCTTTATTCCTTCCTTGACCCATTGGTGCTTCAGTTGGGCATTATTGAGTTTCCATGAGACTGTAGGCTTTCTGTAAATTTTGTTGTTGTTGAAATCTAACTTTTAGGCATAGTGGTCCGATAAAATACAGGAGGTTATTCCAATGTTTTTGTATCTGTTGAGATTTGCTTTGTGACTGAGCATGTGGTCAATTTTCGAGGTTCCATGGGGTGCTGAGAAGAAGGTATATTCTTTTGTGCTAGGGTAGGATGTTCTATAGATATCTATTATGTCCTTTTGAGTCATAACATCTGTTAGGTCCTTTATTTCTCTGTTAAGTTTCAGCCTGGTAGATCTCTCCATTGGTGAGAGTGGTGTGTTGAAATCTCCCACTACTAGTGTGTGGGGTTTGATGTGTGATTTGAGCTTTAGTAATGTTTCTTTTACAAATGTGGGTGCCTTTGTATTTGGGGAATAAATGGTCATAATTGAGACTTCATCTTGGTGGATTTTCCCTGTGATAAATATGTAATGTTCTTCCTGATCACTTTTGATTGAGTTTAATTTGAAGTCTATTTTATTAGATATTAGGAGAGCTACACCAGCTTGCTTATTAAGTCCATTTGATTGGAAAACCCTTTCCCAGCCTTTTACTCTGAGGTAGTGTCTGTCTTTGAAGTTGAGGTGTGTTTCTTGTATGCAGCAGAAGCAATGGATCCTGTTTTTGTACCCATTCTGTTAGCCTGTGTCTTTTTATAGGTGAGTTGAGACCATTGCTATTGATGGATATTAATGACCAGTGATTGTCAATTCCTGTTTTTTTTTTTGTTGGTAGTGTTGTGTGCTTCTCTTCTTTGGTATTTTTTGGTGTGGGATTACCTATTGCCGGATTTTTCACGGGTGTGTCTAATTTCCTTAGGTTGGATTTTTCCTTCTAGTGCTTTCTGTTGGGCTGGATTTGTGGATAGGTATTGCTTAAATCTGGTTTTATCATGGAATATTTTGTTTACTCTGTCTATGAGAGTTTTGCTGGGTATAATAGTCTGAGTTGGCATCCATGGTCTCTTAGTGTCTGCATAACGTTTGCCCAGGACCTTCTAGCTTTCATAGTCTCCATTGAGAAGTCAGGTGTTATTCTGATGTGTCTGCCTTTATATGTTACTTGGCCTTTTTCCTTTGTAGCTCTTAATATTTTTTCTTTATTCTGTATGTTTAGTGGTTTGATTATTATGTGGCAAGGTGTCTTCTTTTTTTGGATCCAGCCTATTTGGTGTTCTGTAAGCTTTTTGTATCTTCATAGGAATTTCTTTCTTTAGGTTGGGAAAGTTTTCTTCTATGATTTTGTTGAATATATTTTCTGTGCCTTTGAGTTGGTATTCTTCTCCTTCTATCCCTATTATTCTTAGGTTTGGTCTTTTCATGGTGTCCCAAATTTCCTGGATGTTTTTTGTTAAAACTTTTTTGGCTTTAGTGTTTTCTTTGACTGACAAATCTATTTTTTCTATTGTGTCTTCAACGTCAGAGATTCTCTGTCCCATGTCTTGCATTCTGTTGATTATGCTTGCATCTGTAGTTCCTGTTCATTTAGTCAGATTTTTCTATTTCCAGCATTCCCTCAGTTTGTGTCTTCTTTGTTTTCTCAGTTTCAATTTTTAAATCTTGAATTGTTTCCTTCATCTGTTTAATTGCTTTTTCTTGGCTTTCTTTGATTTCTCACAATTTTTTGTTTTTTTTCCCTCCATTTTTCATTTCCTCTTTAAGGGAGTTTTTCATTTCCCCTTTAAGAGAATTTTTCATTTCCTCTTTAAGGGCCTCTATCATCTTCTTAAAGTCATTTTTAGGATTGATTTCTTCTGCTTCTGCATTGGTATGTTCAGGTCTTGTAGGTGTAGAACCACTAGGTTCTGATGGTGTCATATAGGTCTTTATGTTGTTGCCTGTATTTTTGCACTGGCATCTACGAATCTCTTCCTCCACTCCGTGCAGGCAGTGTCTGTGTCTGAGGGTGCCTCTCTTGTTCCAATTGGTTGTCTTGGTCCACTGGGAGTTCTTGGTCAAACAGTACTGATGGGCTCTGTTTCTCCAGGAGCAGCTTACTCCAATCGGTGTTAATGGGTTCTGTCTCAGGGAGCAGCTGTTCCCAGTGTGGGCTTATGGCTCGGGTGGTTGTTGGTGTCACATGGGATGGTTTTATTGGCGAGGGGGCAGGGATAGAGACCACTGACCAGTCCCTGGGGCTCCAATGGCTGTTCCCAGTTGGTGCAGGGTGGGCTTATGACTCCAGTGGTCATTGGGGTTACAGAGGCTGGTTCTTGGTGAGGGAGCAGGGAAAGGCAGCTGCCTGGTCCCTGGGGCTCCAATGGCTGGGGGTGGGGGGGAGCAGCATGTAATGTGCCCCCAGGACCTAGGGGCTAGAGACCTGGTCTACCGGTCTGGAGATGGAGCTTTACCTGTTTCCAGTCAGTGTAGGGTGGGCTTATTGACTCCGGTGACCTGGTTCAATGGTTGGACAGCTCCTTTTCTTGCATTCTCTCTGGTAGTGCTCTGCTTGCTCAGTAACTCCTCAGCTGATCTTGTTTCCTCAGACTGTAGGCTTCTGAGACCTCTCCCAAATGGATCTCAGCTGAACAGGTTGATCAATAGAGCAATCTCACCAATGCCTCCAAGTTGTTCAACTTCGAACGATCAGCAACTGAACCCCAGGCTGGCCTTGGGCAGAATGCTCGGGTCCAATCTGGTCATGTCCCACGGCAGCAGCTTCTTCCCTGAGTGCTCTATGAAATCCTCAGCTGTTCCCAGTCGGTATAGGATGGGCTTATGACTCCGGTGACCTGGTTCGGTGGCTGAACATCTCCTTCTCTGTGTTCTCGGGTTGAGCTCTGCTCACTCATCTGCCAACTCCTCAGTTGATCTTGTTTCCTCCAAAACCATTGTTTTAAATCTTTTCAAAAGTAGACAGGATGGCCTTTGGTGATGATACTGCCCTGTAATTCTAACACTTCCATCTCCCTTTCTTTCTCCCTCATTCTCTTCTCTCATTCTCCTCTCCAGAGTTTTTAAAGTTTTAAAATTTGGGTTTGTCTAAGGTTTCTTCATTAATTAATTTGGGTTGTGCCTTTGTAAACTGCTCTTGAAGTTACATTGTGAGTTTCTTACTGGAGTTTACTTTCTTTGTTGCAAAGTTAGGCACTGGGCTAGAAAATGCCCTTACCTTGACTGCTGACAGTGTGCTGTCCAAATGGGATAAGCAGGACACAAAAGAAAGGACTCTGAACCTTGCCAAGACAAGGTAGGACAGCCATTCAGAAGACCCTACTTCACAGAAAAGTCTGTCAGATATTCTAGGCCAGTAAGCGGAACATGGATACCACAACATTGCAAAGGAACCTTGGGTGACTGTCCAGACAGCCAGATGTTTCTGTCATTTCTCACATTTTTTGCAAGTTGCTTGCTTGCACTTCCTGCTTACTCAGGTAATATTATTTCCTTCTCGGGTCTCTGATGGAGTTGAAGACTAGATAGTTATATAGTTATAGTTTTCCTTATTTACCAAACTCAGAAAAGAAACTCACTAAAGAGGTGTAAAGTGTATAGGGTTGAGAGACATTAAAAGACAGCTTTGGATGGTAATGCAAGTTAGGATCAAAAGTGTATTAGGCCGGGCGGTGGTGGCGCACGCCTTTAATCCCAGCACTCGGGAGGCAGAGGTAGTCGGATCTCTGTGAGTTCGAGGCCAGCCTGGTCTACAGAGTGAGTTCCAGGAAAGGCGCAAAGCTACACAGAGAAACCCTGTCTCAAAAAACCAAAAAAAAAAAAAAAAAAAAGTGTATTAGGTATAAGACTTTGGACTCACCAAGATAGGCCAGATAATGGAGTATTTTCTCTGAATTTGTCAAATGCAAATGGACTAGATGTTGTTGATGTATTTATTGCCTGTATATATTGTATATAGTTATTGTACTTATTGTACATAGCTTTTCTTATATTAGTTATAACCTTCTATTTTTATTTTAGACAAAAAAGGGGAAATGTGGTGATATTTTGTTTGTGATCTAACAAATAAAGCTTGCCTGAAGATCAGAATGTAGAGCTAAGCCACTAGTTAGCCACAGAGGCCAGGCAGTGGTGGCGCATACCTTTAATCCCCGCACTTGGGAGGCAGAGGCAGACAGATCTCTGTGAGTTCAAGGCCAGCCTGGACAACTGGCACAAATCATTCGATGCTTTGTCAAGCAAGAGAATGAGGGCCAGGGTATATGCAGCCTGAGGACGAGGGTCTGACAGCGAGAACGATATCTCAGACCACAGTCGTGGGAAATGGCTAAAGATTTAAGCCTGCAATGGGGGCCGACCATAGCTGATGAAGGCTGTGGATGGGGGTTGCCCCAGCCCCGAGGACACCAGAGGGACACTGGATGACCGATGGTCATTCCCATGGGTTCAGGCAACTGTTTACGCTGGCTGGTAAAGGGAAAACTCACCCAATTGTAGCAGCTGGTATTGTGCGAAGTGGTTCAGCGGCTGGGCAAATGGAAAAGTGGGCAGTTGTAGGTAGAGCAAACCTTGCTACAGGATCCCAGGCACAGGGTACTGGGAGGGCCCACTTCGTCTTGGCACCAATGTTATTTATTAAGTGGCACTGTTTACCATTCTAGAGAAGCCACTAGGCACAACAAAACCCACTATAAGAGTTTATTAGGGGAAGGGAATAGAAAGGGTGTGCATAGGCCTATGGAATGACTGTGCAGGAAGAGAGAAAAGGAATAGGTGGAATCTGCTTTTATAGGTCTCCCCTCCCCTGCACATGCACATATGGGTTTACATAGCCACACCACGCATGAGCATAGATTATGTGATCACGCAGCGCACAAATGACTAAGCATCTTGCTTGGCTACTGGACCACAAATGCGTGGTCATGTAACTGGGGGAGTGGCTAGAAATTCTAGCACCGTTGCCTTTTTTTCTTTTTTCTTTTTCTTTTCTTTCTTTCTTTATTTTTTTCTTTTTTTTTTTTTTCTTTTTTGTTTTTCGAGACAGGGTTTCTCTGTGTAGTTTTGGTGCCTTTCCTGGAGCTCGCGCTGTAGCCCAGGCTGGCCTCGAACTCACAGAGATCCACCTGCCTCTGCCTCCCGAGTGCTGGGATTAAAGCGTGCGCCACCACCGCCTGGCCTCTTTTTTTTTTTTTTTTTAAGATAGCATTTCATTATATAGTCCTGGCTGGCCTGGAACTCCGTATGCAGGCCAGACTGGCCTCAAACTCAGAGATCTGCCTGCCTCTACCTCTGGATCTGGGATTAAAGGTAAGCATCGCCTTTTTAAAAAGCCCACCAAGGTGACAGCCGAGAAAAGAGCCATCACTTGTAAGCTAGCCATATGCATTTCGGGGAACGATTTTGGAAGATAACAGCATGCTGCACCACACAGGAAAGGCCTTGTTCTTTGGATCTCTTTCTGTGCCAAACCTTGCTGTCAGAAATGGCTGCCTGTCAGAGAGCAGACAGGAGCAAACTCCGGGGAGTAAAAGCCGGGCTGTGGAGCAGCCCAGCCCACTTCCTAAACCTACCAGGCTTCAAAGCTGGCGCTGAGAGCTGTTACCTGAAATGAAGTTTAAAGGTTTGTTTGGTTTGGTTCAGAGTTTTTGAGACTGGAACTCTGAAAGGCCATGAGGACGACCTTGCATGTTTGGTCTTCCTGCTGCTGTCTCCCAAGTTATGTGCCTCCTGCCTGCACAGGCTTTGTGACCCTGGGCTAGATATTTGCCCTGCCGCAGTAACACTACTCACAATACTGAAATGTGTGAAAAGTGAAGGATTCTGCAAAAACTTTCATCCAGGACACAATTCTTCATAGGGCAGGCATGAAGGGCAAAGAGGAGAGTTTCTCTGATTATATACTATAGAGACTTGCCCCTTTGATTAAAAAAAGTACTTTATTGTTGGAGAAAGACAGAAGAGGAAATGTTAATACTAGTATAGCAAACCCTGATTTAAAATATATTAATTCTGATTCTAAAGAGTAGTAATCCATATTTATGTTCCCAGCTCCTGGGAAGTAGAAGCAGGAGGATCAGGAATCCAAGGTCATCCTCTGATACATATCAAGTTTAAGACAGGCCTCAGGTAACTGCCACACAATGAGCATTGACTTCCAGTAACTTTACACTGTGATTTACCTTTTCTCACCTTTCCTTAAATTCCTGGGAGTGTAGATAACTAAATATATAGATAATATGATAAAGATGGGGCACATACCTCTGGTAGAGTAACTTTTTCATTAAATTAAATTTTATATTTAAAAATGAGAGGGCCAGGTAAATATCATAACAGGTTCCTGCTAACTCAGTTAAGAACTAGGCCTGGGCCAAACCCCTCCCCACCCTCACAGGTAATAACCAAATAAGGACAAGGCCTGGGACTTGTCCAGAATCACCCTAGAATGGAAAAGCTATAGCCTTAGCCCATCCCTGCTAGCACTAACCAATTAGAAATCTACTAATGTGATTGCCACCTTCATAAGCCAATCGTAGATAAAAATGGCCTAACTGTCCTAGGAACTCCCCTTAGCTGTGCTTAAAAGGAGTTTACATATCCCTCCCGGGTCATCAACATTTTGTACAGGTGAGCTACCCCACATGCATGTGGTATAATAACACTTGCTGATTCCATCGTCACTGGTGGTCTTTTACGGGACTTCTTGAGGACTCTAACAAAAAATTATATCCATTATAATCAATTATATAGGATAAAATAAGATGAATGTAAGGGAATCCAGTTGGTAAAATTTTTATACTGGGATCAGGTGGGAGGCAGAGGTAGGCAGATCTCTAGGAGTTCAATGTCAGCCTGGTCTACATAACAAATTCCAGACCAGTCAAGGCTGCATAGTGAGACCCTACCTAAAAAAAAAAAAAAAAAAAAGCCAAAAAATAAACAAGCAAAATTTTATAATGAAATATGATGAGGTAAGCATGTCTTTATAAATATATAATCGGTTATATTTTAAACATAAATTAGCAAGTAGAAATATTTTATAATTTATGTTTTATTTGTTTTGCCTTTGCTTTGAAAATCAGGTTTCTCTGTGTAGCTTTGCGCCTTTCCTGGTACTCACTCTGTAGCTCAGGCTGGCCTTGAACTCACAGAGATCCGCCTGGCTCTGCCTCCCGAGTGCTGGGATTACAGGCGTGCGCCACCACCGCCCGGCCCAGAAATCTGATTTTTATACAAATTTATGATTTTGTGTTTAGCTAGTGAAAAATATAAAGCTATTGCTTAGAGCCAACTTATTTTTATTTTTTATGTATATAAATGTCTGCATGAATGTCCGTGCATCATGTGGGTGCCTAGTGTCCAGAGAAGGTGGTGGGATCACCTGAACTGGCGTCCCAGATGGTTGTGAGCCACCATATGGGTGCTGGGAAAAGAACTCCTGAGCCATCTCTCCAGTCCCTATTTTCCTGTTTTGACTGACCCCTTATTTTGTCCTCCTCTTCTTTAAAGATTTATTTGTATTTTCTGTGTGTGAGTGTTTGCCTCCATGTATGTCTGTGCACCAACCCACGACAGGTGTCTGTAGAGGCCAGAGAGGGCGTTGGATCCCACAGAACTGGAAGTCATGAATGGTTGTGAGCCGCCTTTTGCTCTCTTTTTTTTTTTTCCCCGACTTTTTGTATTTAGGATGCAAATCCCTGACACTGGCATGTGGGGGAAATTATGCCTCTAGTCTGGAGAGGAAATTACTAATGTCTCCAAACTTGCCGGGCTTCTTCCTGCCTGTCAAGGTACGGGTTGCTCTGATGGTGAGCATCAACACCATGTTACCATAGCGCTTGGTCAGAACTTCTGGAAATTTTACTGCTCATGTACGACTTACCCCTCCCTGCACTTTCTCACCCTCAATTTAAACCTCAATGAATTATCGGACTGGAACGTTACTGACAATGTCAAGCTTCCTCTGTAGCGGGGAGGACGTCAGCCGGTGCTCCTGTTGAGGTTCACAGCCTCTGAGAGGGCTCCGGTGAGGCCGTCACTTCTGTTCTCACTCTAATCATTTACCGTAAAAGTCAGACGGGTCGAAGTGGGCAGGAAAGGCGCAGCCATGCTCCAGCAGCCCGAGAACCCACTCCCAGGGACACAGACCAGGGCCGCCCCGACGCCCCGCCCACCCGGCCGGGCCCCCCCTCGCGTCACGTGGGCGCCGGGGGAGGGGAAGTGGGTGGCTCGCCGGCCGCCATCTTGCGAGCCGAGAGGCGGGGCCTGCGGGTCTGTGGCCGCGCGTCCTCGGGGCTCGGGCGGCCTCCGCGCTCCTCCCCACTTTCCCCCCGCCCCGCTCGCTCGCTCGCGCGGCCGCTCTCTGCGTCCGGCCGCGGGGAGCCTGGGAGGGCGGGGGTGTGTCGGCGCGTGCCCGCGCCCTCCAACCGCTGGCCTCCGGGCGCGCTCGGCCGGGCCTCGGGGGCGGACGGCAGGGCGGACGGGGCGGCGGGGCGGCGGGGAGGGGGCTGCTCCGTCCGCGAGGGCGGCGCGCTGCGGGCTTGGCGGCGGCGGCTGCAGCGGTGGCGGCGCGCTCGGGGCCCGCGTCCGCGGCGCTCCCGGGCGCCATGTACCGCAGCGGCTCCCGCTCCTCTGTCTCTTCGCACCGGCCGAAGGACGGCGGCGTGAGCGGCTCGCGAGCCGGCCGCCCGGGGGGCTCCTCCTCAGGCTCGGCGCGCCGCCCCTCCTCGCCGCCGCCCTCCGGCTCGGCGCGCCTCCCCTCCCGCCGGCCCCGCTCGCCCTCAGGCCACCGCGGGCGCCGGGCCTCGCCGTCCCCGCCTCGGGGTCGTCGCGGCTCCCCGTCCCCGCCCCGTGGCCGCCGGGCCTCGCCGTCCCCGCCCCGTGGCCGCCGGGCCTCGCCGTCCCCGCCTCGGGGTCGTCGCGTCTCCCCGTCCCCGCCGCGCGCCCGTCGCGGCTCCCCGTCGCCACCGCGGAGCCGGCGACTCTACCCGCCGGGCCTGGCTGGCTTCCGAGGCAGCATTCGAAGCGAGTCCCGCGCCGACTTCGCTCGGGACGGCCGCGGAGACCATCCAGGCGACGGCGGCAGTCGGGTAATCCCACCCTTCGCCTGGGTCGCCCCTCGATCCCAAGCCCCGGGGCCTCCGCGCTGGAGTCCGAAGGTCCACGTCTACCCCGCTCCCTGACAGCCGCGGGCGCCTGGTTTACACAATAACGGACCCGAGACCCTCTCGGTCGCCGGGTCGCAGCAGAACGCCCGGTTTCTTGGAAGAGGCTTTCGCTATGTGGAAAAGTTAAAGCGAGGGGAATTTCGTCCATACTTATTGGCGCCTTGAGGTTTCCCTGGGGTTTGGTGAGATTCATTTCCCTTAAGGCCTGAGTTTAGGAAAGCGTGAACCAAAGCAGGCTGGATGGTGGAGCTGTCATGGGGGTCTCAGTTGGAGCTGTTGCTCCGAAACGAGGTGTGCATAATCAATTATTGTGATTGCTGCCCACCGGTTAGCGACGTGACAGCAGCTCCCAGCATTCTGTTAGTGCTCACAGCCCCTTGAGGTAAAGCAGTGAGTGTTACTCCTTTTCTCACAGCTGAGGAATCCGCTCAGAAAGGTTTAAGTAACTGAATCAAGGTGACAGAGCTACAAGTGATGGGCTGTGGTTCAGTTCACATGTTTGATTCTCACAGCCCGCGGTTTTAAATGTTAAAATGTACTGCTAGAGGAACAGCGTGACATTAATTTATGGTGATGGGGGGGTATAGGTCCGAAGTGGAGGGCTCGCAAAAGTATGAAACCCGACTTGGATCCTCAGCATCCTGTTAAAAAAAGAAAGCATAGATTTGATATTGACCTCTCAGGTAGCGCTACAATTCTAGTAGAGTCTCTGCATGTGGCCTGGTGTTTGGGAGTTTTTGTTTGTTTGGTTTCAGTCCATTTGTCTTTGTTAGTGAAGAGTTTCTCTTGAATAGCACAATATAAAACACGTCCTTGGACTCTGATCATAGATAAACTGATTTGTCACACTGTTAAGACTTTGAAAAGCCCCTCACTACAGAGGAATCAAGAATAGAATACTGTACTCCTGCCTCCAGTCTCTTCTGGATACTGTATTTGCTCCAGTTCTCTGGCCTGTAGGAAATTTTTATCTCCTTTCTCTTCTGTCCAATCTGAACATTTACCTCATCTGACCTGTTAGGTGTACCTTCAGGGTAAATCCCCAGCACTCTGATGGTCCTCTTACCTCTTCCTTCGATTGTTAACATCTGCCTTCTTTACAATTTAGTCTTGCTACTCACCAGTTTTTTTCTGTGTTTAGCAATCAAGCTGTTTTTTAAAAATATTCTTAATTAATTGTATTCATGTGTACCTGTGTGGGGGTATGTCCATAGTAGTGCATATGCTAATGGAGACTTTGGATCCCTTGGTGCTAGTTGTTAGCTGCCTGAGGGGGGTGTCATGAACCAAACTGGTCCTTTGCAAGAACAATACTCACTCTCAGCTGGCACCCCAAACTGATTGTAAGCCTTCACTTTATACATTTAGTAAGCATAGATTGAGCATCTGTGGTCTTGGCGGTGGTCTGTGGTGTGTTAAATGTGATTAAGGGCTAAAACCAAAATTAAGCAGTGAGTTACCATTTTTCATAGGATTTCAAGGGAAAGAACCTCCTGAGATGTGAGCTTTGAATGAAGACCCTAGAGATTGAGAGATCTAGTAGTGTAGGCTCCTGAGGAAGAGTATAGTTGGGTCACATGACATTGATACTTAGACCCCTTCTATGGCTCTCACCACACTAAGAGTCCAGTCCAGATTTCCTAAGAGTTTTGTTCTCTTCTGTCTGTCACATTGCTGCAGCTGTGCTGACCTCTTCTGATGCCCAGAGCACGCCAGTTCATTCCTGAGATGTTGCTTCCCTTGGCCTGAAACATCTGTTTTCTTTGAAAGACCTATAAGCTTCCCACTTCCTTCTCAAGTTAAATGACAACTTCTCAGAAATGCTGCCTTTAGCCACCCTATCTGGGGAGACTCCTCCTTTTCCTTAGTCTTTTACAGTTCATTTTTTAGTGACTGGGCCACTTACTGCTGCTCTCAAGTCCTTAGAGCTGGTTTGGCTTTTCCCCTTTAAGCCAGATGTGTGTCGGTCCTGAAGGCAGGGGTTTATTTACTTGGCTACCCCATGTTCCATAAGAGTAAGAGGCCATGTCTCAGGAGTGGGGAATATGAGCTTTTATCTCTGAGGCTATTTCTAAAACTCTTTTTTATTGTGGAATGATTCCTTACCTTGATAGACAACAATTTTATGAGTAGGGAATACATTCTGGAGCATAGAGATGTCTTCATATGTTGACTATCATATATTTTTGTCTTTTAACTTTGTAGAGACGTTCTCCTGGTCTGTGTTCTGATTCTTCTTTGGAGCAGAGTCTAAGAATCACTGTTGGCAATGACCACTTCTGTGTTAACACACCAGAACGGCGTCGACTTAGTGACCGGTTGGGATCACCAGTTGATAATCTGGAGGATGTGGACAGGTAGGTTTCAACTATGGCAGGGCACTTCATATTAGTTCTGGAAGGCAGAAATACTGCTGGTTCTCTAAGTGACGTGTTTGAAAGTATGGTGCCAGCACTGAAGTTATCCTTATGTCTGTGTCTAGTAGAAGATCTAACACTGGGAAAGGCTGAGTAGGAAGAGTGTGTTGACGTAGACTTATGTTTCTGAATGAAATGTGTGCCAGAAAGAGAACATTATCGTACAGCTAGAAAGAGAAGGCTAGGGGACACAGTCAAATTCTGGATTAAAATAAAATTTAAGAGGAGCCCCCCCTTTAACAAAATGGGAAGTCTTTGTTTGCTTTCTTTCTTTTTTTTTTTCCCCCCAAGAATGGCTTCTGTGTGTAGCCCTAGCTGTCTTGGAACTCACTCTGTAGACCAGGCTAGCCTCAAACTCAGAGATCCACCTGTTTCTGCCTCCTGAGTGCTGGGATTAAAGGCGTGCGCCACCATGCCTAGCTTTTGTTTTCTTATTGATGGAGAATTTATTTATTTGAGATCGAGTCTCACTATGTAGCCCTAGATGGCTTTGAACTCACAGAGATAGGCCTGCCTAGTGCTAGAATTAAAGGCCTGGGGTACTACACTTGGCTTTTGGGGGGCATAGGGCAGTCTGTGTAGTCCTGGCTGATCTGGAACTCACAGAAATCGTCCTCCCCCTGCTTCCTGAGTGCTGAGATTACAAGCATGAGCCCAACACTCTGCTTAAAATAATGTTCTTAATGATTCTTTTTTAGCTTGTCCAGGCTAGAATATAGATACTGAAAGCATTTAAATAAACTACTGGATAATGCATGTATGTATATTAAGTGTATGAAGTAGTAATAGAAACTTAGAGATCTTTAAAATGTGTGGCCGGGCAGTGGTGGCACACACCTTTAATCCCAGCACTTGGGAGATAGAGGCAGGTGAATGTCTGTGAGCTCAAGGCCAGCCTGGTCTACAAAGTTCCAGGACAGCTAGAGCTGTTACACAGAGAAACCCTCTTTCAAAAAAACAAACAGAAAATGTTGAGTGCTAAGGAAGGACAAATAAACTACACAGTGTGGAACATAGACTTCAATTATATATATTATATATGGGGAGTAAATAATTTTATTACCTCACAAATGTAAAAGGTAAAGATGAGAGTATAGGACAGCATTTTCTCCATCCTAGAGCATATCTGTTTTAGTCTCTAGCACATTGGGGTTTCATAAATGATTCATTAGTGATTAATCAAGGAAATATTGTTTATTACAGGTAATGTTGAGTTTTGTATAGAGTATAGGCAGGCAAATGGAGACAGCTGGGCAGGAAGTTTGAGGACAGAGGTGCTACTGGTGCTCTTTACTTCAAGGCTCCAATGGCTATGGATGCAGTGAAGCAAGGCAGGACAGCCTTATGTAACATTGAGGTTTCTGAAGATAGGGCTGCAAGGTATGTGACTGGATCGTTAATGGAGTCACCAGCTCTTGCCCTTCAGTCGGCTGCTATTTTGGGAGGTGACTGAGTAGGTGGACTAGGGTGGTGGTACAGGGTGTGATTCTCTTCCTTCCTTGCGGGGTTTCCTTTTGTGGGGCCTAACCTGACATTTCCTCTTCGTTATGCACATATGCTCCTGATAAGCAGCTATCTTTTTAAGTTAGAAAAATTTAATTTCCTTCATAAGGTATTTAGAACTGTAATATTTCCAGAATCATGTGTTTTAGAGAAATCTGCTTTACAGAATGTGAGAATAAGGGTCTAAATGGGAGCTGAGAGTCTTGTGTGTGTGTGTGTGTGTGTGTGTGTGTGTGTGTGTGTGTGTATTTTTGTTTTCCAGTTTTCTCAAGATAGGATCTCTCTGTGTAGCCCTGGCTGTCCTGGAACTCAGGATGTAGACCAGGCTGGCCTCCTACCTCTGCCTCCCGAGTACTGGGATTAAGGTGTGAACCACCACCAGCACTCAGTTTTCTGTTTTATATTTTACCACCTGCACATTTGTGATTACCTTTTTTTAAATTAATTTATTTTTATTTAATGTGCATCGGTGTTTTGGCATGGGTGTTGGGTCCCCTGGAACTGGAATGACAGACAGTTGTGAGCTGCCGTGTGGGTGCTGGGAATTGAACCAGATCATCTGGAAGAATGGTCTCCATCCTGTGATTACTTTTTATGTGGATAGTTACCATCCAGTAAAATAAGGTTGTAGAGTCATTAGCATATTCAGTATGTTTCCTGATGGTGGGTCTGGTCTTCAGCTAATTAAATAGACCATTTCCAGGGCTGGAGGGATTGCTCAGCAGTTAAGAGCACTGACTGCTTTTCCAGTGGTCCTAAGTTCAATTCTCAGCAACCACATGGTGGCTCACAACCACCTGTAATGAGATCTGGTGCCCTCTTCTGGCCTGCAGGGATACAGGCAGAACACTGTATACATAATAAATAAATAAGAATAAATTTTAAAAAAAAAGAACACTTGCTGTTCTTGCAGAGGACCTGAGTTCAGTTTCTAAAACCCATGTCCAGCAACACACAACCAGTTGCAAACCTGTAACTCCAGTTCCAAGGAATCCAATGCCCACTTCTGGCCTCCATGTACTCCAGTGGACACAGCAGAACACAGACACAGAAACACACACACACAAACACACTTCACTCTTTCTAAATAAAAACTTTAGGCCAGGCGGTGGTGGCGCACGCCTTTAATCCCAGCACTCGGGAGGCAGAGCCAGGCGGATCTCTGTGAGTTCGAGGCCAGCCTGGGCTACCAAGTGAGTTCCAGGAAAGGCGCAAAGCTACACAGAGAAACCCTGTCTCGAAAAACCAAAAAAAAAAAAAAAAAAAAACTTTAGGCCAATTTCCAAAAGGCCATGTTAATTTTTCTTTTTCTTCTTGAGACCACTGCCCCCAATATTTTCCCTCTTACTGAATCTGTCAAGTCTTGCTATTAGTTTTTTTTGGTAACAGCCAGAGTGTCTTAGTTAGAGTTTCTATTTCTATGATAAACACCATGACCAAAAGCAAGTTGGGGAGGAAAGGATTTGTTTGGCTTACATTTCCACATCATAGTTTATCACTGAAGGAAGTCAGGACAGGAACTCAAGCAAGGCAGGAACCTGAAGACAGGAGCTGATGCAGAAGTCATGGAGGGGTGCTGCTTACTGGCTTGCTCCACCTGATTTCTTATAGAATCCAGGACAACCACCCTAGGGTGATGGTTAATGCTCCTCCACAGGCTTCCTACAGCCCGATCTTATGGAGGGATTTTCTTTCTTTTTTTTTTTTTTTTTTTTTTTTTTTTTTTTTTCAAGACAGGGTTTCTCTGTGTAGCTTTGAGCCTTTCCTGGAACTCACTCTGTAGACCAGGCTGGCCTCGAACTCACAGACATCCGCCTGGCTCTGCCTCCCGAGTGCTGGGATTAAAGGCGTGCACCACCACTGCCCGGCTTTTCTTTTTTCTTTTTTCTTCTTAAATTTGTTTATGTGTGTTGGTGTTTTTGTCTGCATATATGTCTGTGTGAGGGTGTCAGATCTTGGAGTTACAGGCAGTTGTGAGCTGCCATGCCATATGGGCGCTGGGAATTGAACCTGGGTCCTCTGGAAGAGCAGTCAGTGCTCTCAACCTCTGAACCATCTCTCCAGCCCAGGAGGCATTTTCTTAAGTGAGGTTCCCTTCTCTCAGATGACTACAGCTTGTGTCAAGTTGGCATAAAACTAGCCAGGACACCAAGTTATCAAGATTATGGTCTAACCTTAACAGCCCTAACTGGAGTATCTCTTATTCTAAAATGGGAGTGTGAACAAGTTGAGTGAAAAATTCTAAGACATTTGGACACTAAGATACATATTTACAGAGTTGTGTTTCCACTGTTACAACGAATTTTATAATATTTTTATTATGACTGGAGAAATCCTGATATACTTACCCTTACTGCCCTCACCTTATCTCAGTTCTAGGTAATATTTTTATTTATTTATTTATTTGTTTGTTTGACTGTTTCTCTGTGTAACAGTCCTGGTTGTTCTGGAACTCTCTATATAGACCAGGCTGTCCTTGAACTCACAGAGATCTGCCTCTGCCTCCCCAGTGCTGGGATTAAAGGTACATGCTACCACCGCCCAGCTGTGCTTTCTACTTTTATAGGAACAATGTATGTTTTTCTTTTAAGATTTACTTATTTACTATGTATACAGTGTTCTGCCTGCACCAGATTTCATTACAGATGGCTATGAGTCACTATATGGTTGCTAGGAATTGAACTCAGGACCTCTGGAAGAGCAGCCAGTGCTCTCAACCTCTGAACCATCTCTCCAGCCCCAATGTATAATTCTTTTCAACTAGCTTTCACATATTTTAAGGTTCATCTATGTTTATAGTGTTTGTTTTTATTGCCAATAATATTTCATTGTATGGATATACCAAATTCTGTTTTTTCTTTATTAGTAAATGGATGAATATCATTGGGTTGCCTTTTCTTTTAGCTGTTATAAATAACTCTACTATGAATGTTGTTGTACAAGCTTCTTTGTGGATTTATATATCTGTAGACCAGTGGTTCTCAACCTTCCCAATGCTGCTTTAATACACTTTAATACAGTTCTTCATGTTGTGGTGACCCCCAACCATACAATTATTTTCGTCACTACATCATAACTGTAATTTTGCTACTGTTATGAATTGTAAATATCTGATATGCAGGATATCTGATATGCAACCCCTGTGGAAGGGTCGATTAATAACCCCCCCATGGGTCATGACCCATAGGTTGAGAACCACTGCTATAGACAGATACATTGTTGTCAGTTCTTGCTCTTTGGGGGCCCACCATCCAGCTCCCAAATAAATCACACATGAAAGTTTATTCTTTTTTTTTTTTTTTTTTTTTTTTTTTTGTTTTTCGAGACAGGGTTTCTCTGTGTAGCTTTGCGCTTTTCCTGGATCTCGCGCTGTAGACCAGGCTGGCCTCGAACTCACAGAGATCCGCCTGCTCTGCCTCCCGAGTGCTGGGATTAAAGGCGTGCGCTACCACCGCCCGGCGAAAGTTTATTCTTAACTATGAATGTAGCTGGATAATTTCTCTCCAGGTCCTGCCAATCCCCCCTCCTTCCACCCACCCCCCCCCCACCCCACCCCCCACCCCCCCCCCACCCACCCCCCACCCCCCCCCCACCCCCCCGCAGTCCCGCAGTCCACTTATAAAATAATCACTCAGAAGCTTATATTACTTATAAACTGTATGGTCATGACAGGTTTCTTGCTATCTAGTTCTTATATCTTAAATTAACCCATTTCTATTCATCTATATGTTGCCACATGACTTGTGGCTTACCAGTATCTTAACATCTGCTTGTCATGGCGGCGACTGGCAGCGTCTCCTGACCCAGCCTTCCTGTTCCAGAATCCTCCTCTCTCTTTGTCCTGACTATACTTCCTGCCTGGCTACTGGCCAATCAGCACTTTATTTATTAACCAGTCAGAGCAACACATTCACAGCATAGAGAACATCCCACAGCATATGAATACCTGGCCTTAGCTTAGATTGTTTCTAGCCAACTTTTCTTAACTTTAAATTATCCCATCCACCTTTTCCCTCTGGGCCTTTCCCGTTCTCTTACTTCTGTAAATCTTACCCTTACTCCATGGCTGGCTGTGTGGCTGGGTGACTGGTTCCTGCAGTCCTCCTCCCTCTCTGGCTCCTTCCTTTTCCTTCCATATCTCTCCTATATATTCTCTGTGCCTGCCGGACTCACCAATCCTTTCTCTTCTCTCGCCATTGGCCATTCAACTCTATTAGACCATCAGGTGTTTCGCACAGGCAAAGTATCACAGCCTCACAGTAACATAGGGCCAGCTGGAGAGATGGCATGGTGACTAAGAATGTAATGTACACTGATCTTTTAGAGTATCTAAGTTTGGTTTCCAGCTCCCAACTGCCTCTAAGCTCCAGAGGATCCAAAACCCTCTTCTAGAAACCCCGGGCGGGGCCTTCCTCTTCGCTGTTGCTAGTTGTGAGTCCCAAATGCAAAACTTGAGCTGTCCCTCCTATGCCATGTAGCTCTTCTGTGTCACAATGAGATTTTTTGATAAAAAAAAAAAAAAAAGATGTTAATAATTACTTTCCTCTGGATGGTAATTCATTCTGGATTTTTTTTTTTTTTTTTGGAGACTGAGTTCCATTTTAACGTTCAGGCAACTCATTCTAGCCAGTCTGGTCTCAAACTCACAGTGATTATCCTACCTCAGCCTCCTAAGTCCTAAGATTACTGGTTTCATAATTATTTTTTTTAGATGAATTAGATTTCTAAAACTCTAGAGGATCTCCTGGTATAAAGGATGTCTGGGCCGGCGAGATGGCTCAGCAGGTAGAAGCACTGACCACTGAGCCTGGAGACCTGCGTTTGATCCCTAGGACACATATAACAGAAGGAGAGAACCGACTCCTCTTGTTCTCATCTGACCTCCACACATGCGCCACAGAACACATGTGCCCACATACATAGAGACATACACACACACAATTTGTTTGTTTTTGTTTTTCAAGACAGGGTTTCTCTGTGTAGCTTTGGAGCCTGTCCTGGAATTTGCTCTGTAGACCAGGCTGGCCTCGAACTCACAGAGATCCGCCTGGCTCTGCCTCCCAAGTACTGGGACTAAAGACATGAGTCTCCACTGCCCGGCACAAAAAATTTTTTTAAATGCAATTTAAAAAAAATCCTAGAGGATCTTTATTTCCATTTGTGATTTAAATCAAAACCCTGGTCTTTTGGATCATAGAAGCTCTGTGACCAACCATAGTACCCTGCTTCTGAACTAAAAGGAAAACCATCTCATCCTGAATTTTTACATTTGTGTTATGAAGATCTGAAATCTTTGTATTTCTGAAAAATAAAAATACACAGTGAGCCAAAACATCACTTATTGCCGGATCCTGTGGTAGGAGACTGCTTGTAGATCCAAGACAAGGCAGGAAAGAGCATGACCAAACAGTTTTTGGGGTCTTAGTTATCCTTATAATCAAACTTTTCCCCCAGTAGAAATATGTCAGACTTGGTATGTAGACGGGAAGTTGGACTGGTAGGTACCACTTTCATGAGGTGGAAAGTCTAGAACCTCCCTGACTGCTGTCCCAGCTTCTTTCCTTAGGTAGCTCCTAAGTGCTTGTAGAGTCTCTGTGGGCTGGAGATACATATATATGCTCAGTGATAAGCACTTGCTGTTAGATGTGGAAGCCCAGGATCTATCCCCTATACAGCTAAGGAAAACAAAACAGATTAAGAAACAACCCCAAGCCGGGCGGGTGGTGGCGCACACCTTTAATTCCAGCACTTGGGAGGCAGAGCCAGGCGGATCTCTGTGAGTTCGAGGCCAGCCTGGACTACCAAGTGAGTTCCAGGACAGGCCCCAAAGCTACACAGAGAAACCTTGTCTCAAAAAAACCGAGAGAGAGAGAGAGAGAGAGGAGAGAGAGAGAGAGAGAGAGAGAGAGAGAGAGAGAGAGAGAGAAGCAACCCATGGGACAAAGCTTGGAAGCCATTGTTCTTGAATGATGTTTCTCAAACTTTAAAGCACATTCAAATCACCTGTGAATCTCATTAAAATTCAAACTGTGGCCCAGTAGGTGTGAGATGGAGCCTAAAAATTTGTATTTCTTTTTTTGTTTGTTTTTCTGTTTTGTTTTTGAGATAGGGTCCTACAGCCAATCTGTCCTCAAACTCACTATGCTCACTGGTATTACAGATATGGACCATCATGTATCATTATTAGAATCACTATTTCATAATAAATTCTCAGTTAATGCTAGGGATGCTGGTCCTGATAAAGAGCTTAAATTTAGTTAGTCAAGTTTTTGTTGTTATTGTTTTTAAGATTTATTTATTTTTATATGTGTGGGTGTTTTTCCTGCGTGTATGTCTGTGTACTATGTGTATGAATGGTGCCTGAGGAAGAGGCCTGAAGAGGGCATTGGATTCCCTGGAATTGGTAGTAACAGTTGGTTGTGAAACCATCATGTGGGTTCTGGGAATCAAACCCATGTCCTCTAGAGGAGCATGCAGTGCTTTTAACGGGTGAGTCATCTTTCCAGCCCGTTATGTCTTTTGTTTGTCTAAGAAAGTGTTTGAGTATGTAGCCCTGGAATTGAGAGCTACCTGCCTCCATGGTGCCGGGATTAAAGGTCCAGCTAGTCAAGTTGTATCAATTAGGACTCTGCCTTTTTTTTTTTTTTTTTTTGAGATTTATTTTTATTTTTCAGTTTTATGTATACATGTGCTTCTGTGTGAGTATGCACATGTGGATGCAAGTGCCCTTATAATCCAGAAGAGAGTGTCTAATCCCCTGAAACGGGAGTAAGCCATTGAACATGGGTATGGGAACTGAACTTGGTTCTATTTTTTTTTTTTTTTCTCCCAGAGCTGAGGCCCGAACTCAGGGCCTTGCGCTTGCTAGGCAAGCGCTTTACCACTGAGCTAAATCCCCAACCCCTGAACTTGGTTCTTGTAGAAGATAGTACGCAGTCTTAACTGCTGAATCATTTCTGTAGCTTCTTTGTGATGCTTGTATCTCCTGAGCTCCAGTGCATCCTCAGACTACTCTGCATCCTCAGACTAATTAAAACAATAATTAGCTTAAGAGTTCTGTAGCTGTATTAGTAATAGTAACTCTTGATGAGACGCTAAAGCAGCTGGTGACCCTGGGAAAGGGAGAGGGAATGTTCTGTGTGTAATCTCTCTTTGAATTTCAATCATTTGCTTTTGCTTTAAGCATTCTTTTGTTCCCTTCCTAAATAATACTATCTTAGCATTGTCTGGCCTTTCTCTCTCCAAGGCCAATATATTCAGTGATGCTTGTCTCTTTTCTCAGGGATGATCTGGCTGATGATTCTGTCTTCACTCGAAGCTCCCAGTGCTCTCGGGGCCTTGAAAGATACATTTCTCGGGAGGAGGGGCCGCTTAGTCCATTATTGGGACAACTCGATGAGGACTACCGAGCAAGAGAAACGTTTTTGCACAGATCTGAGTATAGTCCCCATATCAGTTGCCATGGTGAACTGTTGAGGGGAGCAGAACGGAGTAGAGACAAACTCAGAAGCTCCTCCTACTCTACACGATCTGAGGAAAGAGGCCGGGAGACCAAAAGACCCCGTTATGACGACACAGAAAAGGTACATGGCATAGGAGGGGACCACTCAAGTTTTACATACGGGACCCGCAGCTATCGACAGCGAAGAAGAAGCCCCAGCCCAGGGTTTCTCGACCCCGAGTTTCGAGAACTGGACCTTGCCAGGCGAAAGCGAGAGGAAGAAGAAGAACAAAATAGGAGCTTGAGTCAGGAGCTTGTGGGAGTTGATGATGATGATGGAACTAGCTGTTCCATCCCTGGATTGTCAGATGTCCTAGCAACAGAGCCAGGATATCCTTTGCATCAGCCTGAAGAAGTGCCTGTGATGCCCAAGAAGTCCATTCTGAAGAAGCGAATTGAAGTGGACATGAAGCCTTCCTTTCAGGTCTCTGTTGTATTTCTCTTGATAGTCCCTCTGATATCCTAAATCCTGATACTTTCCTGTGACCATGTTCCTTAATAGTATCTGTGTAACATGTGCTGTGCTGCTGACATCCTTATGCCTAATAGTGAGCTACTCCTAGGATTCTCCAGATTAAACTGTAGGCTCATAATGTATCAACAAGGGCTTCTGTTACTACATTACTTTCTAAATAGATTGAGGAGAGTATCTGCCTTGATTTTTTTCCCCCATAAATTGAATAGCCCTACAGGAATCTCTGAATGTGGATTCTTGGAAATTAAGCCTAAGGGCAAAAGGAGAAGATAATCTTGATTTCTTTATCTTTTAGGAAGAAGACAATGTATGAGTTGTAGGACATTAGACTAGAGATCAAGTGGTTCTGATTTAGGAACATCAACTTCCTGTGTAAATTTTAGATGAGTCACAACAGTCCTGGCCTTGACATTGCTTTTCCTTCCTATGAAAAGATGGTCAGGCAAGACTACTCGTGTGACTCGAGGCTCCTGAGCACGCACTGAGACATTCAGAAAACAAGACGTTGACCACTTAGAGTTCCAGAGCATCCTGTCTCCAGAGTAGTCCTACTTGTGTGTTTCCTTTGGTCATCAGTAGATAGGGAGATAAGGTGGGTAAGGCGGTGTGCACCTATAACCCCAGCAGCTGAGAGACCGGTGCAGGGGGGCTCTAAGTTCAAGTCTGTTAGGGCACATTGCAAGTTAAGGCCAGCCTGGGCTACATAGTTAGACCCCCACCATTTCTGGGGGCAAGCCTGATGACTTAAGTTTGATTCCCAGATCCTGACTCCTATAAAATCCACACATATAGTGCTCTTGTGTGCCCATATATTCACACACCTTCCCCCTCCCCCTTCTTTCTCTCTCACACACACTGTGCTCAGTGTGTGCCCATATATTCACACACTTCCCTTCTCTCCCTCCCCCTCCCCCCCATACACACAGTGTGTTCACGAGTGTCCGTATATTCACACACCTCCTACCCTAACAACAACAATAAGAAGCACAGTTCTTAAAACAAAAAAGGGAGACAAGCTAGGGAAAATGTCTAAAATCCTTTTGAATTCAAATTCCTTGATGAAGAATAGAACACATGGGTAAAGGTCACGACCACTCAGTCTGGCAGAGACAGTTGGAGAGATGGGGACTTAGTTTTGAGCTTGGCTGAAATGACTTCTTTTTATAACTTAGATCTCTTCTATTGAAGAAACATCTCAGTTCTAGTGTTCTGTGATTCTTCCCAGATGCTAAATCAGTGTGCTTGCTTGTGTTTGCAGCTGGAGAGCTTTTCCAGCAGACCCAGCTCCGGTCGGGATCACCCTCTCTATTCGGAACATTCACCTCCTCCACTAGGTGGTGCCATTCCTGCTTTTGCTTCAGAGATTGAAAGTAAGGGAACTACAGTGGAGGTTGACCCGAAGGAACCTCAGAGTAACCCATACCAGTGGGGTCCCCTCCGTGAGATCCCTAAAGACAGCAATCCTCTCAGTGACAAATTGGACAGTTTTCTGTGCTATAAGGAAAAGTTGAACTTGAAGGCTGAGGGACTTGAGCGACATACAGACTTCTTACTGCCCCATGAGAGAGCTAGCCAGGATGGCAGTGGCTTTTCCCGAATTCTGAGCATGTTGGCTGATCCTACCAGTACACAGGAAAAAAGAAGACGAAGTTTCCCTGATATTGAGGATGAGGAGAAATTTCTCTATGGGGATGAAGAGGAGGATATAAAAGCAGAATCTCCACCTAAGGCCCTCGGGGACTCCGAGAGTAAAGGTTTGAGACAGAAAGCAAGCTCTCTGCCCTCAACTCCAGCCATAAAGCTAGAATCACTAGAAGAGAGCAATCCAGAATATGCCAAGATTCATGACTTGCTTAAGACCATAGGGCTGGATATTGGAGTAGCAGAAATTAGTAAATTGGCTGCACGTACCCAGGAGCGACTTCATGGCAAGAAGCCATCGTCACGCTCCTTAGCTGACCGGCGTTCATCTGCTGACCGACACTTTTCAGCTGACCGCTGTTCCTCAGTTGACCACAGTTTCTCGACTGATCGGCGCTCATCAGATTCTCACAGACTTGAGAGCAGGGAGGCACATGCCAGCAATACTCAGTCCCCAGAAGTATCTCATCCACACCCAGCCTCCCCGGTAGATCCTTACCTGCTCACAAAAAATAGCCCTCCATTCTTAAAGTCTGACCATCCAATGGTTCATGTTTCAGGACCAGACGTAGTTGGCAGTGGGTTTCAATCACCTGTTCCCGTTAGGTGCATGTTGCCATCGGCTCCATCTGCTCCAATTAGACTTCCACACCCTGCCCCTTTAACCCAGTTCCATATACCAAGGCCACCGCCCCAGTTTGCTCCACCTCGGTTACCTCCAAACTACCAGGGATCTGTCATTCCCTCTCCTTCCTTTGATGCCTATAGGCACTACATGGCATACACAGCCCCAAGGTGGCCCATGTATCCTGCCTCTCAACCATCAAGCCTCCCTGTATCGGAACCACACAGGCTAATACCAACAATCATCAAACAAGCTACAAACAAACAAGCTAGTCGTCCCAATCTCCTTGTGATCCCCACTGTGACTCCTGAAAAGTCCAAACAAGAGGTGTCAGTGCTAGGCTCGGTTTCTGCTAAGCAAGTTCCTGTGCAGGTGTCCATTCCATCACTCATAAGATATAATCCAGAGAAGACCTCTGACGAGAAGAACCGTGCTTCCCAGAAGCAGAAGGTGAATATTAGCTTTGGTCATCTCATGCCTGAGTTTTCTGTTTCTATTTAACAAAAACAGATAGTTTGTACCTGTTTTTTAGAGGAGGTTTACATCATTACCAAGTAATATATGTAATAGTCCCTTTGAGCTGCTAATGTTTTGTCCTTAACAGTTTTTAAGTATTTCTCTGTCATGTATAGTCTGAAGATACAGAGGGTAGAAGCTGGGAACCTTGAAGCATCATATAGTCTCGTCTTTTTCCACATAAAGAAATGTAATCTTTGGAAGACAAAAACATTTTAATTTTGTATGGTATTCAAATACTTTGAACTTTAGCCTTAAGTCTCATTGACAGTCTTAAGTTTCAAAAAAAGAAAAAACAAAAGCGTCAAGAAAGTGTTTGGAGACTGAGCACTTTCCCTTTAAGAGCCTCACACTAAGTCAGGGCTGATAATACATGGTTTTTCTCATTTGTCTATTAAAGACAAGCCATATTTGCCTTTTTTTCTTCTTCTGTTAGCTGGTAGTACTGGTTAAGAGATAATAAAATTCAGGACAGCTATATCTCTTTGGTTGTGTGTTTGTTTTGGGACCATGGTCTTGCTATATAGCCCTGGCTAGCCTAGAACTCACTCTGTAGACCAGACTGGCCTAAAACTCAAAGGATCCACCTGCCTCTGCCTCCTGAGTGCAGGATTAAATGAATGTGCTACCATGCCCAATCTGTATCTGTATTTTAACTTTGACTTTTGTGATCTGGGGTGAGGTTTGTTTGTTTGTTTATTTGTTTGGTTTTGTTTGGTTTGTTGTTGTTGTTTATTTTTTGTTTTTTTCTGAGACGGTTTCTCTGTGTAACCCTGGCTGTCCTGGAACTCGCTTTGTAGACCAGGCTGGCCTCGAACTCACAGAGATCCACCTGAGTGCGGGGATTAAAGGCATGTGCTGCCACCATCTGGTGAGTTGTTTTTCTTTTTCTTTTTTTTTTAATTCTTTTTATTTTTTAATTTAAGAATTTATTTAGTTTATGTGAATGAGTGTTTTGTTTGCATGTGTGTCTATGCACTATATACGTACCTGGTGTTTTAGAGACCAGAAGAGGGCTTCAGATCTCCTGAGACTGCAGAGTTACAGGGGGTTGTGAGCCACTGTGTAGGTGCAGGAAATATATAGGACCCAGATTTTCTAAAAGAGCAGCAATGTTCTTAACCACTGAGCTACCTCCAGCTCTAAGATTTATTTTTAATAATAATAAATATATATATATTTGTATCTGTATATGGACTCATGCACATGTGAGTGCAGGTACCCAAGGAGTCCAGAAGAGGATGTGGGATGCCCTGGAACTAGAGTTACAGGCAGTTGTGAGCCACCTGATATGGGTATTGGGAACTGAACTCAGATCCTCTACAAGATCAATACTGCTCTTAGCTGCTGAGCATTTCTAACCCCGAGATACTGACTCCTACATGACCTTACTTTTCCTAATGTAAAATAGAGAAAATGTAAAGCTTAAATAACATGAAATGTGTAATACAATATAGTGAGTCATAACCACATTTCATTCCTTCATGTTTACCCCTGGGTTCAGAGAGAAACTCTTGTTTTGAAAAAAAAAAAAAAAGTATTCTGGAGCCAAATGTAAGTGTCTGTGGCCCAGGAACACAAATACCATGTTTCATTCTGGCTATAATTGCGTGAGGTTTTTGTTATTGTTGTTTTTCTCTTTGATTTGCTTGTTGTTACTTTTGTTTGTTTGTTGTTATTGTTGTTTTGAAACAGGGTCTCTAGTCCTGGCTGTCCTGGAACTCACTCTGTAGACCAGGCAGGCCTTGAACTCTCAGAGATCCCCCTGCCTTTGTCTCCTGAGTGCTGGGACTAAAGATGTGCGCCACCACCGCCCAGCTAAGTTATGTGAGATTTTTGTTAGTTACAGAACAAAATGAGTTATAAAAATATTTACAGAATACGTTGGTAGGGAGGCACAAGTAAGACAGGTCCAGCAAAGGAGGAACCTTGCTCGAGGTTCATGTGGTGGTCAGTGCTGGTCTTAGCTTTTGAATTGATAGAAGCTGTGGTCTGCTAAGAATACGTTATATGATTTTGGGAATCATAAGGATGTTAGATCAGACAGTCCACAGGTGTGGGCTATGGATATTTTAAAGGGAGTAAAAATAGCTCAAAATAGTTTGGCTCTGGTCTTCAACATTTTAGCTCTCCATAATCTTGAAGTTCAGTCATATCACCATATAGAATCTTTGAACACAGGTGCAACTCTCCTCACACACACACACCCTCCTGACCTCTTTTGGGAACTTCAGATGATAACCATTTTCTACTCTCTAGGTTATTGAAGAGCGGGAAAAATTGAAGACTGACCAGGAAGCCAGGCAGAAGAAACTGTTTTCTCTCAGGACTGAGCTGGAGCGGCTTCATAAACAACAAGGTACCAGCCAACTCCTTGTCTGCCTGCCTTGTCGTGTAGATAGTAACTGAGTAGGAACCCAGTGCAGAGGTGCTGGTGCTCAGATGGCGTCAGCGAGAACAGTGTGGGCAGGAACCTGGAGAAAAGTGGGAGTAGCCATGCAAAGAATCCTCAGGTAGTCCTCACTTCTCCAGTTATTAACAGTTCTAGTCTCGTTCTCTCTCTCTTCCTACCCCCTCTCTTTCTTCTTCCTTTTGTATTTGAGTGTCAATTTGTGTTGTTTTTATTTTTCAAGACAGGGTTTCTCAGTGTAGCTCTGGCTGTCCTGGAACTCACTCTGTAGACCAGGCTGGCCTCGAACTCAGATCCACCTGCCTCTGCCTCCTGAGTGCTGGGGTTAAAGGCGGTCACCACCATGCTTGGCACTGCGTGTGTCATTTTTCCTGAACTCTTTCAGAGTGAATTGTAGATATGATACCTTTGAGAACTTCAGTATGTATTTCCTAATAAGAATTCAAGTGCACAATACACTAATCATTATTAGAGAATTAGGGTAGGGTGATGGCTTAGGGGTAAAGGACTTGCTGTGCCAGCATGAGGCCCTGAGTTTAGATTCTCAGAACCCACAGAAGTTAGATACAGTAGCATGCATCTACAATCCCAGCATTTCTATGGCAAGATGGGAGGTAAACAGAGACTCCCCAGAAGCCTGGTGTCTGCAGCAGCAGCAGAAATCCTGTCCGGAGAGATGGAAGGTGAGGACAGATACCCAAGGTTGCCCTTTGACCTCCAGTAGGATGTGTTTCCCTGTACTCATACATGTGAACATGTGCACACACAGAGAGTCTCACACACACACACACACACACACACACACACACACACACACACACGCATGCAAAAGATTTTTAAAATTAGGAAATGAATTGTATTATCTAGTCTACCAATCTCACATATTTTACCGGTTGTTTTATAATTGTCCTTTATAGAAGAAAAAATAAATTATCACATTCAGTTGTCAGTCTTTTAGCCTTTGCCTTTTAGTAATAGTTCCTGAGCCTTTCCATTCATAATTTGATATTTTAGAAAAAAGGTCATGTATTTTATAGAATATGTCTTCATTTTTGTTTATGTGATTTTTTTTATAATTAAGTTTAGCTTATATGTTTTGGCAAGACTATGATGAAAGCAATGTCAAGTTCACATTGGGAATGTCTTTTGGGGAATCTTTGAGACGATAGTAAAAATCACTCTTGAAGCTTCTTCCCACCAGTTTTAATTAATGTTTCTGAGAAACATTTTTTGTTTTGATGTTTTGCTAAATCATGTTTTGATTTGTTTCGTTAAAACATGTTTTGATGGTTGCTAGATAATGATTTTTCTAATTTTATTATTCCTTCCATGTAGTGTGGTTTCTTTTTGAAGGAGGAACTTCTAACCCTACTCCAATTTGTTTAGTCATTGTATGAGTGTATGTTGTATATTCGTTAGTGATAGTAGGTTATCATCTGTTGTTGACATTATTTATTTCATGCTCAAATTTTTCCAAGTTTAGCTAGGGGGAGCCACTTTGAGTTGATTATAGTTTCCTTTTGGTATCTTCTCATCACTTTAAGAGCTTTCTTTTTAGCCCAAAATGTTCTGTGATGTTCTATTTTTTTATTCTATTTCCCTCTCCTCCTCTTATTTTGTTTTTGTTTTTGTTTTGTTTTGTTTGTATTTTTTGTAGCCCACACTAGCCTCACATTCACTGTGTGGCTCAGGAGGACCTTGAACTCCTGATCCTCCTGTCTCTACCTTCAAAGTGGTGGGATTCCAGATATGCACGGCTATGCCTTCCATTTCTTCATTTGTGCTTTTAAAAATTCATATGCATGAGGGAAAAAAATAACAATGCTTCTAAATACTGCAACTGGATAATAGTATGAAAGAGAAGAGAACAGAAAAAGATAATTGTTTCTGTCTGAATTTGTAATGTTTAAAATGAAAAACTTAGTTATTTTGACCTGTAAGGATTGACCCATGAAGGAAGACCTGCAGTTTGGAACAAGAGATGACATTAGGCATAAACCAGTGTAGAAATTGGCAAAGTGTTCTTAAATCAGATAAAGTCACATACTCTTTTCAGGAGACACATATATACAAACCTGCATATATCACTTGGAGAGTTTCTGGAGCTCCTGAACTCCTGTCTGTAGAGCCTTCGCTCATTATCCATTAACAAAAGAGAATATGATCACTTGTCCTTCAACCCCATATGGAAACAGAATCTTACTTGCTTTGTTTTTTGGTGGAAAATGATTTTGTAGTCATATAGCTCTGTAGGCTGCTACTTACAAATTTAAAAAATGAATTCTCTTAGTTTATCTCCCTTGGATTTCTTTTGGTAAACATTTGACCATTCAGGGGAGATGTTGCGCAAGAAACGAAGGGAGAAGGATGGTCACAAAGACCCACTTCTGATGGAGGTGAGTCGACTTCAGGATAGCATTATGAAGGACATTGCAGACCTACATAAAGAGTCAGAAGAAGCAGAAAAGAAGCAATCTGAACTGGACAAAGTGGCACAGATCTTGGGAATTGACATCTTTGATAAACCCCTGAAATCTTCAAATGACAGTAAAGAGTCTACAGAGAAGCCTGAAAAAGGAGAAAAATCTAAGAGCCCAGAGAAAGAGTTGTCACCCTTTAACTCTTCTTCTACCAACAAGGTAATGATACTACTTTTCTGTTGTTTTTTTTCCCCCTAGGGACTGCTGCAGAGGCTTACAAATATGTTTTTGTTTGTTTTGTTTTGTTTTTGAGACAGGGTTTCTTTGTGTAGTTTTGGTGCCTGTCCTGGAACTTGCTCTGTAGACCAGGCTGGCCTCGAACTCACAGAGATCTGCCTGGCTCTGCCTCCCAAGTGCTGGGATTAAAAGTGTGTGCCGCCGCCGCCGCCGCCGCCGCCGCCGCCGCCGCCGCCGCCGCCGCCGCCTGGCACAAATATGTTTTTGAAACAAGTTCTTCCTATGTAGCCTTGGCTGGCCTGAAGCTCACTATGTAGACCATGCTAGCCCTGAACTGACAGACATCCCCTTTAACTCTAGAGTGCTGGGATTAAAGACATGTACCACCACACTCGGTGCTACCACATTCTCAATCTTCTGGTCACACAAAGCTTGTGATTGTTATACTCCCTTACCTGCTTCATGGCCTCATCATGTTGCTCTTCTTTCTTGTTCACTATAATTCATCTAACCACGATTCTCATTTCCTAAGTGCCTTTTTCCAGCCTAGTGATGAATTCATATAAATAAAAGTATTTGTTATTGATAGCTATTGGGGAGTTATATTTTAAAAGAGAATTCTGGCTGGGTAGCTTGTTCAGCAGGTAGAAGCACTTAACTATACAAGCTGGATAACTTGAGTAATTCTCAGAACTGTAAAAAGTGGGATTCAGTGTCATTTTGTTTTATAATTCCAGCACTTCTAAGATGAGATGGCCAGTAGAAACAGAAGAATGAGCCAGAAGCTCAAGGGTTACTGTCTTAGGGTTTCTGTTGCTGTGAAGAGACACCATTGACCAACACTTATAAAGGAAAACATTTAATTGAGGTGGCACCTTACAGGTTCAGAGGTTTAGTCCATTATCATCATGGTGGAAAGCATGACAGCACACAGGCAGACATGGTGCTGGAGAGGTAGCTAAGAGTTCTACATCCAATCGACAGGCAGCTGGAAGTCAATGTCACACTAGATCTAACTTGAGCTTCTGAGACCTCAAAGTCCACCCCCCAGTGACACACCTCCTCCAACAAAGCCACACCTACTTCAACAAGACCACACCTCCTAATAGTGCCACTCCCTGTGTCAAACCACCACATTCTGCTCCCTGGCCCTCATAGACTTGTAGCCATATCATAATGCAAAATGTATTTAGTCCAACTTCAAAGGTCCCCATAGTCTATAACAGTCTCAAACTTGTTTAAAAATTCTGAGATTCATGCAGTCTCTTAACTGTAATCCCCTGTAAAATCAATGAAAAAGCAGACCACATACTTTCAACATATAATGGCACAGGATATACATTACCATTCCAGAAGGGAGCATAGTGAAGAAATACTGGGCCAAAGCAAGACCAAAAACCAGCTGGGCAAACTCTGCAGCTCCATGTATGATGTCAAAGCTCTCTTCAGATCTCCAACTCCTTTTAGTTTTTGTTGACTGCAACACACTTCTCTCTCTTGGACTGGTTCCACTCCCTGTTAGCAGCTCTCCTCAGCAGGTATCCCACAGATCTGGCATCTCTAACATCTTGGGGTCTCCAAGGCAATCCAGGTTTCACCTTCACAGTTTCACACAATGGCCTCTTTAGGCCTCCATGCAAGGACACCCCTGATATATGCCTGGCCTCAGCAGTTTTCCTTAGTTGCGGAGGCAAATTCCATAGCCCCTTTTCTTCTATCCTTTATCTAAAGCCAGAACCATGTGGCCAAAGCTTCCAAGTTCTGCTGTTTGCTGGGACTGATCCACTTGTTCAATTACATCTTTACCAGCTTTCTATTTTTGATGGTTTCCTTTACTGGCTGTCCTGGAACTTGCTCTGTAGACCAGGCTGGCCTCAAACTCAGAGGTCCACCTGCCTCTGCCTCTGCCTCTGCCTCTGGAGTGCTAGGATTAAAAGTGTGCTCCCACCATATCCAGCCCTAAACTTTTCTTTAATTCCTTTTTACAAGTTGGAAGCAGTTGGATGGGATCTTGCCTTGAGGTCACTGCTCCCTTTATTCAATGTAACATCAGGCTTTTCTTTAATCTGTTTTTATCTCCTTGAACACAGGATTTAGTTCCATTCCACTTCCTGGTGCCCCTTTCTCCTCAAACTGTACATTTTGTATTTTTCTTTACTCAGCTTGCTTTGTTTCATTATAGATCTTCATAAGAGTGATTAATAACCACATGACAGAGTCAATACTAGGCTGTTTTGAAATTTCCTCTACCATTAATCCAAAACTGGTTAATTTAGTCTCAAGCAGACTTTTCAGACAAGGACAAAAAGCAGCTACATTCTTGGCCATAAAATCTTAAGAACAATCTTTAGGCCACATATTAATATTCTCCTCTGATTAGTTGTTCTCTGAAACCTCTTGAGACAGGCCCCCACAGTTCAAATCAACCTCAGTACCACTGTCTTCCATCCTCCTCTTAGTATGGCCCATTAACCCTCGCTTAGAGCATTACACTGCTTTCCTAACCCAAAGTGCACATTCCTCCAAACAAAAGCGTGGTCTGGCCTATCATAGCAATACCCCAGTCCCTAGTATCAACTTGTTCTTAGGGTTTTATTGCTGTGAAGAGATACCATGACCACAGCAACTCTTATAAAGGAAAACATTTAGTTGAGGCTGGCTTACATTTTTGGAGGTTTAGTCCATTATAGTCATGGCGGGAAGCTTGGTGGCACACAGGCAGACATGGTGCTGGAGAGGTAGCTGAGAGTTCTATAACCAGATTAGAATGTCAGGCAGCAGGAAGCGAATGTCACACTTGACCTGGCTTGAGCTTCTGAGACCTCATAGTCCACCCCCTAGTGACACACTTCTTCCAACAAGACCACACCTCTTAATAGTGCCACTCCCTATGGGCCTGTAGGGGCCATTTTTATTCAAATCACCACAGCCATCTAGCTTAGAATATACATCATAGCAGCAGAAACAAAAGGTTTCTTTCCTTGGGGCTGGAAAGATGACTGAGAGGTTAAGAGCACTGGCTACTCTTCCAGAGGACCCAGGTTCAATTCCCAACAATCACATGATGGCTCACAACCATCTCTAGTGAGATCTGATGCCCATTCTGGCATGCAGGAATACATGCAGGCAGAACACTGTATACATAATAAAAAAATAATAATAAATTTTCCTTATATCTTTCCTCAATAAAGTAGAAGGCAAGAACTGATTCCACATTTTGTTCTCTGATCTCCAAACACATGCCTTGGCATACATGAACCTACATGTACACACACACACTCTGCATGGAGTTGTTAAAGTTAACTTGTGTTGGTGACTTTTAGGCAGTTTAGGAATATTTGATGTGATCCCTTTAGGTCAGTCTGTGGACATTACTGTCTGCTTTATGTATGTGTAGCATTGGCTTTCCATATGTACCAGGACACACAAGAACAGTGATTTGACCTGTGACTTATTTTCTTCATATTCTTTTTTTTTTTTTTTACAATATAATTTAGTTCTACATATCAACCACGGATTCCCTTGTTCTCCCCCCCTCCTGCCCCCCTCCCCTTCTCCCCAGCCCACCCCCCATTCTCATCTTCTCCAGGGCAAAGATTCCCCCGAGGATTGAGATCAACCTGGTAGACGCAGTCCAGGCAGGTCCAGTCCCTCCTCCCAGACTTGAGCTTTTGACCTGCTCGCTGCCTTTCACATTTCCTCTTCTCTCTCTAGTTATTTTGATTTTGAGTTAGCATATTTGTTTCTATAGGTAATACATTGAACATCTACTAAAGGGCATAGTGAGATGACTCCTTCCCACTGTTCTCTAGTTCCCGTCAACAGCAGCAGTCAAATCATTCTACAGTCTTGGCTAGTCTCTCATATCTCATATACACACACACACACACACACACACACACACACACACACACACATACATATACATGTATACACATATGTATATATATATGATGTTATAGATATACACACACTTATGTATGGATGAACATACATATATAATTATTTTATTTAGGTGTATGTGTGATAGCACATGTGAGGAGGTAAGAAGACAACTTTCAGGAGTTACTTCTCTCCTTCCACTTTGTTTTTGAGGCAGGGTCTCTCTTGGTGTCTCTGCTGAGCTTCAAATTACAGGCTGTCTGGCCCATGAGCTTCCAGACATTTCTCCTGTTTCTTCCTTCCACCTCTCCCTAGGAGGGCTAGAATTACAAATGTATGACACCAAATTTAGTGGTCTATATGAGTTCTGGAAATCAAACTCAGATCATCAGGCTTTTACCTGCTGAGCCATCTCACTTATCCCGTATGATCTTGATATTCTTCTAGAGAAACTTTAGGATATATAAGTATATGTGGGTTTTTTTTAAGATTCTATATTTTTATGTGTATGAATAATATGCCTGCATGTATGTATACCTCATGCATGCAGTGCCCTCAGAGGCCAGCAGAGGGTGTCCAAGCCCCTGGAACTGGAGTTACAGGCAGTTGGTTGTGAGCCATTATGTGGGTACTTGGAACTGATTCCTGGTCCTCTACAAGAGCATCCAGTGCTCTTAAAAGCCATCTCTCCAGCCCCAGTAGTTTTGTTCTTGATATGAAAGAACTGTAGGGTCTAAATTATTTTCTTGAGCTTTGAATGCATGCTCAATCTTCTATTAAGATTCTCCCCATCTTATATAGCTTTTTATTTTAGGCATTAGACATATGGTCATTCATAATTCCTATGGTCATATTTCCTATAATTATAACCACCTGTTTTAAGAGTAGATAAATCTATTAGTCTGCCTTGAATTATTTGTAAGTGTAAGTTTTTCTCTCTAGGAATCAAAAGTAAATGAAAAGTCCTATATTAAGAGCCCTAATTCTACTGAAAGCCTCCAGCCAGCCTCTAAGCAGTCTGAGCAGCCTGTTGCTGGTTATGAGTATTACGACGCTGGCAATCACTGGTGCAAAGACTGCAACACCATATGTGGGACCATGTTTGACTTCTTCACGCATATGCACAATAAGAAGCATGCACAGGTAGGTGTCCTGACCACTGTTGTTTCCGCTATCCCCTCACTCCTCTCCAACTGCTATGCATCCATCTGCATTACAAAGCTGGAAAATGAAACGTTCTCAAATGGACAGGAGCCCCAATCTGAAGAGCCAAGAGATAAGAACAAAAGAGATACTCTCCCCAGGGCTCAGTTCAGGGGACCTACTAGAACTAAACACCATCCAAGTGTAAGTGAGGCTTCTGTCTCTTTTGATTCCTTGAGTACCTGAATTTTTATTTGTCTGTTTCTAGTACTTGAGCTAACGCGTTTTTACCTTTTCCACAGGTGATTCCGTTTAAACAGTTGGCAGAGTTGGTGGGTGGGGGTGGGTAGCTAAGGACTACTGGTTCCCTGGTCTGATATTTAGGGGAAGAAAAAGAGAGAAAAATGGGTCGTTGAGATTTTAGTGCTGTTGTGTGAGCGCCTCTGCCTCTTGCAAATAGACACTGGATCCCTACAACAGACCTTGGGCTTCAAAGACCCAGAGTGAGGCTAAGCAAGACACTGGAAAGCGAACTGACAAGATAACTGTTCCTGCAAAAGGTAGGTTTCCTCCCTCCCTGCCCTTTCAACTAAAATCTGTAAGATTTTGAAGTGTTTTTTATTAAGAAGTTTGAGAAGTCAGATGCCTTTGAAATTTTGCTTCTTGCCTTTGTAAGTAGTCATTGTGCTTACTGCATCTGTTTAGAGATGATCCCTGAGGACTTAGTACCCACATGAGAGCCCCTCATGCAAATGAGGGAGTTAACTATTTGAGAACATGGTTCTTAAAGCTCCTCTAAGATGCTCGGTGCATGTTAGAGTTTAAGGAGTGGACCTGGCTAGGGGTGTACCCAAGAGGTAGAAAGACTAGCTCTAGAGTTCAGGCCTTAGGCTAGAAAGAGTGTGTCCTTAGGAGTCATTTAAATGCCACTTCTGACGCCACAGTGGGTACAGTCATCTTACTGCAAAAGAGGGATGGCATTTGCCTTTGGTTGCTGTCATTCTTGATGGAAAAGGCTTGCTTCCTCTTTTCTATTTCTTTCAGGCTCTGAGTTTCTGATTCCCATCACTGGATTTTACTGCCAACTTTGTGAGGAATTTTTGGGGGATCCAATTTCTGGAGAGCAACATGTGAAGGGTCACCAGCACAATGAGAAATACAAGGTTGGTCTGTGTAGTCCTTGTGGGGCTCCCCACTTTTCTGTTTAATTCCATTGACTTTGTCAGATACCAGCGTTAGAAAGTGGCTGACATTTCACATCCCATCTAACCACTAGGAAGTTCTTGGTCCTAGTGAGAGATGCTAAGTTAATCAAATTATCTGTAGTTCTTGAAAAGATTTTCCAATGATTTATTCTTAAATGAGTTCGAGTAGTGGCAAGGGCCAAGACTTTCTCTCTTATAGCAACTTGATAGTTTACTGAGCCTCTTCATCTTTTCTCTTTCCAGAACTATGTGGAAGAAAACCCATTGTATGAAGAACGAAGAAATCTGGACCGCCAAGCTGGCTTGGCTGTGGTCCTAGAGACAGAGCGACGGCGGCAGAGTGAGCTGAAGCGCAAACTCAGTGAGAAACCAAAGGAGGAGAAGGTAGACAAAAAGGCAAAGGTTGTCCGAGAACCGAAGGAAGAGGACAAGGCCTCCACAGACTTGGAGGACCAGCTGTGTGAGGGTGGGGACTCCCCTGAAAAGGGTGACGTTAGAAGGCACGCTAGCCTCAAACTCCCCGGAAGAGAAGAGGTAAAGAAGGAGTCATCAGTAGCATCTTCTTTTGGAAAGTTCAGTTGGAAGAAGCCAGAGAAAGAAGAGGAAAAAAGTTCAGCAGTGGCCCCAGGTGCCCCTAAGGAAGACACTATGGAAAACAGTAAGGACAAAGATGATGGAAAAGCTGAAACCGGAAAGGCAAAACCCATCAAAATCAAGCTTTCTGGGAAAACTGTTGTTGCGCATACCAGCCCCTGGACACCTGTTGTTACAACTTCAACACAGACTAAGATCCGACCCAACCTGCCTATCCCATCCACAGTACTCCGCAAATCAGGGTCAGCCACAGTGAGCAAGCCTGCCCCTCTTAACACCTTTCTGTCCATCAAGTCCTCTGGGACGTCTGCCAGACCTCTGCCAGTGGTTAAAGAATCTTCATCTGATCTACTCTTGCCTCCAGATATCATCTCCAAAGCTTTTGGAGGGGAAGAGGTGATTCTAAAAGGATCTCCAGAGGAAAAAGTGGAACTGGCTGAAAAGAATGAGCCATCCCAAGTACCTGAGCAAATGTTGGCTCTGCCACCACCGCCTCCACCACCACCACCTCCACCTCCACCTCCACCACCCCTGGTTATACCTCCTCCGTCTGCCCCATCTCCTACTCAAGCAAATGTCTTAGCTCCAGTGAAATCCGATTCAGTTATATCTCAGACTCTCAGTAGTGGCTTCCAAGGTCCTAAGATTTTGAACCCCGCTTTGCCTGTAGCCTTCACGGCCTCAGAACAGCCAGTTGCTATTCCTTCTGATGAGACAGCTCCTGGGGTGAGTGAGAGTGACCGCGACCAGACCCTAATCTCTATGTTAGTGCGGCCTCCACCACCCCTCTCAAGCGTATTCAGTGAGCAGGCCAAAAAATTAGAAAAGCGAAACCTGTGCTTAGCGACAGCCAATGCTAAGGACCTGTATGATATATTCTACAGCCGTGGTGGGAAGGGAGCCCATGAGACTAAGCTGAGTAGTAGTCCATTGGCCAACGGGGAAAGTAGCAGCCTCTCCAGAACTGAAAGTTCAGGTATCTCTTCCACTGCTGCTTTGAACAGTAGTGAATCCCCAGAGGACCTGCCTCAAGACAGTGGTGTGGTCACTGCTCCTGTATTTAGCCAACTTGAAGATTCCATTTCAAAAGGTCTGGTGTCTGTAGAGAAATGGTCAGTTGTAGAGCATATAGATCCCCAAAGTAGAGACAGCAGCTATAGCTTCCTACAGCCTCTGACAAGGTTGTACCAAAATAGGCCTTATGAAATGGTTACCCCAAAGACAGAGACTTCGGCCATGTGGACTTCTGCTTCCTTCCAGAGTAACACTGATAAGGATAGCCCTCCAGAGGGGAAAATCAAATTTGACCTGGGAGAGCCAGGGACATCTGGTACAGACTCAGCTTCTCATCTATCAGACACACACTGTCATACCAAGGGGTCTCAGAAGTTGGTAGAAACTAACTTTGTAGATAGCCAAAACAAGAACCAAGAGTTGAACCAGTCTGAGAACTGTAGAGAAAGAGAAGTGAAGAGAAATACTGAACTAAAAGGAAAGGGAGCAGTTGAAGAAGGAGCAGGAGCCAACATTGGACTCCACAGCGTAGAAGATTCCAGTTTGAACCACGGCCACAGAAACACATGGGAAGGAGAAATAGGACAACCCAAATTATCAACAACTGACCAAGAGGTGGAGCGGTCCAGGAAGTTGATGTCAGGCCATGAAGACCCAAGACAAGCAGGAATTGAATTGAGTCAGTCTCCCTCTTCCAAAAGGGCAGAAGTAGATTCATTTCCATCGTTGCTCCAGAGTCCAAAAAGTATGCCTGAATTACTTCTGCTGTCCCCACCTAGATCAGATATGTGTTTAAAGAAACCAGAGGCTTGGGAGAGCCCAAAGAAACTAGGAAGGAGCCCAGAGAAGCTAGGGGTGGAAGCTGTGGAGCTACAAGACCCCTGTCCAGAACTAACAGTGACAATAGAAAGCAAAGCCCTGGAAAACTTGGACGCTCCACACTTAAAGGTAGAGGGGCTTGATGCCCTGAAGAACCTGGGGGATGTGTGTGCTGATTTCTGCAATGCTCAGGTAGAACGAGCACATAGATCACCAACAGCCCCGTCCCAGAAAATGTGTGAAGACAATTCTGTACTATCTGTAGTGTGTAATCCTTCCAGCCCCACTGACTTTGAACCAATACCGTCTTTTTCTGGGTTTCCGTTAGAATCTCCCAAAACTTTGGTGCTTAATTTTGAAACAGAGGGTGAACATAGTTCATCTAATTCCAGAAATGGGAGAATCACCTCCAACTGTCTAGAAACAGGACACCCTGTAGAAAACATTGACCATGACTTAGGAGGTGAGAGAACGCACCAGGCCCTTGACTTATTGGCTGGAGGAATGTTGTCTGAGGAAGTAAAAGAAACTTCACAATTACCGAAAGATTTACTCAGAATGGAATCCACAACAGTCAGTCCTTCAGGCCTTGGACCATCTCCTTGCCTTCCAGACCTTGTTGATTTTGTCACACGGACAGCTGGAGTTCCAAAAGAGAAAATGTGCTCTCCGCTCTCTGAGCCAGATGACTTTCTTACGTGTAATTCCTTGGAGATGGGCTCACCACCGCTGGGAGTTCTGAATGTACCTGGTTCAGAGGCAGTTCCTCAAGTAAGTGCAGACATTGGCAGTGCTGTGAACTTGGTGAGAACTCCACCCTCGGCGTCCCCCTCAAGGGATCAGGTAGTCAGAGGCAATCTAGGCCCTCAGGAAATGTCTGAACAAGAAGCTGCAGTTGATGTCATCCCAGACCACATAAGAGCAAGTGTTCAGGACTACGACAGCCAGGACTACCTGAATGGATGAGTCATACTGGGTTGTAGAAATTGGAGCCCAGCTGATCCAGGACTAGTTGGCAATCTGGAACCTTCACAGTAAATGTTCATGGGAGCTAAGAAAATTTGCCTGTTTCTCCCACTCCTTTCCCTTTGAAATATTAGACAAATCGGTCTTAACTTCTCTACATATCTGTTAAAAATATTTTCTGTTAATTTTTTAAAATTTTTGGCCAAAATCTTTTCTCTTTGTCATTAAAATCCAATGTCTCTCTGGCTCACCTTAAAGTGTGCTTTGATTCGGGCTGTGAGGAGTGTGAGGGGAGGGAGACAGCTGACTCAGTTACTGTGGTGTATTCCTGCCCACTTTTCTGGGCAGTTGTTGGCTCTCTGGGAGAAACACCAGAAAAGCTAGCTGAAATGGAAAACTCGTGAAGAAAGACTTGTTCCTCCCTTAGGTTTCCATTCATTCGGAAGAGACTGCCTTACCTTGTTAGAAATGCGCAACGTGAGTAGCTCTTGGGCTTGCTGTTTAACTTCTCTTACTGGCATGTTAGCTCCATCCTTCCTTACCTTGTTGCCTTGGCTTCAGATGGTCCTGGTCACTTACAGACTTGTTTGGAAATGGCCTCGGTAAACGAAAGAAAGCTGGCAGGCTCAGGTTTTTAAGACAGCAAACCGGTAAGGCTTATTCGTGACTCAATACCAGAGCGTTTGTGTTTCTGAGGTCACTTTTAGTTTTGAAATGGCCTTTGCTCCTTAAATTGTGATCCGGTAACATTGATGTTAAATTATCAGCCATTTCTGTTGTGAACTCTAGCAGATCTGAAATTGGGATTGGACGAATTCTGTGTTCCACAAGCATAGATGTAACCCCTCTACCTCTCCCTTACCCAAGTTATTACTGCCATAGTGTGATGTTTGGGGTTGTACATTGTGTTTAATAAAAGATTAAAGAATTGATGAAGTTGGCTTGGACAAGTTGAACTGTTTTCAATGTGTTAATGTTTTGGAATAAATGTACTCATCTCATACTTCTTTCTGGATGTTTGTCTTGACACCATACACATTTGCGCTTCACAGGAAACTAGACTGGTGAACTGCTGCCCTGCTGTCTACACAGCCTGCAGCTGTCCTTCTCTCAAGCCACTTCCTGCTTGTCAGAAGAGTAGGTTGTAGAGTCTGTACCCTGTGCTGCCTCGGTGTGAAGAAAAGACAGAACTAGTCTAGTACTGGGATCTCCTGTTGGGAAGCTCTTTCTATAAGTGCCCTTGTGTTGGCTCTCCCTGGGTGCTTCTGGAAATGGAGCTCCAGCAGGACATTCAGGTGCTGGAGCAGGATGCACTTGGGAATTGGGGCCCAGGCCTTGGGCTTTGTACACTCTGTTCCAGTTTCCTTCTGCCGTTCCTTGGCCAGCAGTTTGTAACCTGGCTTAACGGAGACTTGAGCAGAATCAGCCTTACCAATCTCTTTCTTTAGGATTCCTTCCCTGTTTCCTTATACAGACTCCCTAGATTGCGTTTGGTTTTTCCAGAGCCTAAGTTAATTCCAACTTACCAGTCATGGCCTCTGTTGTGAAAAGGCATGGGTGTGAGAGACCTAGATCCTTGAATGTCTCAGCCATTTGCCATGATTTTGGACACGTTGCTTTACATCATCAGAGTTGGCATGTTGTATTTGTTCCTTTAAAGGTGAGGATTATTACCTCATCTCAGAATCAAATATTTACCTGAGTAACCTTTGATCTACTTTTTCAAAGTAAAGTGTTGGTGTGTGTGTTTGTGTGGTGTGTGAGAAGGCATGCACATGGATGTCAGAAGACAACTTTGTGGAGCTTGTTCCAGGGATTGAACTTAGGTCATCAGGCTTACGTGGAAAGCACTTGACACACAGGTCCTCCAGCTCTTTTTAAACGGAAGTTTGAGTTGAATGTACTCTTGGCCTAGAAACCGTAGAGTGACTTGAGAAAGTGCTCTGTGGAAAAACTGAAATTCCGGTGGGTTTCAGAAGAGATCCGTTTCTTCAGAAGGCGTCTCCTTTCCTACTGGAGGAGGTCGTCTACAGAAGTTTGGGGAAAGATAAGTTAAAATGCCAGTTTGTGCTCACTCTCAGGCCTCAGTTCCACTTCTCTTTGGGAAGAGGAATTAATCCTACTTTTCAGAGTAAGAATCTTTCCCTCTAGTTTAGTAGGGCTAGAGAGGCTGGGAAGGGAAGAGGCAGTATGTAAGGGCAGACTGGTTTCAGCTGCTGGATCTGCCTTAAACTGCATAAAGAACTTTGAGCCTTCACTTTAAAAAACTGAAGAATTGCTTTGAGGTCTGTTTCAAAGTCGTCTATAAATCCAGGGTTTCTTGTAGACTATTCCCTTGTAGGAGTTGAAGGAATGCCATTCTTCAGATCTGCCCTAAACCAGCACAGGGAACCGACCGCTTTTAGGACACTGTAGTTTGCAGGATGTGCTGTTGGCTCCACCCGTTGGTTAATGACGTCTAGCTTTGGAGCCCATCCAGAAAAGCCAGGTGAAAGAAAGTAAGTGCAGAAGTCTAGCCCAGGAGCTGGCACTTAGACATTTTACTGTTTGTTATCACAGTACTAAACGTTTGACCTTGGAGATTAGGAGTGGGCTCAGATCTTTTACATGAGCTGTGCTGTAACAGAATTATGGTTAAGTCAGGAACAATTTTTTAATTTATTTTTACTTTATGTTCATTGGTATTTTGCCTGAATGTATGTCTGTGAGGACATCCGAAGCCCTGAAACTGGAATTACAGACAGGTGTAAACTGCCATGTGGTTGCTGGCAATTGAACCCGGGTCCTCTGGAAGAGCAGCCAGTGTCTTAACTGCTAAGCCATCTCTCCAGCCCGCCAGGGACAATTCCTCCTGGATGACTTAAGCAATGAGAAATTAGCAGTAATGTTTAAATGTGGACAAATGCCTATTTTTGCCCTGTTTGTTTACATTACCACCTGAAAGTGCTCTTTGCTTTGTGAATGCTTTTTTCCTGCCTTACATGCCAACTTTCTATTTATAACTGGTCTCACAGAGCATGTAATACTTGAGTGATCTTTCTGCTAACCCTGCTGAGCAATATAGTAAAATACTCCTACCTAACCATCCCACTTGATTTCTAAAAAATGAAAAAGTGAAAAAAGTGTTTGGGTATGAAGCATGTGAAAATACATATCTTATCAGATCTCCAGCTTCTGGGACTGAAGAAAATGGAGAATGAACACACATAATATAAAAACTGTGTGGTGGGGGGTGGGGTGGTGGGGTGTGTAAGTGGAGGAGGCCTCAGAGGAGAGAGCCTGTAGCAGAATTAAGTGGGGGTGGTTTCATTTTCATGTACTTCAAAGAATTGTGTCTCCTCACTAAAGCTCACCTAAGTCTTCATTCATTGATAATTTATTTGAAAACAATAGAAATGTGGAGGTAGTTTGGGATTATAAGCACATTTTTCTTTATTTAGAGTTTAAGTGTTTATACATTTGTATTTATCAATACTATAAACAATGACTGTTTAACCCAATGCAGCACAAATACCTATTTGGTCCTTTCACAGAATTTATTTTCTTTTCAAGATTATAATTACAACATTTCTCCCTCCAACATTTCTACCCTTCTTGCTCTCTTTCAAATTCATAGTCTCTTTTTTTCATTATTGGTTATTGCATGCATATATATGGACATATATATGCCTAAATATATAACCTGTTCAGTCTGTACAATGTTGTTACTTGTATGTATGTTTTCAGGGCTGACAATTTGTATTGGATAATCAATTGTTGTGCTCTTCCTGGAGAAGACTGTTTCTCAGCTTTCCTCAGTGTCCTGAAGCTCTGTGTAGGTTGAGGTCTTGTGGGCGTGTCTTTTGGTGTCATCCTAGGTCAGCTCATGTTTCGCAGTCATGTTGGTGAGACTTCATGGGTGTAGCTTCTGACATAGCTGGGAGGCACACTCTCCCAGCAAACTCTCCGCTGCTCTGGCTCTTACAAGTGCTTTCCGCCCTCTTCTACAGGGTTTCCTGAGCCTTAGGTACAGGAGTGTTTTGTGGCTGGATCCACTGGGACTGGACAGAGTTTAGTTTTGCAGTTATGTTTATTTAATTTCATTTTGGTTGTGTGGGGTAGTTTTTTTAAGACAGCTCCTCATGCTAGCCCAGACTGGCCTAGAATTACCTGTAGAAAAGGGTAGACCTAAATTTGCAGCAGTCTTTTTGCCTCAGCCTCCCAAGGGCCAGGATTATAGGCATGTACCAACATGTCTGGCTTGCCTGTGTAATTTTAATTATGTATACAGTAATGTTCTCACTAATAGTGCAATTTTGAGAGTTTATAATCTTGTTAAAAAGTCACCAGTATCCAAATACCCTGACCCATATACACTTGGAAGAAAACATCCATAAAAGTGTATGTTTATGTGGAAGCATTTAACATGGTTATAATTTTACCCTTCCCTGTCTCTTGGACTAACATGCCCACTAACCACTGTAAGAGAGGTCGTTTTTGCTTACCATGCTCTCCCTCGTTGTAGTCACAGTGCACAGTTGCCTAGTACGTAGAGCACACTCAATAAAAATGTTGTTGGGAAAAAGCACTGTGGTGATAGCTGTTTTCCTGTACTGAATGTTAATACTTAGCAGTTTGTACGTGGATTCAAAATTCTCAGTTGCTGCCTGTGTTTGCTGAATGCTGAGCATTCTAGAAGCCAACTGTCTTTTTGTCCTTCTGTTCTCAACACACAAAGCTCTGTGGCAGTTAATGTGTAACAAGGATGCAGGTGGTCCCCTCTTTTCGTAACATTCTGGAATAGTGATACCTGGTTAGGAGGGGAGCACTACCCTTACAACTCCTAGAAAAGAAACTGAGGTGGGAAGGAGAGAAACTGAGTAAGCTGAGAGTTAGCACGAAAAGGGCTGGAGGCATTTTGAGAACTCTGATTTTCAGTTGGCCTCTTTTTTCCTTCCAGCCAAATAGGCATGTTGGTGTCAGCCAGTTAAACTCTAAAATTTCTATGATTTGGCTAAAGGAATAATTCAATGTTTTATGTCCTAACTTTTTCTTGACATTTTATCAAAACTAAAACTATTCCATTTCATGGAAACAAACAAAAACCATACAAAATTATCTTGTAGGAGGAAGGAGGAGCATTTTTCATTTTTATTTGTATTGTCTGCTGTGTTTCAACCTTCTGACAATGAAAATGTACTTTATATAAAAATAATTCTGTACATATGTATGTATTCACACACACAAGATTATGTTAAAATTGTCTAGAACTAAAAAAATTACAGGTCAGGGTTGTTGTTTTTCTTTTTTTGTATAGATCTGTGTGCTGGACATTTTTCAAGGCTGTGTCTTTCCTGTTTACTGCATCCCTGACTTGAGCTTCTGCTGTTGGTTTTATTCCATCAGCACAAATAGGTCCTGATGTTTCCCCTCAAAACTTAGCAAATTACTGCCACTGCCGCCAAGGCAACACACCTTCTTCAAGAGTCTCCAGTCACTTTTATTCTACTCTGTACAAACACTTGGACAGTAAATGTTGTCTAGACATTTGTCTTCACAAAGCTTACTTTTGCAGATTCACAACAGACATCCAAGTTGTTACTATAGACAATAGATTGAAAGGTAGTCCATAGCTAGATGTATTAACTTACAGCTTTACAAGCTTGTGTTACTTCCATTCATGAATGATCTGGGTTAGGTGATTGATTAATTAATGTTTCTGTTTGGTGAGATGGCTCTGCAGGTAAAGGTGCTGGAGCCTGATGACCTGAATTCAGTCCCGCCAACAGGGTAGAAGAAAAGAACTAACTCTTGTAGGTTGTCCTCTGACTTCCACACACGTGTGCCTACACACATACTCTGACTTCCACACACGTGGGCCTACACACATACTCTGACTTCCACACACGTGTGTCTACACACATACTCTGACTTCCACACACACGTGTGTCTACACACATACACAAATACATGTAAACAAAATTAAGGGGTTTTGCAGAAAATAAGTATGCTTAAAATCAGTGAATAAGTAGGAAAAAACAATTACATAATGAAAGAACAAAGGATAGAGTTCTGAGTATAAGCATGTACTGCTCTTGTAAAAGACTCAAGCTAGGTTCCCAGCACTCACATCAGAAAGCTAGCTCATAACCACCCATGACTCCAGCTTCAGGAGATCTGGCACCCTCTTCCGGCCTTTGTGGGTACCTTCACAAATGTGCACACCCCACCACCACCACAAGCACAAAATAATTAAAAATGTTTAAAAGACTTTGTAAAAAATAATGTGGAGAAAGCAAAGACGTAAAAATCAACCATATTGAAGCATTACTGCATCATTACTTTGATACTTGGTTAAGATTTCATTCAGCTTTCCTGTACCCTCCTACATTAAGTAATTATGATCACATTGTTATTGACTCTCACCCATCTATCTCTTTTTTTTTTCCCCAGGGGGTGTCTCAGAAGTTTCCAGATTTTCAAAAGGAAGGACTGAAGCAGACATCTCTGCTCCAGGAATGCAGAGATAGAAAACACAGAGATCACGGAACTAATAAGCGTCCTTGTGGCCAGTAGACAGTCACCCTTAGGCCTAACTTACAGAAGGTGGGTATGGCTGTTTACAACCGTATGGAGAAAGCCCTTCATTTTAGCTGCCAGGAACCAGTTGGTGAGTAAATACATATATTTGTGTCTTTATATCTAGAGGAAGAACGAGATAAGAATAGACGTAATGGGTGTATGTGTTAGATTTGCCACTGTACACCTAATCTAGCATTGAATAAATTACTCAACTCCATCTCTAATGTTAAAATTGTGGGAAGTGGTAAGATGTTTCAGTCAATAAAGGTGCTTGCTACCAACCCTGGTGACCTGACTCTAGTCCCTGGGACCCACAGTGGAAGGACAGAACCAACTCCTCCAAGCTGTCTTCTGACCTCCACACACATGCATGGCACGTGCACAGATGTAGTTTTGAGAAAACCGGACTGCAGGCTTTCTTGTTTTTTCTGGGCCATGTGTCCCAGAGTCTTCAGCAGGTAGGCTCTGTCTCGTTCTAGCCTCACTTCCTAGTTCATGTAAGAATAGAGGTAAAATTGCATGTGGTGTTAGAAGAATGGGATACAGACGTTCAGAAGAGGGTCAGAAAGGAGGGGTGATCACAGAGAGGGTGCTTAAGAAGTACTAGGCTGGGTGTGTTGGTGCATGCCTTTAGTAACCCAGCATGTGGGAGGAGAGGCAGGCAGGTCTCTGTGAGTTCAGTGTCAGCCTGGTCTACATACTGAGTTCTAGGCCAGCCAGGGCAACATAGTGAGACCCTCTTAAACAAGAAAGATGGAAGGAAGGAAGGAAGGAAGGAAGGAAGGAAGGAAGGAAAGGGAAAAAGGAAAAAAGGAAAAAAAGGGAAAGGGAAAGGGAAAAAGGGAAAAAAGGGAAAGGGAAAGGGGGAAAAAAGGGGGGGAAAGGGGGGGAAAAAGGGGGGGGAAAGGGGGAAAAAAGGGGGAAAAAGGGAAAGGAAAAGGAAAGGGAAAGGAAAAGGAAAAGGAAAGGAAAAGGAAAGGGAAAGGAAAAGGAAAGGGAAAGGAAAAGGAAAGGGAAAGGAAAAGGAAAGGGAAGGGAAAGGGAAAGGAAAGGAAAGGGAAAGGGAAAGGAAAGGGAAAGGAAGGAAAGGAAAAGAAAGACTAACCTTATGCACATAGGCCTGTGAAGACCAGAAGAAGGTATCAGATCCCCTAGAACTGGAATTACAGACAATTGTGAGCCACTATGTGGGTGCTGGGTATTGAATCCAGGTCCTTTGGAAGAGCAACCAGTGCTGTTAACTGCTGAGCCACCTCTGCAGCCCCTCCAGTCTTACTGCCTCTATACACACTGAAACATGTGGTTGGCACACAGACAAACAAGCATCCTTACAATTACTAAGGAAACTCCTTATTCTGCTCATCTCAAATGCTGGTAAGGTTGGTACTTTTATGAGCCTCTGTGACTTAGATATTGTGGGCCTAGTACCATAGTGGAAAGGAGAACCAGGACCCAACAAATCTTGGCCTGACTTAGCCTTTTAAATGCCTGTGATCATTTAAATGTCATCTACCAGTTACAGATCTATCCAGAAAACTGTTAGCCTAATTTTTCTCATGATCTGTAAATCTAGGCACTTTCAGAGTCATGGACTATGGTTTTGGTAACTTTTGTAACACTATAAATACAAATCTAAAAAAAAAAAAAAATTACTGAAGCCGATGAGAAGTAAAGTGTCTCAGGGCTTCTACAGAAAGGTTTCTAAAGCAGGACAGTGCAGGTGAACCTGTGTTCTGGGTTGCAGTAGGGGTGGGGGTGTCAGTCCAAGAAAGAGGGTGACTCCAAATGTAATGCAGGTTTAGCAACAGCAGCAGAAGAACCCGCCTCTTATGAACTGACTGCTCCTGGCTTTGCAAAAGCCTCCTTTAGGCCAGGCACATGCCTTTGATTCCAGCACTCAGAGACAGAGGCAGGTGGATCTCTGTAAGTTCGAGGCCAGCCTGATCTACAGAGCGAGATCCAGGATAGGCACCAAAACCACACAGAAAAACCCTGTCTCGAAAACATCCCCCTGCAAAAAAAAAAAAACCTCTTTTGTTGTTACATGAATTATACTTCTTAGTAAGTTAATTTCCAAATACCAAAAGCCCTTATCTGGAGTTGTTTGAAGGAGCCATTTGCCTAAGCAATTCTCGGCCATGAGACCTCGTGGTTTGCCAGGGCCTCTCAAGACTAAGTTATTCAAAGACTCTAATTCCTTCCAAAGAGCAACTCAAATAGTAATCACTGAGTTTAAACCAAACTTGAGAGCCGAGGTGCTAGCACTTGGAAATTCCAGCCAGATGCAGTGGCTCTGTGCAATCTCAGGAAGGAGCCAGTAGAAAGATGGCTGACACTTTGTCACCACAGTGTTCTCTGACTCCAAACCTGTTCTCATCTCCTGTCATGTTCCTCTTCCCAGGGACAGTCAGAGATTTTGGTCACAAGCTCTCATCTCAGATTGCTCTTCTTGTTCTGTGCCAGCTCCTTGTCTACTTACCCTCTGTTCTCCAGGGGTGTCTGGAGTCTGTGACTGAGGTGTACTGGGGTAGTCCCAGGGGAAGAGACCATTTCTAAAGAATGCTTTCCCATCAAGTGTTTATTTATTATGCCGGAATCCACATATATTAAAATGATAAACTGTTAGCTGAGCAGTGGTAGCACACGCCTTCAATTCTAGCACTTGGGGCAGAGGCAGGCAGAAGCCAGCCTTGTCTACAGAGCTAGTTCTGGACAGCAAGGGCTACATGGAGAAACCCTGTCTCACAAAAGAAAAACCTAAACTTTTTTTTCTTTTTTCTTTTTTTGAATGTAAAAACATTTTATGTACAACTGCAGGAGAAATAATACACAGAGAGCTTGAACATAAAAACAGGTTATAATTCAAAAGTCCAGGGTTATTTGAAACAGCAAAATATTTTCTCTGTAGAAAATAGTAAAAATGATAACATTTCCCATTTATAACATTAAAAGATAAGCCCTTTTAAGCCAAATGATAGCTGAATTATACATATAAATATTGATTAGATTCTGGGATACAGAAAAAAACCTGTCGTCATCTGTTCAGAGCTATAAAACCTAAACTTTAATATAAAATTTGATTTTTATTATAAAACTTATCATTTACAGTTTACAGCTGTCACCACTAATTCCAGAGTTTTTTCATGCTTCCCCTGAAAAGTTTTTGCACCCCGATAAGCCTCTCCGCCAATGCAGCAATCCAAATCCTACTGAATTAGAAAAAGCCCCAGTTTAATGGGTAAAGTGTTCCTGGGTGATTCTCCAGCCCCAGAGAGAAGAGACAGGCAAGAAAGACCAAAAAACCACATGTCTGTTTTCTGGGGTGCAGTTTAAATATCCTGTGGAAGTGGTCTTGAGCATCTCTGGGGGAGGAGCCGTGTTTGGCGGGACTTTCTGAGTGGAAGGGTCTGGGCAGAGATGGGGCTTCCACCAGAACATTCCAGAGTCTTTGGGTCTATGGATGCCAGGGTGCCAGCGGCTGAAGTGGAGCTTCCACCAGAACATCCCCCACCTCTAACCCACGCATCAGCAGGTTCTTAATCACCCTATTCTCAGGCCACGCCTACCATTGGCAACCAACAGTGCTTTCTGTCCTTATGCCTTTACCGTTCTAGACACGTCATAAATGTGTGGCCTTTTGTGTCTGCTTCCTTCTACTTAGCATAATGTTCAGGTATCATATATCACTACGTCATATCTTATGGCTGAAGACTATTCCATTATAGGGACATACAATATTTTTATCCTACTAGTTTAGGATTGTAATAACACTGTATCCACATACAAGTTTTCTGTGTGGGCATGTTTTCAGTTCTCTTAGATGTGCACCCATTAATAGATAACACAGGGGCTGGAGAGATGGCTCAGAGGTTAAGAGCACCGACCACTCTTCCAGAGGTCCTGAGTTCAATTCCCAGCACCCACATGGTGGCTCACAACCATCTGTAATGAGATCTGGCACCCTCTTCTGTATACATAATAAATTAATAAATCTTTAAAAAAAATAGATAACACAGTAACTATCTTTAAAAATAAACATATTAAAGTGTAGTACTCATTTTTAAAAGCATACACATTATGATTGTTAATAATAATGTAATAATAATTTCTGTAAAGTGAACATAACTCATTAGTTAACACCAAGTAAAAAAAATAGTGTATTAGCTGGCTCTGGTGGTGCACACCGTTAGTCCCAGCACCCAGGAGGTGGAGGCTGGCAAGTCTTTGTGAGTTCTAGGCCAGCCAAGGCTACATCGTGAGACCTCTTATGTTCTCTTCCAGGCAGTACTTTCCAAAATGTAACTACCATTCTAACTGCTGTCTCAGTGTTTCTTTTAATTGAGGAAAAAATCACATCATAAAATAGGTGACATTTTCTCCTAGTATGAATGTTCATGTTTATAATCCCTGCACTAAAAAAATTTTGAGACAGTCTTACTCCATACCCAGGCTAGCCTGGAACCCACCAAGTTATCAAGTTGGATGATCCTCCTGCCTTAGTTAGCCTCCCAAGTGCTGAAATTTTCGGCATGGGCCAACATGCCGACTTTCTAGCTTTTGATGCCTTTTCTTGCCTAATTGCTCACTTTGCCCTTCTAGTGGTGCTGAGTAGAATGGGTGAAACTGGCACGTGTATTTGTTTCTGCCTTTTTTTTTTTTGTTTGTTTATTTGTGTTTTTCAAGACAGGTTTTCTCTGTGTAGCCCTGGCTGTCCTGGAACTTGCTCTGTAGACCAGAGATCTGCCTCCCAAACACTGGGATTAAAGACCTGCACCACCACCACTCCAGCTTCTCTTTCTCTCTCTCTCTCTGTGTGTGTGTGTGTGTGTGTGTGTGTGTGTGTGTGTGTGTGTGTGTGTGTGTGTATTATATATTATTTTCATTTTATATTATAAATTTTATATTATATATAATTTATTTTTATTTTACGTGCATTGGTGTTTTGCCTATATGTTTGTCTGTGTGAAGGCATCAGAAGCCCTGGAACTGGAGTTAGAAACAAGTGTGAGCTGCCATGTGGGTGCTGGGAATTGAACCTGGGTCCTCGGGAAGAGTGCCAGTGCTCTTAACCTCTGAGCTGCCTCTCTAGCCCTTTGTTTCTGCTTTTAACAGGATCAGTATTTCTCCATGCAGTATGATGTTAGCTGTGGATTTTTCATAAATGCCTTTATCATATTGGAGTTCCCTTTTATTCCTAATATTCTGAGAATTTTTATTATGATAGTGTTGCATTTTGTTAAATAATCCTGAATAAACTGAATTGATCATGAGTGATTTTCCTTTCATTCTATTAATGTAGTTAATATTAGTTCACAATTATTTCTTAGAAATACAGATGTAAAACTCCTCAGTGAAATAATAGCAGACCAAACCCAATGACATATAGTTATTTTTATATACTAGTGTATAAGATGCATTGACACTTGAGAAGCCAATCTTATCTTTCCTAACTGGGTGTGGTGGGTGTGAAGTCCAGCCTCGACTACATAATGAATTCTAGGTCAGCCTAGACTAGAATGGATGCATCTCAACCCTCACTGCCCCCAAACCAATCCATTTTTCCTTTTCCTAAACTTGATTCTGAATTATTTCGGTTGACTCCACCAAGTCACAAAGTGTAGCCCACTCAACAGCTCCAAGCATTTAATGTTGGTAACCATATTCAGAGTTGGCTCAAAGCTTGTAAGGAAGGAGGCAGGCATTGGTGGCGAACACCTTTAATCCCAACACTTGGGAGGCAGAGGCTGGCAGATCTCTGAGTTTGAGGCCAGCCTGGTCTACATAGTCAGTTACAAGACAGCCAGGGATGCACAGAGAAACCCTTTCTCAAAAAAAAAAAAAAAAAAAAAAAAAGGAGCCGGGCAGTGGTGGCGCACGCCTTTAATCCCAGCACTCGGAAGGCAGAGGCAGGTGGATCTCTGTGAGTTCGAGGCCAGCCTGGTCTCCAAAGCGAGTACCAGGAAAGGCGCAAAGCTACACAGAGAAACCCTGTCTTGAAAAATAAAATAAAAGGAAAAGAAAAAGCTTACAAGGGTAAGATGGTGCTGGAGAACAAGAGAGATGATACATGATTAGCCATACACACAGGTTCTCTACAAGGTGGGGATTGCTGTTTTCAAGAAAGCAAATTCAGAGTCAACCTCTTAGTCTTGCAGTCTTTCTCAGTCTGTCTCTCTCCCTCCCCTCTGTGTCTGTGTGTGTGTGTGTGTGTGTGTGTGTGTGTGTGTGTGTGTGTGTGTGTGTGTGTGTCTGTCTGTCTGTCTGTGTGTGTGTCTGTGTGTATGTATGCCAGGATGCTGGGGATTGAGCCTAGTACCTTGTACATGTTAGGCATGAATCCTATTACTAACTGACAGTCTCTACTCTTCTTTTTTTTTTAAATTAAGGAATACAAACTACAAAAAGTAGAGCTTCCTAGTTAAAGGGCATATACAATGAGAAAACACACAGAATATTGGCAATAAGGGTTAAAAAATAGCTAATCTTTCATTAACTTACAGAACTGAGTTATTTTCCTTTCAAAAGTTTTCTAGTCCATTAGTGTATTTTAGATTTATTTAATATTCATGGATATGGGTGTTTTGCTTGCATGTGTCTCTGTGTACCACAAGTCTGTGTACCTGCAGAGATCAAAAGAGGGCATTGGGTACCCTGGAACCAGAGTTATGAATGGTTGTGAGCTGCCATGTCAATGCTGGGAATCAAACCCCTCAGGCCTCTGCAAAAAAAGTGTTCTGAGCTCTGAGTCAGCTCTCCAGCCCTCTAGTCAATTAAAGTTTGAAACAGTCATCTAGAACAAAGGGGTTTTGTGTGTTTGTTTTTTTGATTAGGGTGGCATGGTATAGTTGGGACAGGTCTCTTGGTATAACCCAGACTGGCCTCAATCTGCCATCCTTCTGCCTGAGGGGGTTACAGGCATTTGCCACATGCCCAGCTCACAGTTTTTGGTATTGCCTTACAAGTCACAGGCATGTGATCATATACACGAGCCAGTCTAGAGAGACATAAAATTAGTAAAGTTTATAATTGTAATCAAACTTACCAAATCAAAGTTAACCAAACACATAATAACAGTGATACACATATGGAGCTCTATAGTTTACACCACACTTTCCCACATTCTCTCATTTGCCGCGTATTTAATGATACATATAATTTGTGCTACATGCTAATTAAGCTTAATTAGTAGGTCTTGTGAATGACTATAAATAGTAGGGATGGTTTGCTGCCAAAGCAAATTTTCAGGTTTTTTAAATTAGTTACCTGATGTCTTTGTTTGGTTGGTTGGCTTTTTGTTTTGTTTTTGTTTTTGATTTTTTTTGTTTGTTTGTTTTCAAGACAAGGTTTCTCTGTGTAACCCTGGCTGTCCTGGAACTTTCCCTGTAGCCCAGGCTGGCCTTGAATTGAGAGATCCACCTGCCTCTGCCTCTCTAGTGCTGGGATAAAAGGTGTGTGCCACCACACCCAGGTTAGTCATCTAATATTTATAATCGGGCTTAGTTTAATCATATTGTTTTGCATCATACTTGTTGATAGTTATGTGTTTTAAGAAATGAACTACATAGTTGGGAATATAGTTCAGTGGTAGAGCACTTGCCTAGCATGATCAATCCCTGAGTTCAATCCCAAGTGCTGGAAAAAAAAGAAAGAAGGAGCCGGGCGGTGGTGGCACACACCTTTAATCCCAGCACTCTGAGAGGCAGAGGCAGGCGGATCTCCGTGAGTTCGAGGCCAGCCTGGGCTACAGAGTGAGTTCCAGGAAAGGCACAAAGCTACACAGAGAAACCTTGTCTCGAAAAACCAAAAAAAAAAAAAAAAAAAGAAAAAGAAAAAGAAACAAAAAAAAAAAGACCTTGCACCTAGGCAGCTGAGCTTCCCTCGATCCAAAGCCTTCCTTGTTACCAATTCTTGAGTACTACTGGACCCCTCTTTTCTCCACATCTCTTCCATTAGTACCAGTATTCATACCCAGGAAACGTTTGGATAGTACTCTACATTCATTCACCAACATACATTATTTATTGAGCATTATATGCGAGAGATTGAGCAAGGCATTGGAAATACTACGTACTAGGCGGGACTGCCCTGGTCCTTACACTGTGGAGTTCACTGACTGAGGGACCAGACACTTATATTTGGTCATGTGGAGAGGTAAGAACAAGAAGTTGGCAGCCCTAATTTACCTCTAGAGTATATTTGCCTTTTTAATTTTTAATCAGGCTCAGCTGTTCTGGGTCGGGTTCTGTCTACCCTCCAGCAGCGGATGATGCTATACGAGTCACTAGTAGTGCTCATAGCCTGGTATTGGGTACATGAAGGGGAGCTGCTGCGGTTGGGCAGGAATTGATAAGGTGGCATATAAAGAGAACCATGCTTCTTTTGTTAATGTTTTTACGGTTTACCCATGCTGCAGCATGCACCAGTACTGTATTCCTTTTACCACAGAATAATGTTCTATAGTATGGGCACCGTCCTGGTGTGTTTTCTGTTGCTGTGAAAGACACCACGACCAAAGCAACAGACGGAGGAGGAGAGGGTCTATTCCATCCTATAACTTATAGTTCTTCATGACGGGAAATCAGGGCAGGAACTTAAACGCAAGAACCGAAGCAGAACCACAGAAGAATGCTACAGACTGGCTTGTTCTCCAGGGCTTGCTCAGCCTGATTTCTTACCACCAGGACCACCTACCTAGGGGTGGCACCACCAGGACCACCTACCTAGGGGTAGCACTGCCTGAAGTGGGCCAGACCCCTCACATCAGGCAGTAGTGAAGGACAGGCCCCACTGGCATGCATACAAGCTAGTCTGATGGAGGCAGCTCTGCAGTTGAGGTTTCTAGTTCTGTGTCAAGTTGACACAATTGACCAGCACATCTAAATACCACATGTTCATCCACTTACCAGTTGATGAACTCTACAGATTTTTTTTTTACCTATCACCTATTGCAATTAGTGGTATGAACATTCAAATGCAAGTTTTTATGTGAACATATTTCTTTTAAAATATTTTAAATTTTATTATTTTAGAGGTTGCAAATAGGGGCTGGAGGGATGGCTCAGGGGTTAAGAGCACTTGACTGTTCTTTCAGAGGTCCTGAGTTTAGTTCCCAGCAACCACATGGTGGCTCACAACCATCTGTAATGGGATCAGATTCCTTCTTCTGGTGTGCATGAAGACAGAGCACTCATATACATACGAGTAAATGAATAAATAAATAAATCTTTAAAAGTTACAAATAGCTGGGCAGTGGTGGAGCATATCTTCAATCCCAACACTCAGGAGGCAGAGGCAGGCAGATCTCTGTGAGTTCAAGGCCAGCCTGGTCTACTGAGTGAGTAGCAGGACAGCCAGGGCTACACAGAAAACCTGCCTCAAAAAACCAAAACCAAAAAAAAAAAGGGAAAGAACACTGAACCCAGCGCTCACTAGTTGACTAGACTGGTGGCCAGCAAGCCTCGGGGTCCTCATTTTCTACCTCTCTGGGGATTATAGGCATGTGCCATAGTGCCTGGGTTCGAGAGATCCAAATTCAGCATCTCAAGATTGCGTAGCAGGCATTTTTACCGAGTGAGATCACTCCCCAGCCTTGGGCTATTTTTGACACATTTTAAAATCTTTTTACATCTGTGTTTTTATTTACACTACTTTGTTAAATGTCATTTTTTAAAAAACTCCTCAGTGTAGAATTCAGCAAATCTTTCTGAGATCCCAAGAGGAATTCAGGACAACATCAAAACTCTTAAAGACCTGGTGCAAAAATAAATCTGGGGTCCAGAGCCGGTAACATCAAGAACATTTTTATTCTACATTTCAATTTGTACAAGATGTGCTTGAAATGATGTTTGATATTGTTGAACATGGCTTCAGTTACATTCCTGAGTGTCTCAAATGTGTTGCGTTAGATCTTCCATCTGTAACAGTTGTTCATCTTAGGCATGATCGTGTCTGGCTGTGTAACTTCAAATTTGTGTTTAATGAATGAATACTTATTGATTATTGTTGGGAAGGTATAATAATGGCAGTATTTTAATTGGTGGCACTTATAAAAATATAATAAATAAATGTATGGAATAGTCATTAAAAAAAAAAATCCCATCTGACCAGGTGGTGGCGGCAGCGGTGCACGCATTTAGTCCCAGCACTCAGCAGGCGGATCTCTGTGAGTTCGAGATCAGCCTGGTCTACAAAGTGAGTTCCAGGACAGGCTCCAAAGCTACACAGAGAAACCCTGTCTGGAAAAACAAAACAAACAACAACAACAAAAATCACATCTGACTAGGGCTGGAGAAATGGCTCAGCAGTTAAGAGCACTAGCGGCCCAGAAGCCATACAGCAGAGCCCAGCCATCTCTAAGTCCAGGGTTAGGGATCCCACTCTCTCTTCTGGTCTCTGTGGGCTCTGCATGCACATAGTGCATCAGTATACACACAGGTAAAACACCTATCCACATAAAATAAAAATCTAAAGACTGATCTGAATAACTGGCAACACATTTAGTATTTATAATAAAGTCTGGCTTAAAAGTTAAGATGCTTCTATAACTTAAATCTATTCTATCAGACTTTGGGGGCAGTGGTTGCTAAGGGGTTTTCCATTTTTAAATTAGTCATCTGTCAGTTTCATACATGTGTGTAATATATCTGATTGCTGCCATCCTACACACCTTCTCATCTCTTTCTTTACCACCACCACCATCCCCAGGCCCTCCTAGTCCCTTACCAGGTTCATGATTTTCAGGTCGGGTTTTTGTTTGTGACCCATTTAGTTTAATCAGTGTCAGCTGTGTGACCACTGGGTTGGAACTATCCATTTCATCCTGTATAGTCATCAGTGACTACGCAACATTTTTTTTTTTTTTTTGGTTTTTTTGAGACAGGGTTTCGACTACACAACATTTTAAAGGCTTTAACTAAGTTAGAAATATGTGGCTGGTATTTAACTGAAACTTCCAAATTTAACAAGCGTGATAATCTTATGAGCAAGCCATAGATTGTATGCAGGACCACATTTGGTGACTTACAGACTGGCTTATGAGTTCATTTAAAGGACTCTTCATTGTTGTTTGAGTTTTCCTGCCTGGCCCACAGTCAGGACAAATCTCTGACACCCGCCAGTCCCACAGCCATTCAGACCCGACCAAGTAAACACAGAGACTTATATTGGTTACAAACTGTATGGCCGTACCAGGCTTCTTGCTAACTTTTCTTACAGCTTAAATTAATCCATTTCCATTAATCTATATCTTGCCACATGGCTCGTGGCTTACCGGCATCTTCACATGCTGTTTGTCATCGTGGTGGCTGGCAGTGTCTCTCTGACTCAGCCTTCCACTTCCCAGCTTTATTCTCCTCCTTGTCCCGCCTACACTTCCTGCCTAGCCAATGGCCAAACAGTGTTTTATTTATTGACCCATCAGCAACACATTTGCCATACAGAACATCCCACAGCACTTCATATCACTTGCATAGCAGTTATATGCTAGGCACTGTTGAGATTAATTTACCCAATTCCCATTACAACCCACGAGACCGTTACCAAGTTACTATTCTTTGTACAAACAAGAAAATGGAGGCAGAGGGGGTGAGTTACTTGAAAGGTGGGCTTTGCCAGGCGGTGGTGGCGCATGCCTTTAATCCCAGCACTCGGGAGGCAGAGGCAGGCGGATCTCTGTGAGTTCGAGGCCAGCCTGGACTACCAAGTGAGTTCCAGGAAAGGCACAAAGCTACACAGAGAAACCCTATCTCGAAAAAAAAAAAAAAAAAAAAGGAAAAGAAAGAAAGGTGGGCTTCACAGCCCCTTGGTCCCGGCCCGCTCCACTAAGGAGGAATTAACCACTTAGAAGAATGCCTGCCTGCCCCCTGCTTGCTTGCTTTCACTGACCTAGAAAGGAGCCATTGAACTCAGGGCTCCTTCCCTCCAAGTCTGGATCGCACTCATTCTTTTAAGTTCTTTAAAGTAAATTGATGAATTGCCCTGTCCCTCAGCTCTAAGGTTTTGGTGTCCAATGAGCGTCCACAACTCGATGAGATCAAAGCTGGACAGTGGGCGGGGCTGGTGGAGGGGCGGGACTTACCTGCGGGGTGCCTATTGTTGCTGTTTGGATTAGGCTGTCCTGTGAAGAACCATGAGCTGGACTTGTCCGCAATGCCAGCAACCGGTTTACTTCGGTGAGGCTGGGACCAAGGAGTAAAGATAAGCGTGAGCCCCCCGGGGTCCCTTTGTGTGTGTGTGTGTCCATGTCCCCGTGTCCGAGTGCGTGCTACACCTCCAAGAGCCTAAGGCAAGAGGCACCAGGGTGGGCTGAAGCTTCCTCCTGGAGATGCTATTCATTGTCTCCAGAGAGCGAGACTGGCTGGGCTGGTTCCCCCAGAAAGCTAACAGGATAAAAGGAGGGCTTCTCTGGCGCTGGACCGAACTTTGCAGCCCGGACCCACCTTGTTCCCCACAGCTGAGAAAGTGAGCTCCTTAGGCAAGAACTGGCACCGTTTCTGCCTGAAATGCGAGCACTGTCACAGCGTCTTGTCCCCTGGCGGGCATGCAGAGGTGAGGCCTGATCAGGGTGACAACCTTCTCACACCCCCCCACCCTGATAGACCCCAATTTCAGCCTTGGAAACCTGCCAAAGGCAACCTCAGGGGCTACCCCTCTGATAGGCCTCATACCAGCCAAAATTTGGGAGTCTGGATGCTGCTGGCCCACGGCTTTGAGGGAGGGTAAGCGGCTGCTCTGTGCCCCACCCACACCCTCAACCCCTGTACCACAGTGGCAGTCCTGACATGTTAGCCTATCACCCAGCCCTGTCAGACCCATCAGGCTAGTTACAGTGCACATTTGCACCTGACGGCCAATACTGAGAGGGCCTGTGAGGCAGGCCCCTTGGCCCTGAATGACCCCTGCCCTCTGCCTGTGCCCAGCACAACGGGAGGCCATACTGCCACAAGCCTTGCTATGGGGCTCTCTTTGGACCTAGAGGTAAGTTCCAGCCTAGAAGGGGCCAGGGGCCACACAACTCTCCCTGTGGCTAGGAACCAGAGCCTGACCTCCTTTATCGGGTCTTCTCTCTACAGGGGTCAACACTGGTGGTGTGGGTTGCTATCTCTACAGTCTCCCTGTTCCCTCCCCTGCCAGCAGAGTTTCCCTCAGCCCCAGCAACTTTAGCCCCCCAAGGCCAAGGGCTGGCCTCCCCCAGGCCAAGAAAAGTAAGTGAAGGTGGGCTTCAAATGTTGTGCTCCCCGACCCTTCAGGCTGCAGTGGACACTACGTCACCCACCCTGCCCTCTGCGCCACAGGCCTGGGACGCTCTGAGCAGTCCATTTCTAGTCTCTCATGTGAGGAGTTTAAAAGGTAAACTGGACAGATAGCATGATCACCCTCATTTTGCAATGACGCCCAGAGAAGACAGACGACTGCTAGTCAGAAGTAAGGCTGGCCTGGGATCTGGGCCCCTTCCCAGGCCGGAGCAGTAGAGAGAAAGACCCAAAGTGAGGGAGGGAGGGCTCCTTAGGATGGGCCAGCTCCTCAGCTGCTTCTCTAGTCCCTGATCCTTCCTTAAGCCCCCCACAGTGGGCAGTGACACCAGGTTCCCCAACACCTGACACCACTGCCCTGGCCGGCCAACTCCTGTGTCAGCTCAGGTTTCCTGGTGCTTGAGTTACTCCCAACACTGCCACATTGAACTGGTGGGCTCATGAGGCCCTGGGGGGTGACAGGGAAGCAGGTGGTCCCTAATGGAGATGGGCAGTAGGTGGAATGAGTCTTGAACTCAAGCAAGGCAGATTTCATGGCTGCCTGGGCTGTGGTGGGGTGGGGTGGGGATGAATGGGTTTGGGGATAAGAGAGGGGCTGGAGGCTCTAGCTGGGGCCTCTTCCCATTAAAGGCCCTCCCTACACGAAGACATTCACTGGGGAGACCTCACTGTGCCCTGGATGTGGAGAACCTGTCTATTTTGGTAAGTGCCAACAGAAGACTTGAAGAGGAGTACTGATGAGGCGGCAGAGGGCAGAGGGTGACGAGGCAGGGGGTTGGCCTTGCCTGCCCCTCGAATGGACGACACATCGCTTCTCTCCACTACCAGCGGAGAAGGTGATGGCTCTGGGCAGAAACTGGCACCGACCCTGCCTCAGGTGCCAACGTTGCAAGAAGACCTTGACTGCTGGGAGTCACGCAGAGGTGAGCATGGCGGGATTGGAAGTGACGTTGGGAGGAAGGAGTCCAGAAGTAGGAAGAGAGACAGGCTGAGGAGATTCTTTTTCTGTGTTCCAGCATGACGGCATACCCTACTGCCACATCCCCTGCTATGGATACCTGTTTGGCCCCAAAGGTGGGCAGCCTGACCCCAGACACTGATCCTAAGCTGTCAGAGCCTATGGGAATGTGTGGACAGCTTCCCTTGTGGTCAGACATCCCAGGACCCTCCTCTCTCTCCCTTCAGCCCTCAGCCCAACACCCATTCCACCAAAGCCCCTGGTGACAAGGCTTTCTCCTACAGGTGTGAACATTGGCAATGTGGGCTGCTACATCTATGACCCAGTGGAGATAAGATCCAAATGAGCCATTCATGGGAGTGACCATCCTAACTCGGGCTTCCACCCTCTCCTCCATGGTCCACTGGAAGCTCTGGAATTCCCTAGTCTTTTCGAGAGGGAGAAGAAATCCCAGGGCCTGGGCCTGGGCCTGGGCTCTGAGGTAGACCCCACTCTAGACTTTCTCTGCCAACTCTTTGCTTCCCCGTTCCTACTTGGATAGGCTACCCCACTTAGAATGGTAATCGCCTGGCTTCTCGGTTCCTTCTCCCAGCAATGCTGGTGTTGGGAGGTCATTTGCCGGGTCTCTGCTCTCTGGCCTCTCTAATAAAATGTTGACTCTCACACCTTCAGCTCTATAGCTGTGGAGCCTAGACAGTGATGGGGAGCAGAAGCACAAGTCCGCTGCTTCAAAGGTAACCCTGGCAACAAGAAGCTCCATCTGTTGGTCCCGGCCTTGCAATTGGGCAGATCCTAGCCCTGCACCGTAGACAGCCTACCCATCAGCCTCATGTGTACTAGAGATAATCATAGGACTTTAGCAACATTTCTAGAATCACCATGTTCAGTTTGAGCATGACAATGAATCCTGTCTTGGAGGAAGTTTCACTATCCACTTGGGAGATGAACAGTGGCAAGTCAATGGCTCCCCATCTGGAGATCTCCGCAAATCTCAATGCTGCCCCAACCCATGAGGCATCTTTATTTACAGAATCCCCCAGGCATGAGGGGTGCCTGTAATCTCCAGTAGCCCAGTGTATTCTGGGAGGCTATCCTGTCACTGGAGACAGGATGAATACAGAAGGTGCCAGTGGCAACTCCGTCCTTAGGCATAGGGACGTGATGTCCCAGTTTCAAGAGCCTGCCTTCTGTCCCAAGCTCCTGTAGAGCTCCTGTGGAGGGCTATCTCAAGTCTCACTCAGTTCTGGATCGGCGTATCTTCTTCCTGAATACTGGACAGGACAATGAGGAAGGAGGGGGTCAGGAATATGGTGTTTAGTCCTGGAGCCTACAAGGGCTGGCTCAGGGTTTGTCCCAGCTCCTTGCATACAAGCATACATACTCCCTCCCACAAGTGTAGTTTTGCGACCGTCTTCCGCTTTGCATCCTAAGTGTCATGGGCTTAGGCATTTGAACCCACGAATACCCCCCACCTCCCCCAAACACACATACACACACACCTCTTTCTTTCCACATCCTGGATGGTCTCTGGCAGCTGGGCTGCCTTTGTCTCAGGTAGCAGGAGTACAGTGCAGGCAGCCAGCAGGGCAATTCCCCCCGTAAACAAATTTGGGCAGCATCAGCCATACTCCATCCAGCAAGGCCGCCAGTGGAGCCAAAGAGGCCCCTAGCCGGCCCAGGAGTGCAGTGATCCCCAATCCCGTCTGTCTGCTCAAGAGAGGATGAGGGGGGCCATGCATTACAAGGCTCCCCTCCTGGGCTGGCAGCCCCTGATACTAGCTTCTCACCCACTACCTAGACTAGGAACTCTTAAACCAGTACCCTCCAGAGGATGAGACCCTATTCTGACAGAGCTACTCAGGGACCGCTACAAGATGATAGTGTGGAAGGGAGATCTGTAGCTCACACAGGCGCCGCCATCTGAGGGAAGCCCCTGGCCTTGTGCCCAGAGACAGTCCCCAAGGGCTCAGCAACACCGTGGTCAGGATGGGTATTCCTGGGACTGTTTTCTTCAAAGAAGCCCCATAAGGCTGCCTTGGCCCAAGGTCACACAGTACAGAAGATAAAACTCCCTGTGTTCTCCAAGACTTGGGCAAACAGCCACAATGTATCTGGCTGTAGCTAAAGAATGGATAGGGCAGTGCGTGACCACAGATGCCTTCGTTAAGGCAGGTCAGTCGCCTGGGACCCCAACTCACCTGAGCACAGTAGGGTACAACTCAGACGTGAACAGGTAGGCTGTAGTGAAAGCAGCTTCAGAAAACACTTTTCCCAACACCAACAGAGCAGTGATCCAGGACTTGGTCTCTGGAGGGAAAAGGATTCTTGTAGTAAAGGGCCGATGCCAGGAACTCCCTGGATTCGAGGCGGAGGCTAGGCCCGGGCAGAGCCAAACTGCCAGACCTCAGCTCACCCAAGGACACCAGCAGGCTGATGCCAAAGGTCAGAGCGGCCCCCAGCAGCATTCCAGCCTCCGTGAGGCGGCGTCCCACGCAATGTACAAGGAAGTAGACTGTGACTTTGGCAGGCAGCTCCACAGCCCCGAACATCAGCTGCACCTGGTACACGTTCAGCCCCAGCCCGGACACGTCCAGAGTCAGGCCATAGTAGGGAAAGTTCACTCCAAACCTGAACAGAATCCCTGTTATCCTCAAGAGCCCTCTCCTGCCCTACCTCTCTTGTCCTTTGGCTCTTCAGAGCCTGCAGCCTAGGATCCCCCTCACCACCAGCCACCCAGAATCCCCAAGTAGGTTACCAGTGGCCAAAATGCCTTTACCCTAATCATCGTAGCAACCCTGTGACGCAGGAATGAACAGCAACCCGTTCGTCTCACAAAAATCGATGCTCAGGATAAGAATGGTCACATAGGAAGTCATAGAGTCGAAATCGAGCCTGCATGTCTCTGCTGCCTACTCCACCGGACCTGTGACAGTCAGATTCTCCTCCCTGCCCCCAAGAGCATGAGTGATCCTCATACCCTCCAAAGCTACACTCCCCTCTCTCACACCCAGCCCCTTCCATCACCCTCACTCCGCCAGACCCGACTCGGCCCCTCTTACACCCCTCTTACCACACCACCATGCAACACAGTGAGATATGCCGGAGCTGCGGTGTTCGGAACAGGTCTAGGTATGAGGGTCTTTGCTGCCCCCCTTCCATGGCGACCACTTTGTTCAGGGCCTGGTGAGAGAGAAAGCAAGGTTGTGACATCAGAGCTTGTCTCAGAAGCCAGTGTGCTCTCTCTGTGTTTGTCTCTCTCCTCAGCAGTACTGGGGGTGGGAGTACGCATGGAAGATTTGGAGTAAAGGAGATGACCCCCCCAGAGCCAGGCAGACTATTCTAACACTAGGCTCTCTCCACTGGAAGGCAAAGGCTTTTCTAGTCATATATGGTGGACCCAGGAGAAGGGGCACTTAGACACACCCACCCTCCCCAACGTCCCCACCCACCCACCCCTGTGCACTTTCTCATACAAAACTGCCACCCTCACCTCCTGGCTCAGGCTGTCCTCACCCACAGGCTTCCCATTGAGCGTGGCACAGCGGAACAAGTATGTCTGGGCCTCCTCCACACGGCCCTGGGTTAGAAGCCATCGTGCAGACTCAGGTACCCACCTAGGGGAGAAAGTCTTGCAAGTCACCTCTACCTCCTGAGCTCGCAGGCTGTAGATTCCAGGTCTTCACGCATGCAGTCCCCTCTGCCTGAAAAGACACCCCACCCCCAGATCTCCTACTGCCCAGCCCCAGGAACTCCTGTTCAAGCCCAATTTAAAAGCTACCTTGTGGTGGTGGTGGTGGCACATGCCTTTAATCCCAGCACTTGGAAAGCAGAGGCAGGCAGATCTCTAAGTTCGAGGCCAGCCTGTTCTACAGAGTGAGTCCCAGGACAGCCAGGGCTACACAGAGAAACTCTGTCTTGAAAAACAAAACAAAATAAAGCTACCTCTCCCCCACCCCACCCTAAGTCCTCCAAGGCATCCTTTCCTTACTCAACTGAATTGGTCTTACCCTCAAAACCTTAGCCCCTGGGGAGGGGGGGGATGGGGATGGGAGAAGGGGAGGGATGGGGAACAGGGGTTGGTATGTAAAATGAAAAAAAAACCAAAACCCTTAGCCCCTACCCAGCACCAGCCAACACTTCCAGCGGAAGGATACTGATGAACTGCTACATAGTTCACCGCTGGGGGCAGTAACATGCCCACCTTGCTAGGCCCGCCACTCTTCTGCCTGAGTTCCCAGCACCCTGCTGGCCATGTCCGCTGGCCCTTGAAGGCAAACCCCGCCTCCACTGGGTGGTGTCTGACTCTCCTGTCTGTGTGTCCCTGCTTGTCTCTGTGTCTCCACTGGACCCTCTGAATCACCTTTCAGTCCTGGCCTGGTACTCACCACCTCTCCCAGGCTCAGCCTCTAGCTCCTCGTGTCTTGCTCTCTGCTCCTGTGTCTTGTGGCATCTTTCTGTTGGCTTCTGTCTTTCTGACTTCTCTTGATACCTTTTTTTTTTTGTTTTTTTTTTTTTGTTTTTTTTTCGAGACAGGGTTTCTCTGTGTAGCTTTGCGCCTTTCCTGGAACTCACTTGGTAGCCCAGACTGGCCTCGAACTCACAGAGATCCACCTGGCTCTGCCTCCCGAGTGCTGGGATTAAAGGCGTGCGCCACCACCGCCAGGCCTCTTGATACCTTTTTGTCTCTTGGTCTCTGGTTCTGTTTCTGCATCTCTTAGTTTCTCTCTGTCTCTGTCTCTGTCTCTGTCTCTCTGTCTCTGTGTGTGTGTGTGTGGCATATGCATGTGTACATGTTTGTATGTGTGCACATGTGTACACAGAGGTTCAGGTGACATCATGTGTCTTCCTGAATCACTTTCCACCTTAGTTTTTTGAGACAGGGTCTCTCACTGAACCTGGAACTTGATTTGGGTAGACGGGCTGGCCAGCAAGCCCAGATCTTCCTATCTCTACCTCCCTATCTCCTAAAGGATTATGAGTACACATCTCTGTGCCATGCTTTTTACATGGGAGCTGGGGATCTGAACACAGATCCTCAGGCTTTGCATGGCAAGTATTTTACCTACTGAGATATTTTCCAAGACAGCCATATTTTTTCTTTTACTTCCCCCTCCCCAAGACAGGGTCTTATGTAACCCAGGCTGCCCTTAAACTCCCTATGTAGTTGAGGATGACCTTGATCCTCATGCCTCTCTAAGTATCGTGAATAGAGGCATATGCCATCACGACTGGTTCATTCAGTGCCGAGGATAAACCCAGGGCTTTGTATATGCTAGGTTACCACTGAGCTAAGCCCCAGCCCCTCCTTCAGTCTCCCTGTTCTTTTGTTTGTTTTCATTATTTTTAGTTGAGAGTGTGTGTGTGTGTGTGTGTGTGTGTGTGTGTGTGTGTGTGTGTGTGTGTGTTGTGTGTGTGTCTGTGTCTGTGTTTGGTGTGTGTATTTGAGTGTGTGTGTGTGTGTGTGTTGTGTGTGTGTCTGTGTCTGTACTTGGTGTGTGTGTGTTGTGTTGTGTGTCTGTGTCTATGTTTGGTGTGTGTGTTTGAGTGTGTGTGTGTTGTGTCTGTGTCTGTGTCTGTTCTTGGGGTGTGTGTGTGTGTGTGTGTGTGTGTGTGTGTGTGTGTGTGTGTGCAGGTGCCCTTAGAGGCCAGAGATATTTGATCCCCTAGAGCTGGACTTGCATGCTGCCTGACGTGTGTCCTGGGAATTGAACTTGGGTCCTCCAGTGTGAGCTGTTACCAACTACGCCACCTCTCCAGCCCCTGTTTTAAAACCCCACACAATGATGGTGAACCCAGCTAGGGCTAAGCCAGTGAGGGTGCGGGTGAGGACAAACATGATATAGTTGACTGAGGCTGCACATGCCAAGCTCAGCACCAGGAAGCTCACGTAGGTCACCAGTAGAAGCCGGCGCCGGCCAAACCTGCACAGGGCCATGCAAGGTCAGATCCCACTGGGGCGTCCCAGCACTGAGAGAGAGTCCCCTCAGCCTGGTCCCTTATCTGTCTGGTACCCAGCTCACCTGTCCGACAAGTATCCGTACACCACAGCCCCCAGCAGCACACCGATGAAGAAGCAGGTGGATGTAATTTTGTTCAGTCCTCTCTGTTCACACACCAGATCCCACTGCAGACAGGCAAGGGAGGGGCCTTTGGTGTGTATGAGCCCCTCTCCAGCCAGGCCCTCCTCTCCAGGCTCCAGGGCAACTTTGATGTTCCAGAAGATACCCCCATCCTTGGCTAGCAACCTCAGCTTTGGAAAGGGAAGACTCCCTCTCCCTGGACCCTCACCACTGCCCAGGAATCCTGTTGCCTCTCCCCCACCCCCCGGGGAGCCTCCATCTCCACCCACCCTTCCTCTCTGGATGAATTATGGAAATCTCAGACCTAGGCCTGGAATGAGGGACAGAAGAGAAATGGAGGCCTCTGCGGTTTCTCCATCCTTCTCAGCTTTCTGTTCCAACCCCCCCCACTAGCCCCCCCGGGAGCCCCTTAGCTCTCCCTCCCCTGCCTTCATCATCTCCCAGTGAATCAGAGCAAATGAACCTCTCAGTTCAATCTCAGAACTCAACTCAGGGCTTTATATCCATAGACCCTCTCTACACAGGCAAACAAAAACTCTGAGAGCCCAGGACGGTTATCTCACACCCACACAACAAGCCCCAAGGCAGTGAAAGACCCAACCCATTCACACATCCCTCACCCTGGCTCAGGTACCTCAGTTGCAATGGTGGAGGAGAATTCTGAGTGGTCGTACTCCCAGCCCTGAGAGCAGGGCACTGTGGAGGGCTCATCCTCGGGCTTCCCAGAGCCGTGTGCCTCTGTCCCCAAGGTGGTATTGGGGAGAGGCTGGGGATGCTCAAAACGGAGGCAGGGCTAAAGCTGCCATCAGTCTCCCGGGGTAGATGGGCCTCCAGCCACAAGTCCTGGTGAGTGAGGTTGGCAGGGGCACCAGGCAGGGCACAGTGGTGGTCAGGCACGGAGGCCATGAAGATGGGCAAGAGAAAATGCATGGGTACCAGCACTCGGGGCAGGGCCAGTAGTGCCAGATTCCGTAGCTGGAAGGGACCAAAGCCACCCACCTTGTCCAGGAGCTCCTCAAAGCCCATGCTGCCCACCCACCAGAGGTCCCTCTGTTGTGTCTAGCACAGCTCAACCTGCTCACCACATGGACCTTTGGACTCTGGAAGTGGAAGGGGTTGTACTGATGAGTGGAGAGTCTGTAGCCAGAATCCAGCCCTCAGGGGCTGGCCCAGGCCTGAGCCCTCCCCCATCATCCACACTTCTAGGGATCTTACATTACTAGCCTACTGCCAACGGGAAAGGGCTACCATCCATCAGAGGTCACGGTGTCCATGGATCTGGCCTTCATACGGTGGACCTCAGAAGCCAGGCAAGAGAGCCAAGGGCCAACATAGGAGGGTAGCTGGGTGCCAAGAAGGCACTGGGACCCTAGCTACTTATTATAGTGTCAAGGCCATCTAGAGGAGGAGGTGCCCTGGACACAGCACCTGTTGTCCTGGATGGCCTTTGTCCTGTGAAGCTTTAGGTCAATCTTGTCTGTTTGCAGTCACAGCATAGTTTGGCCTACAGCCCAGGATTCGGGATGAGGGCTGCACTTACGTAAGGGAGCCATCTGCTGAACCCCCCAAGCTTTCCTTATACCCCTCACCCATGTCTGGAGTGGATGCCCCAACCTAAGTCACCCCTGGGACTGTGCTGGCCCCTCTTGGGGTCTCAGGAACACTCTTTGGCCATCCAATCTGCCTCTCCTCAAGATCATCCCAGATGACCCGTTGGAGTACTGTTTTCCCCAGTTGCCAAGAATCCATGTAGCACCTTCGAGAAGCTCCACTGATTCTCATCTACTGGGCCAGTTTTATGTCAACTTCACACAAGCTAGAGTTAACTGAGAAAATGTCTCATAATATCTATCAGCTGTTGCTGTGGGATGTTCTGTATGGCAAATGTGTTGCTGATTAGTCAATAAATAAAACACTGATTGGCCATTGGCTAGGCAGGAAGTGTAGGTGGGACAAGGAGGAGAATAAAGCTGGGAAGTGGAAGGCTGAGTCAGAGAGACACTGCCAGCCGCCATGATGAGAAACAGCATGTGAAGATGCCGGTAAGCCACGAGCCACGTGGCAAGGTATAGATTAATGGAAATGGATTAATTTAAGCTGTAAGAACAGTTAGCAAGAAGCCTGGTACGGCCATACAGTTTGTAACCAATATAAGTCTCTGTGTTTACTTGGTCGGGTCTGAGAGGCTGTGGGGCTGGCAGGTGAGAGAGATTTATCCTGACTGTGGGCCAGGCAGGAAAACTCTAGCTACAAGCTGTAGGCAGGAAGTCTGTAGAGCATTTTCTTAATCACTGATCGAGGGAGGGCCCAGTCCATTGTGGGTGGTGCCATCCCTGCACACGTGGCCCTCGGTTCTATAACTATAAGAAAGCAGACTGAACAAGCCAGTAAGCAGCACCCCTCCACAGCCTCTGCATCAGCTCCTGCCTCCAGGATCCTGCCCTGTTTGAGTTCCTGTCCTGACTTCCTTCAGTGACGAACTACAACATAGAGGTGAAATATGCCCTTTCCTCCCCAAGTTGCTTTTGGTCATGGTGTTTCATCAAAATAACAGACACTGAAGCTGATTCCCCAAATGCCAAAGCCCCCTTGGGTATTCTTTGAGAAAAGATCTACTATATTTTTTAAAAATTTACAAAGCACTGTTTGATCTATCTCCCACTTTGAACAGATAAAGAAACCAAAGACAGGGTGGGGACCTGTTGGGTTTGTACAATGACAAAGCCAGAGAGCCAAGAAACCCAGGAACACAGTCCCACACACCCGAGCTGCTGACAGGATCTGTGCCAGTCAGCTCCAGGCTGCCCCAGACACTCACAGAGATGGCTCAGAGGGACTCGATCTGCAACGTTTGGTGTGTGCTGATAGGCACACGGTGATGGTGGGGTTGTTTGGTGTGTGCTGATAGGCACACGGTGATGGTCGGGTTGTTGTTTGGTGTGTGCTGATAGGCACACGGTGATGGTCGGGTTGTTGTTTGGTGTGTGCTGATAGGCACACGGTGATGGTCGGGTTGTTGTTTGGTGTGTGCTGATAGGCACACGGTGATGGTCGGGTTGTTGTTTGGTGTGTGCTGATAGGCACACGGTGATGGTCGGGTTGTTGTTTGGTGTGTGCTGATAGGCACACGGTGATGGTCGGGTTGTTGTTTGGTGTGTGCTGATAGGCACACGGTGATGGTCGGGTTGTTGTTTGGTGTGTGCTGATAGGCAGGAAAGAGGGGCTGGTGCAGGGTTAAAAGGACAGATGCTTGCTTAGTCTAATGCATCTCAGGCATTCCGCAGGACGCAGAGATGCTTCAGACAAGTTTCTGCCCGTAGGGGATCCACGGAAGGTTCAGCCAGGTTACAAACCTGAGGAAAGTGTGTGTGTGCCTCTGTTGAAGAGGGGTCATGAGTGGGCTGAGGAAAGGGGCTAAGTCCTGGGAGGTCAAACAGCCTCAGCTGAAGACCAGGACTTTCCGCCTGTCTTAGTTAAGGTTTCTATTGCTGTGAAGAGACACCATGACCACAGCAACTCTTGTAAAGAAAACTTTTAACTGGGACGGCTCGCTTACAGTTTCAGAGGTTCAGTCCATTATCATCATAGAGGCGTGCAGACAAGATGTAGTACTGGAGCTGAGAGTCCTACATCTTAGAGGCAACAGGAAGTCAACTTAGACACTGGATGGTATCCTGAGCATAGGAAACCTCAAAGCCCACCCCCACAGTGACACACTTCCTCCAACAAGGCCACACCTCCTAATAATGCCACGCCCTTTGGGGGGCATTTTCTTTCACACCACCGCACGCCTCCAGCAATGGGAGCTAGTGAAGGTCTCAGCAGGACCGTCACACTGCCGTTGTATTTAGTTATTGTGGTTTTTCTTGTTTTTGTTTTGTTTTTTTGAGACAGGGTCTCTCGTAGCCAAGGTTGACCTTAAACTCACTATGTTCCTGAGGATGACCTTGAATTCATGATCTTGTCTCTACATCCCAAGTGTTGGGATTCAAGGCAAGAACTGCAGTGCCTAACTCAGGCATTTTATTTGATTGATTTATTGTTATACTACTACTACTATTATTATCATTGAATAAATAACACAGTGGTCACCTCTCCCTCTTTATACCTTGGCTATAGGTAAATCTACACCTGCAAGCCTTTTCTTCAGAGAGGAATTTGTACCTTGGCTTCATCTTCCCTGACCCCCTCAACATGGCAGGGCTCTTCTCCAGTGTCATTGAGAATGATGGTGGCAATGACCACAGTGTTTAGAGGCGCAAGACGATATGGATGACAGGTATGAAGCACCGAGTCTGATAAGAGCTTTAATTGGAGTGCACGCACGTGTGTGTGTGTGTGTGTGTGGGGGGGGGGGGAGATGTGTGTATTGAGTGTATGTGTGCAAGTGTGTGTATGTATGTGGGTATATGTGTATATTGAGCGTGTGTAAGTGTATGTAGGTATGTATGTGTGCAGGTTGGTGTATGTATGTATTGAGTGTGTGTAGGTGTGTGTGTGTATTGAGTCTATGTGTGTAGGTATGTGTGTGTGTGTGTGTGTGTGTGTGTAAGTGTATGTAGGTGTGTGTGTATATGTGTAGTGAGCTGCTGAGACTGGGCTTGTAGACTATTTCCCTCTCGCTCCTGGCTGAGTTTTCAGAGCCTGCATATTCTCTACTCATCACCATCAATGTCTGCCTCAATACTGTTGGGAAAGGAAAAGGGACACCCTGACTCTCCTTTAGCCATGACCTCAGCTTTTATGTTTCCTCCCTCCTTCCTCCCTCCCTCCATCCCTCCCTCCTTCCTTTTCTTCCCTCCTTCCCTCCATCCCTCCCTCCTTCCTCCCTCCCTCCATCCCTCCCTCCTTCCTTTTCTTCCCTCCTTCCCTCCATCCCTCCCTCCTTCCTTTTCTTCCCTCCTTCCCTCCATCCCTCCCTCCATCCCTCCCTCCTTCCTTTTCTTCCCTCCTTCCCTCCATCCCTCCCTCCATCCCTCCCTCCTTCCTTTTCTTCCCTCCTTCCCTCCATCCCTCCCTCCTTCCTTTTCTTCCTCCCTCCCTCCCTCATTCTGAGATAGCGTCTCACTGTGTAGCCCAGGCTGTCCTTGAATCCAGGGTGTTTCTCCTTCCTCAGCTGTGGAGTGCTGAGGTTACAGGTGTGAACGATCCTGGCTTCAGTCCTGGCTAGCACTTGTTCTGGCCTCCATGAGAAGCCAATGGGAAATCTCAGCAGACCCTGTACCCAGTGACCGGGGACATCTTAGTTTCTTCTCTAGGGTGTCCCCTCCACTTGACATGAGCTCCTTCTGGGCTGGAGAGATGGCCCAGTGGTTAAAGCACTTGCTGCTCTTGCAGAGGACCTGGGTTCAGTTCTCAGCACCCACATGGTGGCTCACAACCATCTGTAACTCCAATTCTAGGGGATCCAGTGCCCTCTCCTGGCCTCCACAGGCACTGCATGTACACCGTGTACATAGATAGGTGCAGGCATTAATATTCACACATACAAAATAAAAATAAATATTTTTTCTTTTGGCTTTTTGAGACAGGATTTCTCTGTGTAGACCTGGCTGTCCTAGAACTTTGTAGACTAGGCTGGTCTCAAACTCAGATCCTCTAGCCTCTGCCTCCTGGTGCGAGATTAAAGGTGTGCGTCACCACCACCCGGCAAAAATAAATCTTTTTAAAAAGCCCCTCCCACTGTTCTATGTCTCCATCTAGACTAGATGACCTTGTCTAAGCCAAGCCTCTCTCTGGGTCTCTGTCTCAGTCTTGTCTTTGACCACAGAACAGAAAAGAGGAAGCTTTCTTAGAGAGAGTTGGGAGATTTGTACCAGGGGATTTTCCCCCCCCAAAGCAGAGTTTCTCTGTGCAGCTCTGGCTGTCCTGAAACTCACTCTGTAGACCAGACTGGCCTCAAACTCATCCACCTGCCTCTGCCTTTCGACTATTGGGATTAAAGGCGAGTGCCACCACGGCCCGCATGATGAACAGATTCTTGTCTGTGGGCGTCAGGTAGTTCCTACAACTGAGTTGGACTTCGGCATGTCTTGGGATCCTAGGGAAGGGCCTGAGCAGAGGGTCTCTGGAGTCCCCTTACTGTCTTACATGGCGTAGCCCACCCTTGCAGGACCCGGGCCTGCTCAGTCTCTACCCCCACCTTGTACTCCCTGGTTTGTGCCTGTGACCAATGAGCTACCGCCACTCACGCCTGTGCACATTGCTCAGCTGGAGGTTCAGCGGGGAGTGTCCTGTCCTGTTCAGCTGCTCACTCCTGCTGGTCCAGAATCTGGTTCAAGAGGCACATTGCGATGCAGGAGCTGCGGCGAGGCGAGGGTTTGCAGTGAAGCCCAGTCAGCCCTTACTGAGAAGCTTGAGCTGGGGTTCCTTTTGCTTCAGATATGCTGAGAGCTGCAGAGCGGAAGAAAGACACCCAGGCATCGTGCTGGCCAGACGGGGAGCAAGCGGGTAATCTGTGAGCTCGGAGAAGGATCCAGAGGAGCCAGTGCGCCCCAGGAGAAAGGTGTCCTCCAGCCTGCAGCTACCATCCCCGAGGGGCATGCATTTGAACCTCCACAGATCTGATTCCTGACTCCAATCATTCAACAATTGGTTCTGGCAGAAGGATTTGTCTAAATAATAGTTTCATCTTGCCAACAAGAGGTATGTGGAGACAGTCCCTCACCCCGAGATCTTCCCGACCTCCATGTGGAGCCCGGTCCCTCACCCCGAGATCTTCCCAACCTCCATGTGGAGCCCGGTCCCTCACCCCGAGTCTTCCTTAGTTACATTCAGCTGCTCGTGTTACCAGCCCTGATGACCTGCTCATGGCTGACATTTCCTCACTATTTAAACATGATAAGCCAATCTTCCTCGTGAATGCTGGACAGTGGATAGAGACGCACGCAAGACAGAAACCGGGCATGAAGACGAGACACTGGGCAGCTGAGAAGCGTGGGCATAGCCGCCGCGGGGGTCTTCTCGTCCCCTTCACCAGCGGCTTCTTTGACACAGTGGTCTCGGTTGTTTGCTTTTCTTTCATTTTTTCTTTGTATTTGATATTATAATTTTTGTACCCTATGAAATACATTGTGTACATTTATTTTGCTACACAGTGATTTCCTAAAATACAGTTTATTCATTCATTTACTTGTTTGTTTGTTTGAGGCAGGGTCTCACTACATAGCCCTGGCTGGGCTGGAACTCACTATGTAGACCAGGCTAACCTTGAATTCACAAAGCTCTGCCTGCCTCTGCCTCCTGAGGTTAAAGGCGTGCGCCACCACACCTGCTAGTTTGTTTTATCTTGCACATATGTATTTTGAAAGGTAATTTTAAATCTTTGCATGTGTGCCTCTGTGTGTGTGTGTGTGTGTGTGCAGGCACACATGTGGAAGTCAGGACATCTTTGGACATTACTCTTCACTTTCCGTCTCTTGCTGTCTGTCACTATGTGTGCCTTGCTAGCTGGTCCCATCTCAGTGCAGGTGGGCTGGGAGTGCAGATGCTCAGGAAGTTCTGGCTTTATGTGGGTTCTGAGGACCTGCCTATCCTCACGCTTTAGCGGCTACCACTCCACCCAACTCGTCACCACCTTGAAAGCTTTTTAGTTATAAAACTCTCTAGCTCTTGTATGTGTATAGATGTTTTGGCCTGCATGTGTCTTCGCATCTTGTCCACACCTAGTGCCTGCAGAGGCCAGAAAGGGGCCTCAGGTCCCCTGGAAATGGAGTGACAGGCAGTCGTGAGCTGCCATGTGGGTGCTGGGAATTGAACCCAGGTCCTCTGGAAGAACAGTCAATGCTCTTACTGCTGAGCCATCTTTCCAGCCTCTTGAACAGTTTTTTTTTTTTTTTTTTTTTTTTGAGACAGGGTTTCTCTTTATAACCCTGGCTGGTCTGGAACTCACTCTGTAGACCAGGCTGGCCTTGAACTCACAGATATCCACCTGCCTCTGCCTCCCAGGTGCTGGGATTAAAGGTGTGTGCCACCACAGCCCAGCTCCCTTGAAAACTTCCAAACATGAAAAATAATCACTTGATTTTTTTTAAAAGAGGCACATCCAACAAGGAGTCATTCTTCATGTTCCCAGTCTGACATACCACACGGAAAATGAAAGTTTATTCCCAACCACTATACCTGTTCGTCCCTGCATCTGAGAAGGTATGGTGCCAGACAAAGGTGCTGGGCAGGTGCAGCCCAGCAATGGCCCAGATAGTTTACCAACTAAACGGGAGGAGGGAGCCAGCCTGATGGAGCACACCTATAGCTCCAGCACTCAGAGGGCGGAGGTGGGAGGAAAAGGCATTCAAAAGTCACCCTTAGCTACATAGGGAGTTTGAGGCCACCCTAGGCTGCACAAAACCCTATCTCAGAAAAGAAATAGGCTGAGAAATCATTTATGGGCTGGACACCAACATAATTAACATGTAATCTGTGGCATTTTTTCATTCAATCAATAATAAGCAACTTAAAAATAGAAGAAAATACTATTTTCTTCCGTTGGTTTGTGCTGGGAATCCCTAGATAAGCATTTTCAGGACTAAGGGAACTTCAGAACCATGATATTCACTTTGGCATGAGTGAGATGCAGTATGATGAGAAGCCCGTAGGGAACTGGTTAAGTTAAATGCAAAACATTTGTGTGGTGTGACATTATTATATAGTCATTAAAAAGAACACAGAGGCCATTGTTACTGTTGGTACAAATGGAAAAAAATGGAAAATTGGTGATTCCTCAAAATGTTAAATGTGGCATTATCACATGACCTAGCAATTCAACACACACACACATACACACACACACACACACACACACACACACACACACACACACACACACACAAAGTAATGAAACACATTCAAAAACTTGCATGTAGTAGCATTATTTGTAATAATCAAAATAGTTCATCAACTTATGAGTAGAAAAGTAAAATGCCATGTGTCCATATAGTAGAATATCATTTGTTAAATTATAAAGGGGAAGAAATTATGCTAACTGAAAGATCACAGAATGATCCTATATGATTTTATGTATATAAAATGTCTAAAATCAGCAGTTGGGGTTTTGTTGTTATTGGTTTGAGATAAAGTTTTCTGTACCCAGTCTGGCCTCGACTCACTACCTGTCTGAGTATGACCTTGGATTTCTAATCCTTCTGCCCTCTGAGTGCTGGGATTGCAGCAGGTATCAACATACCCAGTTTATGCAGGGCCAGGATTCAAACCCATGGCCTTGTGTATGGTAGACCAACACTCTACAAAAATGAGTTACATTCCAGCCCCCAAATAGGTGGACCTATAGACAGATTAGTGACTGCCTAAGGCTATGCGGTTAAGTAGAAATGGAGTAGATGCTAATTAATGGGCAGGGAGTTTCTCTGTGGATGATGGAAATGCTCTGCAATTGATTGTGGTCACGGCTATACAACTGTGAACACACTGAGTTGTGTAATTTAAGTTGGAAAGCTGTATGTAAATTATATAACAACAAAATACTTGTTTTTCCCTGAGACAGGGTTTCTCTGTGTAGCCCTGGCCATACTGGAAATCACTCTGTAGACCAGGCTGGCCTTGAACTCAGAGATCCACCTGCCTCTGCCTCCCGAGTGCTGGGATTAAAGGCATGCGCCACCACCTCCCGGCATATTTTATAAATTAATAATAACCGTTTTGAAATGGAGTGAAGCTGGAGACTGCCCAGCAGGAGAGCACTTGCCTAGATGCACAAGACTCTGGATTGATCCTGCGTCACAGGGCGGGGAGGAAGTGTATTTCAGCACATACTGTTGGGAATAAAAGTCACATTTCTGAACAGTAGTTATAATATGCTCCTCTTTTATTTATAAGAAATATATATGGACAGAGAGAGATAGGTATTATTATAAACATAAAAAAGGTCCGTGATGGTACACACCAAGCCGTTCACAGATCTTTCGATGGTCAGGGTCATGCACAGGAGTTGTCTGTATTTGATATGCTTTTAGCATTTACTCCAAGTATGTCCTGCTCTGGACATGTTAAACAAGAAGGAAAGAGAAAGTACACCCTGCCGAAGGCCCCGGAGCCCACTGGCATTCAGGTTAGAGGAATGCTGAGGTTCTGCATATCCAAGCGCAGCACCCCCAGGCAGGGAGAGGCTTTCAAGCCTGGATGGTCTCACTTCCCTCCCAGGTGTGGCTCAGAGCCAGGCCTCAGGGAGAAACTAACTGTCCACTAAGTGAAAAGACTCACTTATGGTGAATTTAGGATTCAAAATACAAAGGGTACTTCCTGTCTCACCCCATGGCAACCTCCCTTCATCCAGCCCACCCCCTTAGGGCTACAGACACTCAGCATCCAACTGCCTTGTGTTCCAAGAGCCTCATGGCCTCACACATCGCTTTGTCTTAGTTGTGGAGACTGGTCTATAAGAACATGAGCACTTCCTTCGAGTCTCACAGTACCCCACAGTGGAGTCCTTGTCATACACACGGACCTTGCTTTGCTGACCACCCCAAACAATGGCCAATAAGATCACTCCTGAGCCCTTTCTTTTCCTGGACCACAATCTCTTACCAAAACCATTGCCATCACAGAAGAAAGATAGATGAAATACTTTTTTTTTTTTAAAGGAAAAAAAAGAAATTCCATGCATAGTCCATATATTATAAATAGGGTCAAGAGCGGTGTCTCCATATCAAAGACGTTAACATCGCCACCTAACTAAGCATAGTGGTACACACCTGTGATCCCAGCACTTGGGAAGTTGAAGCAGGAGGATGGCACATTTGAGGCCAGCCTGGGCTACCTGGCAAAACCTTGTCTCAAAAATTTTGTCATTCCACTGAAAACATGTATAAGTGAAATTAATAAATACAAATAGCTTGCCATGGCTTTTTCTTTCTTTTCTGAGACAGTCTTACATTTAGTCTAGGCTGGCCCTGAACTTTCTGTGTAGTCCAGGCTGGCCTTGAGCTTTCAAAAACTCCCCCTGCTTTAGGTCCTGTGGCTACCAGGATTACAGGCCTGAGGCCACTGAGCCTGGCTCTTCTGTTGGGCTTGGATATGGAACGAATGGGGACCATCCCAGGCGAACTCTCCCTGTTTGCACAACTTCCTGGGTTTCAGATTCGTAGGCAAGGCTCTGCAGAGCTGCACGAAGATCGGCACGGGGTGACTCTGAACTTGTGTCGTCCCCCAAGTGTATCCATAGGATAAACTTGTAGCTGTGCGAGGCCGAGTCACAGGTGGTGGTCAGGGCGGGTTCTGCTGTGGCGTGCCTGTGAGCTGCTCCGCCTTTGCCTCTCCAGACAGTCACTTCTAGCTGCTTCTTTTAGGGCAATGATAGTTTTGCTTCTCCTATCTCTGTGCCAGGCCAAATGGAGAGTCTACAGCCTTCCGCAGGGACAACCAGGGAGCTGAGTACAAGTTTCGCTTGGACACTTTTCCTTCTGTGAGACCCTGAACAAATCACCCACACCCGACAAGCTGAACTTCCTCTTCCTTCTCTGTGCAGATGACGTCTCTGCCCACTTGGTACCATCCTGTCTCTTCTCTCCTGCCCACCCCCGCCCTCAGGGGCTGGGCTTTGCCCTGCCCTCCCTAGAGGGAAAAAGAGTCCAGGCCAACAGAAAGGTCCACAGGCTTTTTAATGGTGTAATGGCTACTTCCCTTTGGAGACCCCATCTGGTTGTGACAGCTTCTTCCAAGGTGTTGGTGTCAGGGGGGTGGGCGGTCACAGGGTGGGCAGAGGCCATGCAGTGACTGGGAGGGGTGGCCAAGGGCTGTTACATTCTGTTTGGCATGTAAACATTCTTCTGTTGCTTCCCAGGGAGGGGGAGGGAATTCCCTGTCCCCTAACACCTGCCCAAGGGGCTCAGGAGACTGAGCAGGCTGGGCCCCTCAGGAGGAGCTGGGAAGCCAGAGAGCCATGTGCCTGGGGCAGGGCCCTTCTCCTGCACCCCTCTGCACACGGTACGACTGGGTGGGGGGAGGCATATTAAGGTGAACACACCCCACATCTGAGCCAGTGACATGAGCAGAAAGGATTGGGACATGAGGGATGGTGGTGGTGGTGTGATACTCTCATAGAGGAGGGGTAGGAACCTGAAGGGCCTAGCACAAAGGATGGATGATTCTCAAGAAAGGGCTTCAGCTGGGGGTGAGGGGTGGGCATTGGGAGATGTGGTGCCCTCTGCCCTGGTTCCTTCCTGGAGAGAGGAGCCACTTGGCCCCCTCACCACTCACCTCTGCTGGTCCTCAGTCCCTCCTTCCCCCTAGCCTGATGACACTATTGACGCAGAGGCCTGAGGTTGGTTGGAGCCCTGTGGAGGTCTGGAGTCACAAGGGTAGACTGGGTTTTACATCTGTGCCAGCTCAAGTGCTGGCTGAAGCTGGGGGTGGGGTGAGCCTGGGGCTTTCTCAGGCCTCCCTTTCCTCCCATCTCCAAACCAAAGTGTTGTTGGTCCTAGAGCAGAAATGAGACTGAGGGGGGCCCTACATTCATGGTTCGGTTGGTGGCAAGGAGCAGGCCCAGGGCCTGGGCACCAGGGGTCATGCCCTGGTCCCCACCTGGCATGAGCTGATTGTCATTCATAAAAGCTCTGGGTGGGAGGAAGTGGGCCCTCTACCCCTCTGCTAGACTAGAGGGCAGTTAGAGGGGAGCCTCGGGGTGACAAAGATAACTGAATCCGAGAGGTTTCCTGAGTGTTCTGGGAGCTTCTGCACAGCGTGGGATAGACCTCAAAGACTATCCACCCTGATGTCCTCCCCGGGCTGGTCTGCAGAGCTGCCTTCTTCCCGTGGAAGCAACTGGCCAGACCTGCTGACCCCCCTGAGGAGTTCAGCGGGCACCGAGCTGCTTCCGGTCAGTCATCCTGGGTACAGATGCGGCCGGACCGCTGGCACACCGCGGCCTGCCTTTCTTCCTCATCATCTGAATGTCTTGGTTTGCTCTCTGTGGCTCAGGGAAGGACAGGAGGGCCAGAACGGGGGATGGAGGCTGGGAGTGCTTTAAAGGAGGCCTGCAGGGAGTCCCTGCCCCAGATAGGAGGGGCTGCTGCCTGTCCCTTCTGCAGCCAGAGTGACGCTTGCCCCAGATGTTAGCAGCTGAGGCTCCTGATGAGGTGGGCGAGCTAATGCAGAAGCCAAAATGCAGGCACAGAGCATCTCAGCTGTGTGGGCTGGCTCAGAGCAAGAGGGGCCCAGGGTGAACTGGGGTGGGGCTGGGGTGGGCACCAGCTAGCATCACACACAGTCTAAAGTGAGAAGGGCCTTCTGCCTCGGGGAGCCACTTCGCCTCATCCTGCTTCCTCTGCCCACTGAGGAGGAGGATGCCTAGGCCAGCCCACTGCCCACAGCAGAGGTGGCAGGATGACCAGAACCGAGTCCCTGAATTCTCAAATGACCAGCACACAGAAGGTGATAACCAGTCCCTCCACCTGCATGGAACTCTGAAAGACGAGAGTTGACTGAAACTTGAAGATGCAAAATTGAGGTTAGACAGCAGGAAGGACTTCCTGATGGTAAGGGGTCCTGAGCACTAGACCAGAGGACCAGAGAAGTGAGTAACCTTTTTAAAGCCCCATTCCAGGTTCCCGCTGGGAGACACTTGCCCAGAGAGGCAGCTCCGAGCTTCTAGAGGCCCCATTCATTTCTATCCAGGAAAGGTATTTCTGTTCCCCAGAGGCACCGGGAGTAACCCCCTCTCAAGAATCATATGCCCTGTGCTTCGCATAGAGCCGACTTTAGCCAGACCAGAGGTGTCCCCTGAAGCCTAAATAAGCCAATGACCCCCGGGTCCCACTTCCCCAATCCCAGCTTGGCCTGCCATGAACACCATGGCTCCTAGGAGACTGTGGGCAGGCCAGAGCCTGCACACATCTGGAATTTGAGGCTGTTTCTCCTGTTGGGTAGGGTTGGAGGCTGAAGAAGATGGGGATGAGGACAAGATGGGCCGCAGGAGGTGTAAGCAGATGTAAACCTCTTGGGTGGGGGGCGTAGAGATCAGCCAAGACCTGGTGGATGAAGGGGACGGGCCCTAAAAGCGGGGCGGTGAGTGGCTGAGCCTTCCCGGGGCAGAGGATCTGCGGTGAGCCTGTCCCTGCAGAGGGGGCGGTAGGAGGGAGGGAGGACGCAGAGAGAGGAACCGAGACAACTGACCAACTCCGGGGTCAGTGGGCTGGCTGGGCTGCAGGGCGCAACATGTGCTCACGTGTGCGTCCTGGTGGGTGCAGGCGGGAAGCTGGGGCCGCGGTGGCGCGCGGGCGCGTAAGGCTGTGCTGGAAGCTGCTCCAGTGTGGCCGGCTGCGGGTGGGGACCGGGGTGAGGGTAGGGGGCGCCGCAGAGAGCCGCGGGCGGATGTCATTATCTGGTCCCGGGCCGGCCCTCCGAGACTGCCGCCCGGCCTTTGGTTGCTGCGCGCTGAGTCTGCGGTTGTTTCCCTCTGGGTCCTTTCTTGGGGGGCCCTGGAGAGGCCTCGGGCTGAGATCTGGCCTGGAGGACCCCCCGAGGGGGAGGGGCTCCGGGCCGGGCTTGATGCGACGCGGAGGAGCTCTCTTTGCGGGACAGGGACTGGCTCCGCGGGGACCCGCTGGGGTGGCGCGCGGTGGAGGCGGCGGGGAGGCCGGGACTGCGGGGCGCTGCCGGCCTGGAGACTTGGGCGCGACCTGGGCCAGGACCCCGGCTCGAGGAGTGTTTGGGACGGAGGTCCGCAGCAGTGGCCGACCCTGAGGGCTTCTGAAGCTGGAGCCTGCTGAGGGGCAGAGGGCAAGAGAAAAGGACGTGGGTAGGGGACAAGGGGACATTTTCAGAATGACTTTGAGCATCGAGCCCTAGAGATCTGCGGCATCAAAGCTGGGTAAGGTGGAAGAGGTCAGGCACAGATGAGTAAACAGGCCTGGTGTTCCATCCTGCAGTGCAGGGCCTTTTGGGCTGTGACTGGAGGAGCCTGCTACAGGTTTTTCTTAAGGGCCATGTGTCATCTTTAAAATATCCATGGGTTTTGTATTCTAATCTAGAATATGCTTACGTTAATATCAATACAAAATACTATTTCATGCCAGTTACTGGATGCCCAAGGCTTTACCCTTTTGTTTCAAATGTCCCATGTGAACTAGGGACTGTGTGTGGGTTCTGCTGGTCTCCAGCAGCCTCCCCTGGTCCCACCTCACCGTATCCCCCTCTAGTAATGCTGTTCCTGTTCCCTTGTGCCCAGTGACAGAGCTAACACTTGAGTCACAAGTAACACAGTGCCCAGATGGGAGCTGGTAGACCCGAGAGATGTCGGAGGATGTCATAGTCCTTAACATTGGTTCTATGACATCCCTGGAGGACTTCTCTGGCCACTCTGCCCACAACGAGTCCCGGCAGGGTTTCTCACCTGCTGGTGATAGCCAAGTCAGACGCTGAGGCTGCACCGTGGGGTCTGCCAGGAAGCTGCTGCCCTTCTGCAGGCGTGGGCACACCGATGGGGCGAGGAATCCGGCTCCGGGTGGTCAGTGCCCGCCCAGCCTTCCTAGGCAAGGCTGCTGTGGGCTCTGAGGCAGGTGTGTCCTCCTCAGAGCCTGTACCAGAGAGTGTCTCAGAGGCACGGCGCTGCTCTTCGCTAGAGGAGGATGAGGCTCCTGAGGCCAGCCTCAGCAACAGGCGACCCTGCCTCTTCTCCATCACCAGCCGCGCCAGGTCCTGCTGTGGCCTAACCCTCTTGCTCCACCGCTCTTTGGCGGACAGTGAGCCCGAAGGCTCTGAGCCCGTGTCCTCTTCAGACAACAAGACAGGAATACGGCTCCTGGGGCGAGAGCCTGGCATAGCATGGCGGCTGGGGGAGACAGTGGGCCCTTTCTTGGTGACTGGCTCCAGTGGGGATGTTGGAGCTGGCCCATCAGCAAGGGCTGGGCCATTGGGCAATGAGTCTGTGACCACTTCTGAGGGTGTTTCCCCGGGAAGACCAGACAGGGCACAACTCTCGGTTTCAGTTCCATCCAGCCCTGGCAAAGCCATGCCATTCTCCAGAGGCACTCGGGCCCTCTCCTCTGCAATGCCCGCCTCAGAGAGCGCCTCCAGGCCCAGCTCACCCCCAGTGCTAAACTCCTCTGGCCTGGAGGCCTGCCCTCCGGAAGACATGACATTGAGGTGGGATTTCTCTGCAATGTGAACAAAGGTCCTCTCAACTTTGGTGAAGGGGGAGGAGGTGACTGCCACCAGCCCACCAGTGGCCACCAGCCCAACCCCAAGCCCTGCTCCAGGTCCTGAGGGCTTGGGTTCAGACTTGAGGATGGAGGACAGGGTGCCCGGCTCCGATACATCTAGCTGACTTCCAGTAGGCTGGGGCTGCTCATGCTGAGGGGTGAGGGCCGCCAAGGTGCCCAGATCAGGGTCAGGGGCCAGTTCGGCAGTGACTGGCGACTTCTTCATGTCACCAGGGGAGACGAGCACCAGCGTTTTGGATCCCTCCTCAGGCTCCAGGTCCCCATCCGCCACGGAGGCCCGGCCCCTGGCCTCTTTCTGATCGTCAGCCAGCAGTGTGGATGGGGCGCCCTCCTGGCTCCGCTCTGTGCTCCGCTCGCTCCCCTCGCTGCTAGAACCACTTCGAGGCCCCAGCACCTCCCCAAGGGCCCCTGCCTCCTCCTCCTCCTCTTCATCTTCATCTTCCTCCTCCTCCTCTTCCTCCTCCTCTTCTTCGTCTTCTTCATCTTCTTCTTCCTCCTCCTCCTCCTCCTCTTCCTCCTCCTCCTCCTCCTCTCCCTCCTTCCCATTGGCCTGAGGCTGAAAGGGAGCCAATGGGACCTGTGGGGTGGTGAGCAGCATGTGCGAGAAGCCCACCCTCCGGACCCTGTTGAGCAGTCGGGCCCGTTCTCGGTAGTCAGAGAGGTCTCTCTTGAAGTCCTGGTAGGGCAAGCCCAGAGGCACAGCTCGTGGAAGGCCATTCACCTCAAACGGGGGCGCCACAGAGAACACCTGTAAGGGGCACACATAGGGACCCACTGAGGTCACCCACCCTCAAGGGCCCCGGGAGGCCTCACCTGTACCCTAAGCTAGGAGACCCCACCCTGACCCCTGCCAGAAGGAAGACAGTGGGTCTGTTTTGTTGTTGTCGTGGCCTCGGGACCTAAAATGATCCCTGGCACCTAGAAAGGCTCAGGGGATCCCTGTCCGAGGGCAGATCCTAGCGTCTCTCCTTCCTCCCTGCCCCCTCTCCCTCACCAGACAGAGCCAACTTTAGGGTATGACTGGTAGCACAAAATAACCCCAAAGTGTGAGCATCTCAGAAAACCCTTTTATAGGTGACCAGGCAGGAGGGGCTGAGTCACTTCCTGGAATGTACTGTGCTTACAGATGTCCATCCTTAGCCCCTCTCCCAGGGGCAGGTCCTCTGTAGCTGCTGTCCAGGACCCCGAGAGCCTGTGAGGGAAGGGCCTCTCACACTACAGTGGGAACAGGCTCACTGGAGCACCAGCCTGTTTCCTCGCCTGTCCTTCCGGCCGGTCAGCGAGAACTGTGTCCAGTCCTCTCTCCCAGGAACCCAGTTAAGTTTTCCTCTTTGAAGCCGTGTGTGGAGCCCTTGGCGATCCCATCACGGCTGAACCTCTTCCTTCTGTTAGACCCCCACGACATCCTTTCTGCCTCCTCTTCTAGACTAGAAAGGCCCAGCCTCCTTGGCAGGACTGACTGTCTCCTACACTCCTTGGTCCCTTCTCCGTCTGTGCCTCCCTCCAATCCACTCCACAGACATCCTCAGACAACACTACATCAGGTCTGTGGGCTTTGTTCCACAGAGGGGGTGGAGGGCGGTGCTCAGTGTCCAGCACTTTCTTAGGCTTTCTTTCTTTCTTTTTCTTTCTTTCTTTCTTTCTTTCTTTCTCTTTCTTTCTTTCTTTCTTTCTTTCTTCCTTCCTTTCTTTCTTTCTTTCTTTCTACACACTGGCCCTCTGTCTTCCTAAACCAACAGGGCACAGTCCATCCAGTCGAGACGCCTGAAGGGGGAAATAATTCTGTCACTTCCCGCATCACAGCCCCACATAACCATCTCAGCGTCTGCTCCCCCAGAGCTCCCACGGACGTTTCCTGCCAGTCTAGTATTCCACAGCCACCAGCCTGTTGCCTCAGCCCTGGCACTGCCAGCCATCTTTCTCACAACCACCCGACTGAGCTTCCCAAAACTCAGATCCCATCTGTCTCTCTGCAGCGGTCATCACAGTGCACACATGATTGTGCCCATCCTTGGCGTGGCACAGGAGCCATCTCTCAGCCCCGCCCTGCCTCCTACCTTCTCCCTACCTCAGCCTGAGATGGGAAGCACCCCTGCCCCTGCCCCATCCATGCTCTAGCCATTGATGTTATCAGCATCTCCCCGGGGTGTCATGCATCTCACACCTGTCTGTTATCAGCTCTTCCTCCAAAGCCTTCCTGTTCATCAGCTTTCCTTCCTACCTGCGTGCCAGACTCTTCCATGTGTGTATGTGGCTCTCTTTTTTTGTGAATGAAGTCCCTGGAGGGTTTTGTTGTTGTTCATTCACTCAAGAGGTCCTTAACCACCTGCGGTGGCACATACTTGTAACCCTAGCTCTTGGGAAGCAGAGTTATGGAGATCAGGAGTTCAAGGCTAGTCTTGGCTGCAGATTGAATTTGAGGCCAGCCTGGGCTCTATGAGACTGTGTTTTTAAAATAAGAGGGGGTCATGGGGATCCACCCCAAACAAAGAACTATAGACAAATAAGGACAGCCGAGAGAGGGGGATTGCTCTTTCCCAGGGGCCAGCTCCCTTAATTGCCTATCTAATACAAAGCAGTCAGCCCTGAACTCATAAACACAGAGGCAATGCTAAATGAACTCAGCAGCTTGTATTTATATATTCGTGTGTGTGTGTGTGTGTGTGTGTGTGTGTGTGTGTGTGTGTGTGAATAACAATCAAAGAAACTAGGCCATCAGTTTAAGAGAGTAAGGTGGGATAGAGGAGGAATTGGAGGGAGGAAAGGGGGAAATTATGTCATTATATTGTAATTATTTTTTTAAAGAGCAGGGGCTGGGGGCAGATGGTTCAGTTGGTAAAGTGCTTGCCACTTAATTTGAGCCAGGTATGTGGTGTGTGCTTGTAATCCCAGTGCTGGGGAGGTAGAGACTGGTAGGATTCTGGGAGCTAACTGGCTGGTCAGCCTAGCCTAATCTGCAAGTCCAGACCCCAATGAGAGACCCTGCCTCAGAAAACAAAGTGGACTGTTCAGGATGATGAATAAGGCTGGTCTCCAGCTTTACACACACAAAGTGTCCCGGTCGCTATGTGAGACATTAAAAATCTATGGGTCAAGTATTGAATAATGCAGACATGCGTTTATTTGAGTGCAGCAAGGGAGAAGAACTGGGCACAAGGCCAACCCCACAAAGGTCCTAAGCATAAAGGGGTCACATAAGCAGATAGCTCAAAGAGTATTTGCTCACTCCCCTTTGCTCTGTTCACCCTGGTTTGTAGATCACTGCCCCTTCCAACCTCACCATGATTTTTGGCGTAGGCAAAGGAGATGCCCAACCAGTAGCTTCAGTATACTCAACTCTGAGGCTGGTGGAGAATGAGACAGGAATCTCCAAAGCTGCGCATCTGTCGCCCTGGTGACATCCCCCTCAACATTCACCATCTTCCGCATAATCCACTGTCTGAGAGGACTCATTGTGGGCGTGAGTAGTAGCAGGTAGACAGCCTGTATCTGGTGTGCTGGCACATGCCTGTAACCCTAACACGGAGGAGACTGAGGCAGGAAGATTGCTGTGAGTCTACAGTCAATCTGGGCTACGTAGCGAATTTAGACTGTCTCAGGAACACCGAAACAGGCAGTGGCAGAGGGTGCTGGGGGTGACTCAGTGGTAATGCACTTGCTGTACAAACTTGAGGCCCCGAGTTCAAATCACTAGTGCCCCAGTGAAAAGCCAGGATGTAGTGGCACATGCCTGGGGGGAAATTTCCCTAGCTGGCTCTCCAGTCAGTCTAACCATTTGATGAGCTCCAGATTCAGAGAGAGACCCTGTCTTGGCACAGCCATATCTGAACGGAATGGCAGAAGTCACAAGCCAGCACAGCTGCTTGACAAAGATCCAGCAAAGCTGAGCCACATGATGGCTGCCATGCCACCTTTGGTTTTCACCTCCACCTGTTACATACTTGGGGCACTTTTAATATTTGTACAATTTTGGGATGTTGGGTTGGTGGAAAATTCCTTATGAATCATTTATGCCTTCTCCCAGGAATGCTGCTTCTAAGCTTATCCAGGAAAGTCCTGAACATACTATCCCCGCACACACACACACACACACACACACACACACTTTGAGGGAGATACCCTTATCTACTTGAAGGTCTTCCTTATGCCTTGGAGGTTGTGACACATAAAGTAGCCATAGGTCTCTTTATGAGGCTATGAGACATTCTTGAAACATCTGTCCCTCTACTTACACAGGAACAAGATATTCAAAACAAAGTAAATTTAAAATGTCAATAAGATTCAGTGGACTAGAGGAACTGTCCACAGTTCAGATTACAAGGCTCTTCCCACTGTACACTCAGACAATTATGTGGCATACAACTGCCCCACACAAAGACAATTGATGAGCAAAGTGTGGAGTGGAAAGATAAAAGTATGAGGTGTTAGGACCTCCCTCTCTTAGAAGTTAGCTCATGTAGAGCCACTATAATGTCATATGTCCAAGGAACAACAGAATGCCAGGATTAGACATTCTATAAAGATATAAATATGAACATTGTATTATGCCAGAATTTGAATAATAACTAGATCAGGTTTAGTCTGAGGATTTTTCCTGGGCACTCTGACCACTAAGAGTTAATAATACATTGCTTGGGACATGGCAAAATGCCCAGGGTGGTTGAAGATTTTTGTTTTGGTCTAGTGTCCTTGAAGCAACCAAAACAACCAGCCTGAGCACAGGCTATCATATGCCTCTAGATTCTCAAAAATTGGGTTATGGGGTTAATGAGTGAGAATGATAATTCTTTATTAATGATGTCAAAACTTGAGGGGAAATGATTGGAAATAATAACTCTGTTCTGTCATAGTTTATTAATGATGACTAAAAGATGAGCAAAAGGAAGTGAAACACATGTCCAAAAACAAAAACGATATGATCTATGTTTTGGAACATCATGAATGTATCCCTGCTAACTAAGTTCTGTATAAATAAAGAAACACTCTGGCTGCTAGTCAGTCAGGCTGCAAGATTCTCCCGACCACCATGGCCTGGCTCACATCCTTCTCCCACCGACTCCTTACACCCTCTGCAGGACCCATCCACCGCCGCCGGGGGATGGTTCCCGGCACTGTCTTGAAAAATAAGGTCTGGAGAGATGGCTCAGCAGTTCAGAGCACTTGCTCTTGCAGAGGACCTGGTTGGTTCATAGCACTCACAGGGTGGCTCACAACCATCCATAGCCCCAGTGCCAGGGATCTGACACCCTCTTTGACCTCTGTGGGCCTCAGGCACACACAATGCACAGACATACATGCAGGCAAACACTCATGCACATAAAATAAATAAATCCATTTTTTTATTTGAAAAATAAGGTAGAAAGTGATAGAGGAGGATGCCTGACCTTGACCTCTGACCTCCACATTCATGTGCGCACTGTTGTGTAAACACATGTGCAGAGACAGGTAGCCTTGGCCCCCAAAGGAACTTCTGATGGTCTAGAAGCTTCCTTAGAACTTCTTCCTCTTTACACCCCCGTGGAAGTCCCCAGTAGCTGGGTTTTGTTTTGTTTTGTTTTAGTTTTTGCCCACACTACTTTTCCATTCTTGCTTCAACCCTTCATCCACTGATGTGCCTTCCAGTGTCACAGCTGCGGAAAACAGCTGGCCGAGTGGACAAGGCTGCTTAAGTGGCGTTGGGCATCTTGGGCTGGGTGAATGCACTGACAGCAGCGGGCAGGAAGACACTTGGCAGCTTTGCTCATACCTTCCTACCCAGCGCCAGACTCGCGTGCTCGGTGCAGGCGCCCCTGAGCCCTACCCCTCAGCAGCTCTCTACTGAACAGCTGCTGACATCCCCACCCCACTTCCGTGGTCTTGGACACTTCAGTTAGAAACACCTTTTCTCCCACACCTGGCCAAGTCCTGAATCTCTACACAAAAGCCCCGTTCAAGGGAGACCCACCCCTGCCAGCAGCTGGATAACTAGAGGAAAAGTCCTCTCCTCCCATAGTTGTTTGGGGAAGAGGAGAACTGAGAACCAACCAGGCTGGCGAGGGAGCAAGAAGCCCTGACCAAGCATTGGCCCAAACTGGAAAGTGTGTTGACAAGGGCTACCAAGACTCAGAATTTGTTAGCACCTCTCTGTCTCCCACACAGGAGAATGGAGGACCTTCTGCATTTGGGGGAGGGTGGGGGGGAAGGAGGCTGTAGATCTCAGAGCTTTGCCAACAGGATCAGGGCCACCCACACTAGCCTGGGTACACTGGGTTTCTGTTTAAGTCCCCCTGGCCCCTCCCCCACCTACTGTCCTTCTAGGAAGGAGTTCCCTCCTCAGACAGAAGCTGAGGACTCTCGCTGCCTCTCCCAGGATGTCTAGTGAGCTATTTGCCCTCTTGAACTCCAAGTCTGCTGGTACCTCCAGGATGCTTTCTGTGTACTTGGCCATGGAAGCCTGAGGAAACTCTGGGAGGGCAGCACACCCCAGCCGTGTGGAGGACTAGCTGGCCTGAAGGAGATCACACCTCTCCCCAGGGCAGTGACCCTTATGATCCTCACTTGTTTGTGTAGGCTCCCAGGCCTGCCTTGGCTCCGCTCATCCCACTGATCTGAAGTTCCCTGGTTGCCAGGCGGTGGTGGCACAAAGCTTTAATCCCAGCACTCAGGAGGCAGAGGCTGGGGGTCTCTGTGAGTGCAAGGTCAGCCTGGTCTACTTGGTTCCAGACCAAACAAGACCCCATAGTGAGACTGTTTCAAAAGCAGCTCGGGATGATCCAGAGTTCAGCAGAAGGTGGCACTGGCTGTTTTATGACCCAAGGGGAAGCAGGCCATTCAAGCGGAGATCCTCAGAGAGAGCAAAAGCCCCAGGCTTCTGCTCCCCACACTGTCCCTCCAGCTTCAAAGGCCAGCTGAAGTTGTGCCCGCTCCTTCAGCACCACACACAAAGGGAGATGGCCGGACCTGGTCCCCTTTTGCTACTGAGTGAGCTGGTGTCCCGTTAGCCCAGGGAGAACTTGTGAAGACTTTCCACTCCACCTCATCCCAGTGCCCACACAGGGTGCATGAGGTGACTCTCCTGCCTGGACCCTGGCCAAGCCATACCTGGAACCACGCTCCAGCTCAAAGTCCCAAGGTCGTGGGGGATGGGACAGGCTGAGTGCCAAAGCAAAGGGTTAGCTGACACACCCCCCACGTTGACCAGGGAAAGGATGTGTGTCTGTCAGGACTGCCTAATGGCCCACATCCCTTCCTCTGCTCTGGAAGGTGAACTAGCTAAGAAAACATGCTCCACCACCCTGGCCCCCAGCCACGCAGCCATGCCAGGCCTCAGAGGTAAGGACATGGAGACTAAGTAGCTGCTGGCAGCTCTTCAACCACATCTGCTGCGTCACTAGCCTGCCTCAGTCTACCTGCTCCCCTCGGAGTATTTCTGTCCAGCCAAGAGCCCTCCCTCCACCCCACCGTGGCCACCCAAGAGGGAGAGCCCAGCTCTCAAAGTGGCTACTCCTGCTAAGGAAGAGGAAGGTGGGAACATGGCTACCAGGTCTGCTCAGACCTCACACACATGACTAGATCTCCGTGTCTCCCTCCACATCTGCTCTAGGACCCAGAGCCAACAAGCATGTGGGGGAGGGCCTTCTGAGCCCCCTGGGGAAGAGGAACTGTGGCTGCCACTGGCCCTTCACCTCCCACTTGCTTTGGGCCCCAAGGGGAAGGTTGCTTCCCTTCAGCAGCTGGAGGAACTCACCCACTAGCCAGAACCTGTCCCAGGCAGTCCCAGTCACCAGTATACTAGCTCCTGTCTTCTGCCCAGCCAGGGTGAGGGGCAAAAGAGAGGCAGGACCCAGGAGATTTGTCTGCTCAGCCTGCTTCTGCCGTGCTGGCCTTCTTAGTCTAGACCCTTTGACTGCCTGCGCGCCCTGAGCTAAATCTGCATGGGTGCTGTCCCTTCACCGAGCAGGGGCAGTATCGGGGCATGGCAGAAAGCACAGGGCATTCTGTCTAGCATTCTGGCACCCCACCTCCACCGCACTCGCTCGGTGGGACCTAACCTACTACCAATGGCATTCCTCTCTGTCCAGTCGGCACCTGGAGCAGGGTCCCAGAGACCAGAGTCGGCTCATCAGCTTCTCCCAAGAAAGGAGGGGCGGGGGCGGGGGCGGGGGCGGGGCGGGGGCGGGGCGGGGGCGGGGCGGGGCGGGTAATTCGAGTCCCGCTGATTAGCACTCCTCAGGGAGCAGTCCCGGCCCCCTGCCCTCCGCCCTGCCCCTGGAGCTGAGGTCCTCACGGACCTGAGTGGGGCGGTGAAAGAAAGCAGGCCAAGGCAAAGGTTCCTGGAAGGCGTCTTTAATCAGGATTTGGTAGTACACAAGCTCTCCGGATTGTCTGCATGAACATACAGGGACTTTAAAAGGCACAAGATCCCTCGCACAGCGACGCCTGACGGCGGGGCGCCCCCACCCCCGCCCGTGCACGGCCGTGTGCGCGTGGGTGCGTGTCCGTGTCCCACCCCCGTGGCGGCGCCGCGCGTGTGCGTGTCGGTTTCAAGTGTTGGATTTGTACAGTACTCGCAGTCTGGGGTGGGGGTGGGGGGCTCAGTGCATGCTTTTCTACCCGGGTCCGGGGCCCCTGACGCCGCTATATACACTAAGGAGGACGCACCCCGGAGAGAAACAGGGAAAAAGGAGAAGAGAAAAGAAAAAGAAATGAAAAGAAAGAAAGAAAGAAAGAAAGAAAAAGAAGAAGAAGAAGAAGAAGAAAAGAAAAAGCGTCCCATCTTCGTGTGTGTGGTTTTGAGTTTCTCGTGCATGCTTAGGCTGGCCGGGGTAAGGGAATAGTGCAAGCGTATAATACAGTATTATTGCAATACAAAAGGGGGCTGAGGAAAGACTTGGGATGAGAGGGAGGGGCGCTCAGGAATAAACCGGCTGGGGCTGGAGACCTCCGGGAGGGTCTTCTTGCCAACCCCCTCCCATCCCTCGCTTCACCCCATCCCCGGGAGGCGGGATAAGGGGTCTTTGTAGGGAGGGAGCTCAGTTAGGTCCTGGGGCTGAGTTTCCCCACACCACCAGTCCACCTTTCACGGGGCAGGGGCCAGCCCCTCTCTGCGTCAATACTGTCAATCAACTCTAGGGGCCCTGGAACCCGCCCCTTCCCCCACGGAAGCCCCTCCACCTGGGGGACGGGTCGACGGAGCAAGTGCAAAGGAAGCAGATGTTGGTCCCTGAGTTTTATTTTCGGGGGTGGGGGTGGGGAAGAGTTGGAAGTGGGGGCATGTTTGGGGAGCCCCCAGGGCCCTTAGTGGCGGGAGGGATGGGACAAGGGACGCGGACCGGAGCATGGGCAAAGGGGAGTGGGGTTGGGTGGCTCTGAGAGACCTAGGCTCAAAGTTTGGCTCTCCCCTCAACTCTGGGCTCTTTGGCATCCAATGGCAAGGCCAAGGGTGGGGACAGCCCTATGGGCGGTGAGGTAACCGGAATCGGGATGGGGGGTCGGGCTCTAGGAGCCAGCTCCTCCCAAGTCCCCCCTCCCCCGCCCCTGGTCTGCACCCTAACCCTGGAAGCACTCAGGGGCGAGTTCCTCCAGGCCAGGGACCCAGCGGCCGCGAGCCCGCAGAAAGGAACAGCAAACAAAACCGAGAGCGAAGGCAGACAGCGGGGGCGGTAACCCAAGAGAAGGATTTTAGCAGCAGGCAGCTTGGCGGGGCGGGGACCGGAGCTGGGGTCCGGGCAGGCCGGGGGCGGGGCTGGACGGGGACTCCGAGGCCGGCGGTACCGGGGGCACGCCAAGTAGCAGCTGGTTAAAAAGACCGAACGTACATTCGAGGTGCGACGGCTGCAGGGGTTGGGGTGGCGGGGAGGACGGGCCCCGGGGTGGGGACAGAGCTGGAGTGGGCGACAGACGTCCCTTACAGTTAGAGATCTGCGACAGGGGCTCGGGGGCGCTCCGGGTCGGGGCTGCTGTTTGCTGTCCGGAGAGTGGGTGAAGTGTACGCGAGGCTGCGGAGTGTGAGCGTGCGTGTGCGTGGGTGGTCATTCTCCCCACCGACAGCCTGTGCAGGATCCGAGGGCCAGTGGTGGGGTGACAGGAAAACCCAGGGAAAGGTGAGGGCTGGGGAAGGTTCCCCGATTCCTTCCCCACCTCTTCTTGGGTGGGCTCAGGGGCCTCCCAGGTTGGGAAGTCCACTGAGTATGTGTGGGGTTATCTGAGGGAGATGGTCCTCAGCCTTGGGGCCTCTCCCTTAGGGAGAAGGATGCCTTTAAATGTCAGACAGTGTGGGGCGGACGTGGCTCCCACCCTCCAGTTAGGAGCGTCCCATATCTAAGTGGAGATTGAGGTACAGCAGAAATTGCCCTTAGATGTCTACACTGCACCCCAATTGCCACATCAACTCAAGGACAGCGGAGAACACATCATCTGTGTCCCCAACCCCAACAGAGCATCCCAACCTCCAATGGGAACCACATCCCTCCCAAGCATGGTTCCTCCCCAAACCACCCATTAACACTGACACAGCCCCCTCTATCCTCCTCAGTGGCCCAGGCTCCCCCACCCCTGTCTGAACAGACAGCACCACCCTGCCCCAGAAAAAGAGACCAAGGCAGGGCAGAGGACAGAGGCAGGAAGGAGTGTGCTGGGACCAGCCTGGCTCCGAGCTGCCTCCCCACAACCCACTGGGAAGGGCTGGGTCTGTTTTCCCTCTAACTAGAAATGCCAAGAGAGATTGGTTATTGGGCTCAGGGTTAGTGGTTGGGATGAATGCTGAGTGGTTATTGCTGTGGCCCAAGCTGCCTTGAGTGTATGGGGTATGTCTTGATTACGAAGAATTTAATACAGCATTTTTCACTGGCCTACAGTCCTCAGGACACCCTCTCCCACTGAGAAAACACTGGCCCTATCAGACAGCTCTAGTCCACTCACAATGAAAAAATCCAGTGGCTTCACACACTGAGCTCACCATGGCGACATGCACACTAGCACACACACACACACATACACATGCTCACACACACCACCACCACCACCACCACCACCACCACCACCACCACCACCACCACCGTGCCCCTCTAGCTCAGCAGCTAGCTTTCTAAGTGGCTGCCTGCCTTGAGTGCCTGCTGGAGAACGGCCTTGCTTTGAGAGCTGCAGCCCTGGACAGAGGAGGCAGCGAGGAGTCCTCAGGGCCACCGAAGTCAGGTCACCAGCTCTTCCCAGAAACTGCTGTGTGTGTGTGTGTGTGTGTGTGTGTGTGTGTGTGTGTGTGTGTGTGTAACCAATAATTAAAAATTTGGAGAGTTCACATAAAAATTGGAAGACAGTGGCAACAACGGGCTGAGCTGAGCAGAGTGACTGGAGTGGGGGTTTCCTTCATGGTAAATTTACTGGCACTGTTTGGCCTCCTGTATGAGTTGGTGACACCCTCTCAAAGTCCCCTGTCAGTGCTCAGCAAGTGATGCGGATTTCTGCTGAGCCTGACCCCTCGGATCCTCCAGGGGGACTAAACGGGTCCAGGTGTCTGCTTTCTTACGGTATCTTTGTCTGCCCACCTAATCTTCAGCGCTGGTCCAGGTGCCTGCTTTCTTACGGTATCTTTGCAGTCCACCTAATCTTCAGCGCTGCTGTACAACACTTGGGGCAATGTGGGATCAAGGGGGTGGTCATAGGACCAAGACAGAGTCCAGCCAATTCAACTGACCCCAGTGTTCTGGGGTGCCTCATTCTGGATGCAATCCCATGCCAAGGAGAGACTGGGACAGGACAGGATGGTTCAGAGACAACCCTCCTCTTCCAGGAGGGGACCAGCAGGAAAACAACACCCAGACCAAAATATCTTGAGATTCCTGTGGAACGAGAGCTCAGTTACTCAGCATCGGTGGCTTTTCTATTAATTTATGTTCTTGTAAAGGGAGTATCTGGTTAACCTATGAAATGCAGTAGCATTGAGATCTATCGCATAGGTTAGAATGGGGTTCAAGTGAGTTCATTTTGTCAGGTGCCCAGATCACGGCCTAGCACACAGGAAGCACTGTATGCCAGTGACAGGATGAACTACAGAGCACCCGAGAACACCACTATATGCAGGGTGTGGGTACCAAGTACGAAAACACCATGCTTTAAGCATGGCCAAGAGGGCTGCCCACTGGCAAAGCTGGCTTTGGAGAAGCTGTACACCTCCCCCTGGCACACACCAAATATGCTCTGTTCTCTGGGAAATTCTCAGAGGAAAAGCGTCTGATACCACTACAGGCTCTTCCTAGCCCTACACACGGAGACTCAGCCCCAAACCACGCAAAGCTCCACCCAGTTCCACATGACCACGGTCTAACACAGTGGCTTAGAGGAGACTTGAGCAGTTTGAAACAGTCAGAGCACCCCAAAGACACAGTCTGTCAAGATCACTTCCGGTGGGCTTACAAATTCCTCCACCACAGAGGCCAATGCAAAAGGATGCCTTCTGGAGGGCCAGGCATTTTGAGTGTTGTCCTTTGTGACTGAGAGGTAGGGGACAGATTCCCCCATCCCGATAAGCTTGGGGAATAATTATATGAATATAATGCTAAAACTGAGGCTCAAGCCAGTGCCATTATCTTTGACTAAGCATTAAGGCACTTGGGGATCTCAGAACACCTCAGGGACAATTCTGGCCACTGAGGTGGAACTCTGCTCAGGTCTGGTGGTGGAACACTCTGGAAAGGAATGCCAGATAGCAAAGTACTTGGTGTCATGGAACCCCAGCGCGGCTGGCTTATGGAGCAGATGAACAGAGGACTCCTGCTGCTGTCACATGGGAGAGGAGGGCAGAGGGTAAGGGGAGGGGGCAGTGCTGGAAGCAGGGTGGGGCTGCCGTATAGCCCCACCCCTCACCTTGTGCTATGTGTTCTGTTCTTTCTCAAGGAGTCTCCACGGACTCCCTCCCACAACTCCTGCCTGGGCAGAAGGCAAAGCCATCTAGAACAGCCCAGAGGGCAAGAGAGCCCTGGGATGGAGGACATTCCAAAATGAGCAGCCTGGCTTGAGAAGGGCATACGGTTAGAACTGGGGTCTGGCTTTGGTTGCTACATGGAAGAGATGCTCTTGGACCAGGCATTAGTGTTTAAAAAAAAAAGAAAAGAAAAGAAAAAGTTTTAGAGAAGTAAGTTGGTCATGTGCATATGTGGATAGCTTGGCTCCTGGCCACTGCCCACTAGATATAAGCATCCCCATATTGGTCCAGGAGCCCTAAGACCTCTACTAAAATCAGGGATATTTGAGGAAGTTGATGGACCACAGGTTGGGGACGAAACAGAGGTCAGAGGGAAATGCATAAATAGCAGAGCAAAAATAGGGACCTAGGAAGCTACCGGAGACCACACACACACACACACACACACACACACACACACACACACACACACAGCTGCAGCACCGTGTAACTTCAGTAGGTGCTGGTCATACCAGGGTCTACATAAGTAGCATTCTCTGGAATTGTGCCCGACACAGCCTGAGCATTCACCCCTGACAGCCCTGCTGTGTGTACAGTCACGGATTAGCACGCTCACGTGGGTACGACACATGTATTCCCCCAAGCTCACCAAAACACATGGTCTGCAAACTCTCTAGCCTCCTCCCCTCCCCCGTCACTAGCCTTCCTGGCAGCCCTCCTCACCACCACGCCCGAAGCCTTGCTGGCTGGCATGGGCAGGGATGAAGAGAGGAAAGAGTGGGGTCCCTGCAGTGACAGGCTGGGGAACTGAGAAGTGGGCAGAGGGGACACTCCCAACAGTGTCTAGGTCCTCTTCTGGCCTCCCTACCTTGTGTCCTGTCTGCACCACACCCAGGGTACCTCCAGGGGGAGCCCCTGAGAGTGGCAGATCTGAGCTGTCGGGGACTTGTTGTGAGACAAGCTGTCCCTGTGCCCAGGATCTGGCGGGTCCTGGCTCCTTTACCACATTCTCCATCTCGCCTGCAGGTTGGTCCTTGGGAACCCCTCTATCCATCCCCAGCTCCTGAAGACAAGCCAGTCAGGCCTCTCAGGCAGTGACACAGAAGGGTCTTGGGGATGGTGTGGATGTGGAAGGAAAGGGTCTCTGACCTTGGTGGTGGTGGCATGGGAAATGTTCACTAGGTCACAGGGCCGTCCACTCCCCACCACTGAGTATAGACACTCTCTCACCACACCCCCAGCCGGGTTTGACCAGCCTGCATCACACTCCTATCCCAGATCAACTAGACAGACACCGACGCACATCTACAGAGGTTCGAGTCCCAACAACCCGTCAGGGGTGGATCCGACCCAGCCCCACCAAGACACTACAGAGTAAACAGAACCTGATCCCACAGCCGGACTGCTCTCCCACATCTTGGTTTCCCCTGGACTCCGGAGCCGCTGATAGCTCCATCTCAGGGCCCCTGTCCTTTCCAACTGCGCCAGCACACCACCCCTCCCTGCACCATTTTGGCTGGCCCCTAGCGAAGGAGCCCACCCGGGACAGAGTCTCTGGGGACAGAGCCTCTGGTGGGGCGGGAGTTTTACAGTATCTCGGGCCAGCCTTCTAGGGGGGCGTATTGCACGTGGGTGGGATGGGCTGTGCGGCCTGTGATTATTGCGTCCTGGGAAGGAACCATGGTCTCTGTCTGCTCCCCAGCCCCCCCCCCACCTGCCCCCTCCAGGAGGGGGGGGGCCCAGCCTAGGTCTTGTGGGTGAACCGCGCCCACACCTGCTGCAGCTGGGACCGCGAGATGCGGAGCACCGAGGGCACGAGTCTGTGGTTGCCGGCGGCCAGGGGCGCGTGGCGCCGGTGGGGAGCACGCACGGGGCTGCTCTCGGCCGAGCGGCTGCGCTGAATGAGGGAACCGGAGGAGCCCGAGGAGCCGCCGCCGCCGGGGTGAGGGTAGTGCTCCGTCTCCAGCGTGGAGGAGGAGAACACGGAGGACGCCAGTCGTCGCAGGGGGCTGTACCGCGGGAGGGAGTGCCCCGAGAGTCTGTCCTCCTCCAACTGAAAGAGACCAAGAGAGTGGAGGGAAAAGAGGCATCAGGCACAGACTGGACAGCTCTTCTCGGGGACCACCCACCGCTCACAGCCCCCGCGGCACCGGCGTCCCTGGCAGGGGGCAGATGGCGCTGGAGGAGGGGGCGCAGGCTGCCCACCCAAGGTCCAGCCTCGGAACTGCCAGCGCCCTGCCCACCTCCTCCTCTCACAGCACGGTCTCTGGGTGAGAGACCTTGATCACTCACCTCCTCCGGGAAGCCTTCTGGGCTGGAACCTTCCAGTCAGGAAGGCCCTTTTGTTGGGTCTCTTAGCCAAGTGCCGCCACCCTTGCTAACCCGGCCACACCGCACACTCCTCCAGATCATTTTTAACGTATTTGTGGTGCTGGAGCTTGAATCGGGGTCTCCTGCTTGCCTAGCAAGTGCTCTGTCAGTGAGCTATGACCCCCATCCTGCCTCATGAGATCTAAAACATCAAGCTCCCCCCTCCTTGGCACCCTCAGCCTCCTTATGGGAGATGTCAGGAGTCTCGGGGACAGTGGATGAACTCTGGAGTCCAAGTACTCACACTTATTTGCAAGAAGTCAAGAGAGTGTTTTGTTTGTTTTGCAGTTTGGGGGATGGAGCCCAGGGCCCTGTGCTTGCTGGGCAAGCCCTCTACCAGCAGAGCTTTTTTGGGTGTTTTGTTTTGAGAAAGGGTTTCACTCTGTACCCCACACTGGCCTAAAACTCACTACGTAGCCCAGGCTGGTCTCTGACTCTTGGCAATCCTCCTGGGTCTGCCTTCCAAGCGCTGGCATTACATGCACGGGGCATCACCCCCCCCCCCCCCCCGCACCAACCCAAAGATGTCTTAACCCCAACTCTCTATCACTTACTGCAGGGTGACCCTTGACCTCAGTTCTCTGTGCCTCAAGTTCTTCCCCTGTAAAATGGAGTAAAAGTGGTGCCACCTCCTCGGGTTTGAGGACCAGATATGCGGGACACTTACAGCAGTGAGGGACTGTGTGTTCAGGAGCCCTTCAAAGACACTCTTCAGAATGACAGGCCCAGAGGGTTGCTGAGCTGGGGGGGCTACAAATTAGTGGTGGCCCTCAGAATCCCTCTTTGTGCCCTCCTGTCCCCTGGGACACAGGGGACACTTCCCAAGCATATGGGGATGGACATGGTAGCCCGGTGTCTGCAGAATTTGTCTCGCCTTGTGCCTCGCTCTCCCTGCGGCTGAGGACTGGCTGGGCCAGCTCCAGGGGAATGAAGGGGCAAATCGGGAAGGGACTGGGGCCAGCCAGCTCCAGTGTGCATTGCTGGTGTCAGAAAGGGGGGTCACAAGAGACCCCCTTCGGGGAGGGGACGGGGAACACCATCATCTGCTCCACACCACACCAGTTTCCTTCCTCCGTCAGCTTCTTTGGGGGCCAAGTTTGGGCTCCTTATTTTCTGTTTACAGTGAGATGGGGCCCAGACGCCCAGAGGCTCCTCTCACAGCACGTGTGGGTGCCTTGAGTACAACACCCAGTCAGAGTTTATTCCCCATCAAAGAGGCCTTAGGAGCTGAAACTGGATCCCAGCATGTTCCCTGCTCCAGGCCAGGCATCACTTGTGACCACTCACTTGTCCTCAATACCCAGTGTGAAGTCACCTTTGTGAGGATACCCCAGCTTCCCTCATAAGTCCCTAGAGCAGATGAAAGTTCTTCCTTCTCCTGATGGTCCTAACTGTGAGTGCCCATCTTCCAGCCCGTCCTCCCAGCCCACTCCTCTGGACTGCAAGCTCTGCCCTGAGGACTGAGAAGGAGGCCTTGCTCATCTTTGTTCCCAAGCCCAGCACACTGCCCAGCTCCTAACAAGGCAGTGTTTGGTGGCTTTGCAGCAGACATCTGTGTGGTTAAGGAATGCTAACCTGCTGTGCTATTGGCCTCCGACATCTAGACAAGACACAGTCAACCCCAAACCATTCCCTCTGCATTCCCTCTGTCCAAGCTGAGCTGTCTCCTTGCCTCCTGCCAATTTGCACCTGGAGGGAGCCAGGTATTCCCATATCCACACTATGCACACCAAGGAACAAGCCAACGCCTAGCTCCACATCCGCTCCCACAGCTGTTGGTTACTGCGTTCATGTGGTAATGACTTCTGCAGGGACAGTTCACACATTAGACTCAGAGCCTGCCACACTAGGTCTAGGAGGGATTCCTGGAAGAAAGGTGGTGGAGGATGGGGTGGGGGTGTTCTTTCTAGTCATCCAGGAATGGAGAGGAACCTCACAGGTTTATTGCAACGTGTAACAAAGCACGCAGCCCCAGCCTAGCCCAAAGCACCCCGTGCCCCACAACCAAGTGAGCACACGCCAGTCTGGTTTGCTCCCTGTGCCTTGGAGAACAAAGGGCTTGCCTCACCCTGATGTCCTGAAATACATACAGCACGTGTCCTGTCCCATCTGTCTCACCCGTAGGCACCCAAAGGCACTATGGACATGCCTGCGGGCACATCTGCCAATGAGGCCAGCCAGCTGGTGTGCCAGGCATGTGCGTGCACACATACACATTCAGATGCTCCAGGCACTGTGACCCTGCGCAGACTGACTGCTTCTCTGACCTGCATTGGCTTCTCTACATGTTTGACACGCACGCCTTAGACTGGGCTCCCAGGCGGAGACCCTGACCCAGCTGCCTGGTGTCATGTCCTGGCTTGACCATTTAGCGGCTCCAGCCGGAAAGCCTGCTCATTTATTTCAGATTACTACTTTGAGGCTCTTTCCCCAACTTGTAAGCCAAGGCTGCCAGCGTGTAGTGTTGCTATGAGGACCGTTCACGGAAGTCCGCAAGTGCGTCTTCCGGTGTCCCGCGCTGGCTGCCATCTCTGTCATTTCCCTCATTGTCTTCCCTGCTCTGGTTCCCCCACGAGCTCCCAGATGCAATGATGTGTGCACATCCGTCCACACCCACAAACAATGTAAACTCAAGATCAGTGGGCTCAGACAAGCACACACGTAATTGTAGGATGTTAAGCCACCTCAATTCTGTACAGTGTGGGGAAACCGAGGCTGGCAAACACCTCCCCCTCCCCTTACCCCACAGACACAATCACTTCCCTGTCCATGTTATACACCATGACTGCACAATAGGCCTGTCCCCGGTCATGACACCTAGGATGTACAAAGTATCCGCAGGAGAGCTCAACCTGAGAGGAAGCTTGGCTCTCTTGGTCTGAGGCCCGGAAGGAGACAGCAGTCAGCCCACAGGGACAGGAAGGAACAACAGAAAAGAGAGCCGACTTTATCCGTGTTTTCCTCCCCTCCAGCACCACAGTCTATGCCCTTGCCCCAACTCTGCGTTTCCTGGGAGCCCATCCCCTGTGCCTGTCCCTTTGGTATCTCTGCCACCTGGCAGATAACAAATGTTCGGAGGTGCTGATTAGGAAGAACAGGGAGTGAGAAGTCCTGAGAACATCTTGTTTGCCCCCACCTTCCCCAGAGCCATTTGTGGGAACATTGGTCATGGCCTGATCATACCAGCCCGCATACTGCCAGAGCGAAGCCTCCACATCAGGCAGCTGGGGTCTCACTACTATTTCCAAGTACAAGGCAAAGCCAGATATTCTCCAGACTCTGAACCAGAGCATCACTTCTAGAAAGGCTCTCCTGACATGAACAAGGCCCAATGCACTCCTCCCCAGAGCTGCCCTCTCCAAGGCACCCATGCCATCCCAGGCCAGACCTCCCAACCGGAGTGCATGGCAGAGCTGGTTCCTAGGCTGTACCTAGGCACCACACAAAGCTCCACCATAAGACCACCAAGTGGAACAAGCCTCAGGCCCTGAGACTGTGTAAGAGATGATGTTCACTTCTCAGTCAGAGGTCAGTTGGCATGCCATATAGAGAAGCTTGGCCAGAACAGTGGCTGCAAACCTATTCTAACAGGGTTGTCCTTAACAGGAAACATGACACACACACTCACACACCACCGTTGCCACCATGAGACATGCTTCAGATCCTCAGACCAGCATTTCCAAATCCTTTACCCTCCCACCCTGCTTCTTCAGCCTATTCCTCTAAACCAGGTAGAGTTGTGCGGGCCTGTAACCTCACACGCTCTGAAGGCTGTCAAAAGGACTGGAAACCAGCCCGGGCCACACAGTGGGACCCTGTCTCAAAACACCAAGAGGAAGAGGAGGAGGAGGAGGAGGAAGAAGAAGAGAAGGAGGAGACACTGAAGCCAGACAGGGCTCCCAACATGTCTATTCTTGTGAACTCACTATGCAGCTTAGGATGACCTTGACCTGCCAATCTTCCTGCCCCTACCTCCCAAGTACTGGAGTTACAGGAGTTTTGTGTGGCATTGGGAATCGAACCCAGGGCTTTGTCCATGCTTTCCTGTCCCGAGTCTTCCCTGGTTGCCGTCAGTCATATCCCATCCTGATTTTGCTCACCTCCCTCCCTATTCCTTCTTCCACATTCTGGTTCCTCTGGTCAGGATTAAGGACTCCCTTTTCTCTCGCTCCTCTGTATGTGAGCATTTCCTAGGTCCTGCCCCAGCTCTTGGACCCCCCACCCTACATGTGGGTGACAGCACCCACTCCCACGGTTCCTGTGAGTTCAGGTGAGATCTCTCTCCTGAGCAACGGATAACACAGCACGGTCATCCTTCAACTATCAAGAGGTCACTGTGCCCAATCTGAATCCACACACACACACACCCTCAAAGCCACTCAGCAATGTTGCCATCAGAAGCCCGGGCATCTAGTAAGATATTGTCACCCCCAACCTGCCCTCCATCATAGCCTTTCTGTTCTCCATCCATCCACCTTGCCCCATGTCACAGTCTACAGAGGCCACCAGGGTACTCCTGCCACTGAGGACACGTGGCCTTCCTGCTTCTAACTTTTTACCCTTTCAATTCATTTCTACAAAGCAGCCCAAGGGATTGCTCAGAAGTCTCAAAGCCACCATAGTGCCATACTATGTAAAAGTCTTCAGTGGGCTACCATGCCTTCAGGGTCAGTCCCATCCCTTCAGTGTGGTACCAGAGCTTCCGTGACAGCCCCAGGACTTGCTTCACACCCTCATGGTACTGTGCTGAAGACTGCCTGCCACCACAAGGCCTTTGTAGGCTGTCCCTGGGGCCCAGGGGGCCTTTATCCTGCTGTGTCACCTCGCTGTACTCCTCACAGTGCAGGACTTATCCCACAACCTAAGCCTGTCTGTCTCCACACGTGGTGTGGACCCTTCATACCTGGCTGTCTCCACCATGGCCCTGTCACTGCCAGGTTCCTAGGCCAGGGGGGGCACAATGGGGCACACAAGGCCTGCCTGCAGAACTCTGGGGGTCTCAGAATAGGGAAGTCATACACAAGCCCAGTCTTACCTGTCTCTGAGGGCCTGTGGGATCCGACTCTCTCCGTCGAGGGCGGGGGTCCCGAGTGCAGGGGCGAGTGGGAAAGGCTGCCAGGCGTGGGTGGCTGTGATGTCTCTGATCGGCCATCAGCCTGGCTCAGCTGAGGTGGTGCAGGCTGGGGCAGCATCTGCCGCAGGTCCTCCTCTGCCAGCGTCTGCATGCCACGCCCTCGGGGCCTGACAGCGGGCTCTGTCCCCAGACGTCTCCTTTCCTCACCCTCCTCAGGCAAAGGCCGCAGCTCCTCGGGTTCCTCATCCGTGGTTCCTGACGTGCTCGGCTCAGCCCCAGGAGGGAAGTCCTTCAGCTCCGTCTCCTTGTCAATAATGACCCATTCCTTACTGTCAAAGTCTTCCTCCTCAGCCAGTGGCACCGAGCGGAAGGCGTTGCTCAAGGCCTCCTGCTCCACAGAGGCTGACACGTCCATCCGGCCGCTGGCCTGCCTGTCAGCATGGCCTGTGTCCACTGACAACATCTGAGCTGGCTGTGAGGAGCAGGCCTGTCGCGACGGTGAGCCAGGCAAATCCATCCGTGACCTGCAAGAGCCACCCGAACAGAGCTCAGTGCCAGCCTCTGAAGTCCCAAGGACATCAAGCCAGGGGCAGGGTAGGGTGTGACTCCTGCAACATAGCTTTCTAAGAAACACTTCAGTTATCCATCCACCTACCATGCATTCATTCAACAAGTATTCCTTGATGCTTACCATATCCCAGGCACATGAGCATGCAGAAAACGAGTCCATCCCTCTCCTCTGGGCTACCCCAGGGAAGCTAGTCTTTCCAACACTCAGCAGGTGCTTATGCTCCATCTGTGGCTCCCTCCCGCTGCATCCAGGGCAAATGTACCAGCTGGCTCTTGAGTTTACAGATGGCTTCTAGCTCCACTACTGACACCCTCGGGTCCTGCCCAGCTGGTGCTTTTAACCCCAGGTAGGCTGGGCCTTGCAGTCCCCAGCCGCAAGTCAGGGCCTGCGCTCCTTAGCCTGTATGCAGGGCCTCTCTTTCCCTAACCAGGTCTATCTCAGATCACCCACTTCTCCTTAACCCTCACCCCCACAGCCAGTGCCTCCATCCTCTGCTCTCCGACCCTACTCTGAAGCACTTCCTGGAGTGAACCCTCCCCTTCTTGCACGGACAGTTACTTGCCCCCACAAGGCACCCTGAGCCCCCACCACACCATGGACCTCAGATCTGCTGGTGGATCTGTCTTCCTTACAGATAGACTGTGACCTCTGCCTGGCAAGGCCTGGGTTCCTCTAACCTTTGACCTCAGGGCACGGATCCTGCCTGGGACATCTTCCGTCGTCACCTTGAACTATGCCTCTGACTCCCACCCAACACCCAGAACATCTGTTTGGCATGGTGCCAACCCCACAGGGAAGGTGCTTCTCATACCGTATGGTTGTGTGTGTGTGTGGTGAAAGAAGATGCTACATGTGGAGGAAGTGTTGGCTCCTGACCCCAGAACACCAGGAAAACTAACTCCTCTGGGATCTGGGCTCCGGGCAGGGGCAGCGTTCAGTGACTCAGCTGCAGAGGGAAGATGTGCGGAGCGGATTCCCGTTAGCGCTTCTAAAAGACCCCGTCCAGCCTGCGCGGGCACCGCCCGATCCCACTCTACACCGTATTTGTATCGATTTGTTAGTAAGGCTTAAAATAAAACACCATTGACGGAGGCCGCCCCGGGACTCCCTGCACATGGCTGCTCACGTTCTTTCCCTGAGAGCAGTTTGTTCTGAGGGACATGAAGGACAGAAGGTAACGAAATGGAAGGTGAGCTGTGTGTGCACGTCCCTGCGTGTGTAGAGGACGAGAGAGAGAGAAAGAGAGAGAGAGAGACAGAGACAGAGAGAGAGACAGAGAGACAGAGAGAGAGACAGAGACAGAGAGAGACAGAGAGAGAGACAGAGACAGACAGACAGACAGAGACAGAGACAGACAGACAGACAGAGACAGACAGACAGAGACAGACAGAGACAGACAGAGACAGACAGACAGACAGAGACAGAGACAGACAGACAGAGACAGAGACAGACAGACAGACTGACAGAGACAGAGACGGAGAGACAGAGACAGAGAGACAGACAGAGACAGAGACAGACAGACAGAGACAGAGACAGAGAGAGAGCTGGGACACCCCAGCCTTGTCTGCTCCACACTTTCTTGTGCCCCAAGTGCCACCAAGCCATCCTACCCCTTCCCTGCCTGTGACATCCTGAACCTTCTGTAACAGACACTCTCTCTAGCCCGCCCCTTCCTGCCACTTCTGAAGGGGTGCTTCCTGTGACCCGAACCGACTTGCTCCAAGTTCCTTCTGAGAGGGCAGCTCTTCAAAACTGTCTTGCTCGGGACACTTGCCCCTCTCGTCTCCACTCATATCCCTTCCTTACTTCTCCGTGTCCAGAACCCTCTCTACCAAGGGACCCCATGCTGCCATGGGTGGAGATGAGGTGTCTGGCGCCCGGCAGGACAGCCCAGGTAAGTGAGTGAGCTGTCACACTCCCAGGGACCCAGCCCTGCCTGTGGTTTGTCTAGCCCCCAGACTGGCACTGTGTTCATCTGGGAGGCTAGGACAGTTTAGGGCAGGGTCCGGGGGAGGGGCCGTGGCTGGTGCAGGTCATGGTGCCCGAAAGACACTGAGTGGGTATCAGAAAGGCTGCCCTCTTCCTGCATGGCCGAATGGGCCTCTTTTCCCTTTCCTAGTGCACAGAAGGCCCTGGTCTACTATGGAGCAAAGGAAAACTCGTGACATTTCCTCCTCCAGATGCCCCCCACCTGGTGTCCCACTCACTCAGGTGGTGACTCGGCTAACCCCTGCCAGCTACACGCCACCCACGGCCGACTTTACTGTCCTCCCACTTCCCAAAGGCCAATTCCCTCAGCGCCCCACCCCCTGCCCCTCATTAGCCAGATTCCTGCTGGGTCCCCCCTGCTCTCAATTCATACCCCTTACACCCCAAAACTCATCCCACCCTGCCACCAGCAGCCTCTTCACCCCCTTTCTCAGCTCTCTGCAGGTCAAAGGCAATCCATCTCTGCTGCTCTCCAGGCATCTAGGAATCGTTGTCTAGGAAAAAGTCATCTAGAACCGAGGCCTGGGCCCAGAAACTGGCCTGTCCCACTCTCTCCTCTCTGGATACCCCACCACAGGCCACCGACTGACCCCAAGCCAAGCACACCCCCACCATGCTTTCTAGGGTTCCTCAACTCCTGCCTCACACATGAACTTTCACAGACCGCCACGCTGATGAAGGCGGACGGGACCAGAGGGCCGTTGTCACCCCGAACCCCTGTCTACAAACTCACCTCCTCTCATGCAGCTCTACCCGCCCATCAGCTGCTGTCGACAGCCTCTCCGACTCTGGGCTGTTGACCCTTCGGTAGCGTAGAGACCGTACTGGAGTTGTTGGGGAGTCTGGGGGGGCACGCACTGGGGAGCTGGGGACCCCTACTCCCCGACTCTGCTCTTCCTCCACGCAGGGGGTCTGTAGGAGAGGCGATGCTGTGAGTTGGGGTTGACAAGCTGGCTAAGGGTGAGAGGCTTTCTCAGGGGAGAAGAGACATGAGGCGGGGGGGTGGGGGACTGGGAGGATGGGGTCAAGGGCTGGGAACCCAGATGGGGAAGGCCGCCCACACCCTCTGCCTGGGTGCAATTACTTTGCCGATGTTGATGCGCAGCTTGTTGCGGTTGACATCTGTCTCCTCCCACACTTCAGCCTCGGGACCCCCAGGGTGCGGCACAAGGTGGGGACTAGGCCCCAACCCCTCCGGAGGCCTCCCAGGCAGGATCGGGGGTGCGTTCTCCTGGTCACTCAGGTGCTCGCCTTGTAGCACATCCTCAGTGTTCTCACGAAGCAGGTCCCCGGGCACCGGTGTCACATTGACCACTCTGGAGAGGCCAGGGAGAGTCATGGGTAAGGCGGGCAGGGATGCCCCTCTCTCTTTTCTCCTTTAATCTCTGCCAGCACAGGCCCTGGGGACCCTCCAGAGTGGACATTCCATTGCCATCCCTGACCCACAAGGCCTCTGAGACCAGATCATCCTCAAGTTGGCAGGGGCTGCAAGGAAATGTGGCCAGCAGGGACTAGAACATGTCCACCCTTGCTGCAGCCCACGGTCAGTGTCTGGCTCCCTTCAGACCCTGGAACAAGTCTGTAAACAACCCTTTATACTCTTTATCTGGAGAACTTTTAAAAAGAGATGTAGTTACTTTTATGTGTAAGAGTGTTTTGCCTGCATGTATGTATGCGCACCGTGTGTGTGCAGTGCCTGAGAAAGCCAGAAGAGGGCGCTGGGTCCCCTGCTCTGGAGTTACAGACAACTGTGAACCACCATGTGGGTGCTGGGAATCAAACCCAGGTCCTCTGCAAGAACAGCCAGTGTTCTTAACTGCCAAGCTATCTCTCCAGCTCCACATGTTACCTCCTTGATAAATTTTATTTACTTTCTGTTTTTGTTTAGTTTATTTTTATCTTTGTGAGTCTGTGTACACAAGTGTATATGACACAGTATGCATGTGGAGGTTGGATGACAACCTTAGCTGTTGGCTCTGCCTCCATCTTGAGACATAATTGTGGGGTGTGTGTGTGTGTGTGTGTGTGTGTGTATGCATGTGGAGGCCAGAGGTTGGTGTGGGAATGTCTTCCTCTATGGTTCTTCACTTTGTTTTGTTTTTGTTTTTGTTCATATTTATTTATTTGTTTGTTTATTTATTGGTTCTTTTCGAGACAGGGTTTCTCTGTGTAGCTTTGAGACAGGGTTTCTCTGTGTAGCTTTGGAGCCTGTCTTGGATCTCATTCTGGGGATCAGGCTGGCCTCGAACTCACAGAGATCCACCTGGCTCTGGCTCTGCCTCCCAAGTGCTGGGATTAAAGGCGTGTGCCACCACCGCCCCGCATTTGTTTGTTTTATTTTTTGAGACAGGGTCTTACTATGTAGTCCTGGCTGATCTGGAACTTGCTATGTAGACCAGGCTGGTCTCAAATTCCCAGAGATCTGCCTGCCTCTGTCTCCTGAGTGCTGAGATCAAAAGTGTGAGCCACCACACCTAGCCCTCACCCTGTTTTTTGAGATAAGGTCTCTCAGTGAACCTGGAACTTGCTATTTCAGCTAGACTGACTGGCAACTAGCCCCCAGGATCCACTGAGGTAAGGCTCTCTTGTGCATCAGGCTGGCTGAGCTGCAAGCTTCCCGGGGGCTTTCTGGCCTTGCGTCCCATCTCACCATAGGGACACACGGATTACAGGGACACAATACTGTGTCCCCCTTATGCGGGTTCTGGGAACCCTAACTCAGGTCCTCATGATTGGGCTGAGAGTGCTTTATCCACTGAGCCACATTTCCCAGACTCCTCTCTGTTTTCAAAACAAGGTCTCCCTGTGTAGTCCAGGCTAGTCTCAAACTCATAATCCTCCTGCCTCATCCTTCCAAAAATGCTAGAAGTAGGTATGTACCATCATACCCCACTTCCTCGAGCAGCCTCAGCACAGAATTGGGCCATCGTGGTGTGCCAGCAATTTCTATGACATCTCCCTCCCAAAGGTGACCCTGGATTAGGTGATGTGACGGCTATTCTTGGTTATCAACTTGACTACATCTGCATTTAACTAAAACCCAAATGACTGGGTACACCTGTGAGGGAGTTTTTTTTTTTTTTTTTTTTGGTTTTTCGAGACAGGGTTTCTCTGTGTAGCTTTGCACCTTTCCTGGAACTTGCTTTGTAGACCAGGCCGGCCTCGAACTCACAGAGATCCGCCTGCCTCTGCCTCCCGAGTGCTGGGATTAAAGGCGTGCGCCACCACCGCCCGGCTGAGTTTTCTTAATTAAATAATTTGAAATGCATTTCTAATCTGGATCTTTAAAGTGGAAAGCTACACCTTTAATCCAGATCTTTCAAAATCTGAAGATCCACTTTTAATCTGGGCATGCCTTCTGCTGGCCACCTACATAAAGGACATGGGAGAAGGAAGCTTGCTCTCTTTGCTTCTTCTTGCTCTGGCTCTCACTGGCAAATCCATTCCTTCACTGGCCTTAGAGCCTACTTCTTCAGGATTCTGATGTGTACTGAAGACCAGCTGAGACATTCAGCTTCAGGGGCTGAACAACTTCTAATTCTTGGACCTTCCATTGATAGATAGCCATTGTTGGACTAGCTGGATCACAGCCTATAAGTCATTCTAATAAATACATTCATTCTATCAGTTCTGGTCCCCTAGAGAATCCTGGCTAGTAGAGGTGGGAACACTTCTTAGTCAGGAGCCTCCCCAGGTACCCTTCTACATGCCCCACATGTTTCGGAAACTACTTCCCCACATCGGCTGAGGCCCTGTGAAGACAGGAACCAATGTCTCCCTGAGCCCCTGCAGTGTTCAGATGATGTAAGACACACATGTTCGTTATTTACAATGAGAAAGGCAGACTGTGGGGTTCAAGTTGATTCACCAGGATTTCTTCCTTAGTCAAAAGCTCTAAATGAAGAAGGTACCCACTCCATGCTTAGATTCAAGGTAGACTATGATAGGACAGCCAAGAATCCAGCATAAAGATACAACTAGGGGGCTGGAGAGATGGCTCAGAGGTTAAGAGCACTGACTGCTCTTCCAAAGGTCCTGAGTTCAATTCCCAGCAACCACATGGTGGCTCACAACCATCTGTAATGAGATCTGGTGCCCTCTCTGGCCTGCAGTCATACATGCTGTATACATAATAAATAAATAAATCTTTAAAAAAAAAAAAGATACAACTAGGGGTGTCCAAGGAGGATGAGAGGGCTGGCTTCTGGGATGATGGCTCCAGGTGAGGGTCACTGACCACCCCACCCACCCTGATGCCCCCACTCAGACTCACCCGAACATGGCTGCTGTCTGCCGGGTGTTCTGCTGGGGTGGGGTGGAGGTGCTTGTGGACAGGAGGGCGTCGGTGCCCGCCTTCTCCCAGTCAAAGGCCTCATTCTCAGCAATGCCCCGCTCCTTCATGCTGTTCTCAAACACCGACATGATCAACTGCAGCGGATGGGGGCAGCAGGAAGATAGAGGGGTGACCCCAGGGCCGGCCAGGTGGAAGGGGCAAGAGCCGGGATTGCAGCGGGGCCAGGGATGGGCCGAGAGGGGGCATTGGAAGAAGTGCTTGTTGACTTTAAATGAAAACACAGCACAAAGCAGGATGCAAATTCTCCTCTTGGATTAAGCCCCACCAGATGGGTGCTAGTCCTCTGAGACCTGTCCTTTGAGGACAGTCTCCAGACTCTGCTGCCTTTTCTGTCATCTGAACAGGCACATCAGTGGCCCTGAACCACTGGGTTCCCTCATGGTCTTAGGACTCTCTGCAGGCTACTGCCTCTGATGGGTGCCTCTCTCACAGTCCTCTCCTGGCACCTGACTCACTCCCATCCAGTTCCCCTCTCAGCACTGGGCACAGAGCATCCATTTTGCATCACTTCTTGCATGCTTCCCTGCCAATTCTACATCTCTAGCCATCATCACAGGGCTCAACAGGTAGGTGTTCATAACTGTGTGGACCAAGGGACTCTCAATGAGGCTGAGCCAGGACAAGGAGTCGGGGGTCAGCTCCACCAGCAACTGGGACGTCGGGTTCAAGAGGTAGCAGGTGGCTACAAGACCTCTGAGAAGCCCAAGCCATTCAGCGTTGGGCTGGCTCGCTTCAGAGCCCGGGGAAGGCACTTGATGATAGGGTCCACTTGCTTCAATGTCTGCTGCTGTGTGATTGACACTCTCCAATTCCCCTCATTGTGCAGCACTGTGCCTCATCCAGAGTGGCTTCTGGGCAAACACTGATGATATATCTCTACATTCTGTCAACAGCATGATAGGTCCTATGAGGTGTGGTGACGGAGTCATGGGGAGAGCATTAGACCTGGAGTCAGTGTCCTTCACCACAGTGATGTATATGAGGATGGTGCCATGAAGTTATTGAGAAGCTGGAAAATTCCTATCACCTGGTCATGTGACATTGTATAACAACATTAATTCAGTGTGTGGTGGTGCTGGTATCATCAGTCATATGATTATGCAGTACATAACACTATGTGTTTGATTTTTGATTTTGTGTTTATTTTATTTAAAAAATTATGTGTATGTTTGTATGTGTGTGTGAGGGGGTGTTATACACATGAATGCAGGTGCCTGTGGGTGCCAGAAGATGTGAAACTCCTGGGAATTGAACTTGGGTCCGCTGCAAAATCAGCACGTGCTGTTGACTGATAAAGCATTTCTCTAGCCCCGATCTTTGTTGTTGTTGAGAGAGAGTCTCCCTATGTAGCCCAGGCTGACCTCAAATTCGTGATGCTCCTGCCTCTGCCTCATGAGTTCTGGGATTGCAGCTGTGAATCGCCACACCTGGCCAATTATTTTTAAATCACTATTTTAGAACATACACCCTCTACTTACAAAAGAGAAGTTTACTGGGGTTGGTTATGTGGCTATGTTAGTGGAAGGTCTGCTTGCTTAGCATGCAGGAAGCTCTGGGTTCAGTCTCAGGCACGGTGAAACATGGGGCATGGTGGCACACGTCTAAAATCCCAGCACTTGGGAGGTGGAGGCAGGAGGGTCAGAAGTTCAAGGTTATCTCCAGCTACATATTGAGTTTGAGGACAGCTGGTCTACATGAATCCCTGTCTCAAGAACAACAGAAACTGTAATTTGCTACAGCATGCTATGTTAGGCCAGGAGAAGCTTGAGAGTCTCAGGTGCACTGCTTCTCTTGTCTGGATCATTATCTGGTCTTGTCTGCCACACTGTAGGACAGGGTTGATGAAGGGAGGGCCTGTCCAGGTTTGGGAAGTGAGCTCTACAATGGCTATACAGTGAGATACTAAGGACAGTCTGCTTCCGCCACTAAGCAATGTATTACTGTCTGAACCCAGCCCTGCTCTTAACCATGACGTCTATCTAATCTCGGTTCCCACCTCTGAACAATCATCCCAGTTGGCTTCCTGCAGAGTTCTGCTGTCAAACATCATATCATGATCCTTCCCCTACCCAGGCTCTCACTGTGTACCCCAGCTGGCCTGGAACTCTCTATGCAGAGCAGAGACCAGGCTGTCCTCAAACTCACAGAGACATCCACCCCCACCCCAAGTGCTAGAATTAAAGATGTGTATGATCATGCCCCTGCCCCAGACCCTTAATTTGAAGCTTGAATGTGGTAACACATGAACAGTACTTATACTGGGGAGGGTCAGCTCTTGAGAAATCTTAGCAGTGACTGCTGTTTGCAAGGGCAAGAACAGTTTGGTATAGTTAGAAGTCCAAGGGGCAGATGCAGGGGCATTGAAGTATGCCAGGCTGCGGGGGCGGGGGGGGGGGCAGTCACTGTTGGGGGCCAGCAACCTCTGAGTGGTGCCCCAGGCTGGGGGTCGCACCTGGTAATCAGGCTTGGTGAAGTAGTCAAGGCTGGCGATGTGGTCCAGGAAGAGATGGAACTCAGATGGCATGTGCTTCAGGAGCATCCGGTGCTCGTACTTCTCCTTGATCATCCCCACCTGCTCCTGGAGGGGAGCGGACACAGGAGGTAAGGCCCCAGCTAGTCCCCTCGCCTCTTCCACCCAGCTGGGGGGGCTCACCTTGTCCTTGATCTTCCTCCAGGGCAGCTGGCCCACTGCGAACTCCACCAACATGTAGAAGAGAGACCACAGGTCATCGTGGCGGCCCATCTCCTGAGAGGGAAGGGGAGAGTCACCTCAAGTTCTCAAGTCCTCCTCTGGGAAGGGGTGGTGGACCCTTTTCTGGGGACATCTGACACCCAGACCCAGAAAGGCAATGCTAGGGTCTCTCTGAGGCTGTGGCTCATCCTACACCTCAGCACAAAGACACCACAGTAAAAAGTTCTGAGTATGGTTTGGTTTTGTTTGGTTTTGGTTTTGGTTTTTTTCAAGACAGGGTTTCTCTGTGTAGTTGGTGCCTGTCCCGGATCTCACTCTGTAGACCAGGCTGGCCTTGAACTCACAGAGATCCCCCTGGCTCTGCCTCCCAAATGCTGGGCTTAAAGGCATGTGCCACCACCGCCCGGCCTGAGTATGTTTTGTCTCTTCAAAAAAAAAGGGGGTGGATTTTCAGTGGGGAGAGAGATAATGGAGGTCCAGAAGAGAAGGACATCAGGGCAGCCAACAGGGACACCTTCCTCCATCTCCAGGCTGCAGCCCATACTCCATTCTTTTCTCCCCACCTTGACATCCACGGCTCCCTCCATACCCAGCTTTGTCTTTCTGCCCTTAGCCCTTAACTCAGGGCATGCCACCCACTCACCCGGTTCTTGTGGGCATTGACCGAGGCATAGCGAACAGTCCCCCGGAACCCGGCCACATTCCGAGGCTGCAAAAAAGAGACCACACCTCAGCCACACTGCCAACCCTACCGCCACCAAGACTGACTGCCCACCTCACCCAGGTACCAGCTGTCATCCCACGGTTGGATGTACTGGTCCTTAAAAGAACACCAAGCCTGCTTAGGAAGCTATGAGGAGAAATGTCCCCATACCAGAGAATTCTTAGAACCCCACCACCCTGACGCCTAGTGGTACTCACGGGCCGGACGTCTCCTGTAGTGTTAGTGTACTGCCGGGCCAGCCCGAAGTCCAACATGTAGCACTTTCTGTAGGTGGAGGGCAGCCGGCCCATGGCAAAGTTGGACTGTGGGAAGAGAGCAGCCGTGAGCTGGGGTCCAGCACCCCCAGACTCACTAAGGTTTTGCTATGCCAGTGCTGAAGGGCCCCCAGCCCATGGATTCTTACACCCACCCAGATTCGCGAGAGTATGACTGTGGCATCTCAGCAACAGAGCAGGAGTGACTATCCTCATTTAGAGACACTGAAGGGAAGGTCCAAGGCTGAGGACGCTTCTCTGAATCACAGAACCGGTGAGAGAGCAGCTTCGAGCGCTGCTCCATCCTGCTCTAAATCCTCAGCTCCCAAAGGGGCAGCGGGGCTTGGTACGGCTGCCGGCTCAGAATCAGCCGCCCTGCACCTTTCTTGCTGTGTGCCCTGGGGCCGTCCACTCAGCCTTCCCACACTTCTCTCTTGACCCTTTTAAATGAGAGGATTTTACTTTCCTTTTCTAGCACCAAGATCCAAGATGGCCTCCCCTGACCTCCTCACCTCTAGACTGAAGGACTACAGAGGGTCGTGGGTGAGAGATGAAGAATGGACAGAGATGAGTGCTGGGCACTCGGGCCTGACATGGCCAAGAGGTGAGAACGAGGAGATGGGGTTTGGTGTGGATCAAGAAGTGTTTAAGTAGAAGAGGTTCCTGAGGTTCAACCACTGGAGTGGAGCGGCCAGGCCCCACAGGAGCGCCCAGGCACACTGCTCACCGGCTTGATGTCACGGTGCAGGAAGCCCACGGAGTGGATGGCTTCGATGGACTCCAGGATCTGCTTGCCCAGCCTCAGTGTGGTGCTTAGCGTGAAAGTGCCCCTCGGCTGGCTGCGGCGCAGGTCAGCCAGGTTCCGGCCCTGGGTAGGGTGGACGAGATGGATGAGATGGGATAGGACGGGAAAGGGAGGGGGAAGACTCATCTCTGCCACATCCCAGCTACCACCACTATGACAGCCTTGCCCCCAAAGGGTCGTGCCTACCCTCTACCCATCCCATCAGGGACCGATGCTTCCCTTCCCCATGCCACACCCAAGTCACACTCCAGCTCTCGGGGAAAGAGGCAGGTGGACAGGTCCCAGGCACACACCTGCAGCTGCATCACCACATAGTTGAACTTCTCGTTCCTGCCACAGCCAATGAACCTGCACACGTGGTCCTTCCCTGAAGGGCACAAAAAACAGGGGCCTCCCAAGTCCCATTCCTTCCTCCTCACCAGCCAAAGACAGGCTCTGGTGTGCCCCCCTACCCCCACCCCAGTGCGCGCACGCACACACACACACACACACACCACTTTGTTGTGTGTGGTGTGTATGTGTGCCATGCCCACCTAGCGCTGATGTGGGTTCTGAGAATCTGAAGTGCTTTGACCCTGCAGCCATTTAGCCACCCCTCTGGCACCCTCTCGAATCCTGTTCCAGCCCCGGTTCCCGGAATGCCTCTGTAACAGCCCTGCAACTCCCACCCTCGGTCCCACCTTCTTTCTAACGCTCTGGTCACACTGTTGTCTGTAAGCCATGACCCACCTCACTTGGCCATCACCGACAATCTCCCTCATCACTCCCCGTCGCTCTCCTAGCCTCTGGTCCCATCTTTCTTAGATCCTGGCTCCATCACCTTCTTCCTCAACCATATTACATTTCCTCACTCAAGCCTCTGATCTCATCATTTTCCCAGCCCCTGGCTCCATCACCTCTTCCTTCCCACGCCCCAGCCCCAGGGTGGTACCTTGAAGCTTTTTGAGCACAGCCACCTCCATCTTGAGGACCTGCTTAGGCTGCTGGGCTGACTCCACCTTGAGGGCCACATTCTCCCTGGTCAGCAGGTCCATGGCCTCGTAGATCTCACCAAAGCCCCCGCCCCCGATCTTTTTCAGCTGTGGATGAGGGGAAGAATTGTGCTCAGGGATCCAGCTGGACAGCTCCTCAGCCCACCTCTGCTGACTCTATTCTCCACTGATGGGCAGGTGATATTCTTGAAGGAGAGGACACACACACACACACACACACACACACACACACACACACACACGGCACCGGACAGGTATCTAAATAGGAGCAGAATATAAGAGACACACGGCTTCAGGCAGACATGGAGACTGCCCTGATGACACAGGGTTCTAGAGATTGTGGGTCATCTGGAGGGCAGGGCCGGGGTGTAGCTTGGTCAGCAGAGTGCTTGCTTGTCACACAAGAAGCCCCAGGTTCGATCCCAGTACCACATCCACCAGGCACGGTGGTGCACACTGGGAGAAGGAGGTAAAGGTTCAGTACCAGCCTGCGCTACATAGCAGGGCTAGCCTGGGATATTTGAGTCCCTGTCTCCAAAGAAGGGGAGGGAGGGGGAAGGAGAGAGGGAGGAACACCATGGGTAGGAGCTTAGCAAGTAAAGGTGCTTGCTGCAAGCCTGACATCCTGGGTTTGATCCCCAAGACCCACATGGAAGGAGAGCCAACTGCCTCATGCTGTCCTCTGACTTCCCCACACACATCATGACACACAAAGCCACAGCACACTTCGATAAATGTAAAAACAGTCATAACAATAAAGGACAGAAGAGAAGCCAGCACTGTGAGGAAAGGCGAAGGTTCTTGAGGCAGGGGAGGAAACACGGAAAGAGAAAGGGCAGAGGGCGGAAGGAGCGGGCAGCACCTTACTCTGATGGAAGCTAGTGACAAGAGACACCTAACAACCAGGTGGGAAGGACCCAGCCTCGAGACAGCGGCCTGTCTCCGGGGAGCTCTAGCCTCGGGAGACAATAGCCTAGTCCGCATCCTTCTACAGCTGCGTGTGAGCACAGAGGACAGACAGGGTAGGCGCGTGAGGGGCTCACAGACCTCACCACAGTCAGTCCCAGGCTCTGCAGCACAAGGGAGGAGGGTCGCCTGACTCCCCGTGGTGCACACGGGGACAGTCACAAGGCCCAGGGCCTGCCATGCTTTGGCTAGGCCACACGGCTAGTAGATAACTGGGCTGCATTTTCTCCAAACTGCATCAGCTGGAGACAGAACCTACCGGTGTAGGAGCCATAGGTTACGGGATGTGGACCACTGAGCACGTAAGTGTGGATGCTGACACTCAAGCCATCAGACTCCCTGCTGTGGGAACACGCCTAACGCCTGCTCCCCGGCTCCCAGCTTCCCGGGGCCCAGCTTCTCTATTGGCCTTTCCCCCAAACTGAACCTCCTTTACTTCTCTCCCCATCCCTAGGGAGGGGTCTGGTTGCTGGCATTCACTCAGCCAGCATCCTTTCCTTCTGCTCTGCGATGAGGGCATTCTCATCCACTGGCCACAGTGACTAGGCCCCTCACATTTTTTGGGATCCATGAAAAGTGGGGTTGGAGAGATGGCTCAGCCGTTGAAGGCAAGGCTCACAACCAAAAGATAAAGATGAACTTTTAGACCAAAAAGAAAATCTCGGTCTAGAATATGAATGTATTACTCTCTGTAACAATGTGTCATAAAAATGCAATTTTTAGTACCCTGTTATAAAAGGAGGTGTCGGCCGGGCGGTGGTGGTGCACGCCTTTAATCCCAGCACTCGGGAGGCAGAGCCAGGCAGATCTCTGTGAGTTCGAGGCCAGCCTGGGCTACTAAGTGAGTTCCAGGAAAGGCACAAAGCTACACAGAGAAACCCTGTCTCGAAAAACCAAAAAATAAATAAATAAATAAATAAATAAATAAATAAATAAATAAATAAATAAATAAATAAATAAAAATAAAAATAAAAGGAGGTGTCATGAGACAAAAGTGCCCAGGGCCCGTGAACGTCACAAGGCGCCCCTGCTCAAAGCCCCTTAAGAGAACACCCTTCGGACCCTTAGCAGGCCCCGTTTCTCTGCTTCTGTGTGTTTTAACGATCCCAACCCCCATTGAAGGACCTCCCTAAACCAGAGAAGAAACACAACACAAGAGAGCCTGGGTTTATTTGGCACAGACACCCTTCTCTTGGTCCCACTCTGGACAACCTAAAGTTATCTACATTTTGTTAACTTTTGAGTCTCTGCTTTTTCTCCTCAATAAGAGAGTCAGATTGAGTTGGGCGGTGGTGGCGCATGCCTTTAATCCCAGCACTCGGGAGGCAGAGCCAGGAGGATCTCTGTGAATTCGAGGCCAGCCTGGGCTACAGAGTGAGATCCAGGACAGGGACCAAAAACTACACAAAGAAACCCTGTCTCAGAGAGAGAGAGAGAGAGAGAGAGAGAGAGAGAGAGAGAGAGAGAGAGAGAGAGAGTTGGATTGAAACAAGTCACAAAGATCTTTCATCCCTAAGGCCCCAAGTCTCACATGGGCTGATATTTATACTGACTGTGTTCATGTGGCAGACAGACCTCAGCCTGTCTTCTGATCATGAAACTGGCAAGTTAGCTGACCACACCTATGAAACAGGTGTGCTGGTGACTGCCGTATCTAACATCAGTTCCTGAGATAACCCCCGGAGGGCACCTTCACAGCCTCTGAGAACAAGAAAGAGGGGCTGGAGAGATGGCTCAGCGGTTAAGAGCACTGGTGTTCTTCCAGAGGACCCAGGTTCAATTCCCAGCACCCACATGACAGCTCACAACCATCTGTAACTCCAAGATCTGACATCTCACACAGATACACATGCAGGCAAAACACCAATGCACATAAAACAAATAAGTTATCTTTTAAAAGGTACAGCACAAACACTAGGATTTTTATTGCTGTTGTTTGCTATGCTGCTTGCAAGGATCACCCCTCAAGAACGACTTACTGTTTTTATTTTATTTTATTTTGTAGCACAAAGACATTTATTTACAACTTCCTGTTTTTAAATATTCTTCCTAGATCGCTGACCCCGCTTCTCCTGGCTGCAGCGCCTCTCTGGTCCATGACTCCCGGTTCCCACACTCACACATCAGTCCCATCCCTGCCTGAAAATGGCTGGCTGCATCTGGCACCTGGTCTCCAGCTCTCCGGGGGAAGGAGCAGGAGACAGCCTTAAGGACAGTCCAGGTCTGGCATACTCGCCCTCCCCCACAGCCCCCGCCACTCCCTCTGCCATCTCTCTCCCTGCACACTCCCATCGCCCTTCCACAGAGCACAACAAGGTCTTTAGTCTAAACTCAGTGTGTGTGAACAGTCTTTTTCTTGCCTTTTCAGTACAAATGTTATTCAGCCTCCCATCTGCCAGACACCAAGCTCGTGTGCCAGGGACCCGGGGGTCTTGAAGGAGCGCTTCTCACTTTGCCAAACACCCCTTCCTTTTCTGGTTGCCCCGGCTCCTCCTGCATTTCTGTCCAGTTACTCTTTCTCAGGAATCCCGCTTCAGGGGCCCTAAGAATCTCCTAACACCCCCACTCCCAATTCCTGAAAATGCTACTCTGCCTCTCTCCGTGGACCTCTAGGGGACCTGCGCGGCCGGGGGACTGCTGCCATGGAGATCCGCCGGCACCCAGGCCCCACCCTCCTCTCCAACCCAGCACCCCTAGTAAGCTGAGCCGCACCACACCAAAGCCCAGGGACGCGCACACGCGAACACCACAACTGTACACAGTGAAAACATCTGACCTCTATGGTTCTTTCTTCCCCTCTGGATCCCCATTTCTGTGCATACCCCACAGCCGCACACACTTTTCCCACACTATACCATCCTACATCATCATCCCACCCGACAATAAAGGGGACACCAGGATGCTTTAAAACGATGGAGAAAAAAGGGTTTGGACGAGGCTGACTGACAGTAGGTCTGATTCCCCAGACACAACCACTGTCCGGACCCTTACGTGAACCCCTCCCACCCCAGGATATCATCTCCCCCTGGCCCCGCCCCGCCCCCGCCACGAATAAACTCGGACTACAACTCCCAGCAGGCCAAGGAGCCCAAAGTCCTGGGTTAGCGGAACAGGGCACGCTGGGAGATGGAGTCTCGGCGTGTTGCACCTGCCGCAGGAACCCGGGAAGGGAGGAGGGTGGATGGAGAAGATGGAGTGCGGATGCGGTGGGAGCAGCCCGCAGGGCCTCTTTCCCCAGACCCAAGCCTTTCCGTCCTCTGCGGAAGCGGAGGAACACATGCTCACTCAATGTCCTTCCCCAAGGTGCGGCAGAGAAGGAGCCCCCTCCCCCACCACCCTCCTCCGCACCCGGGCTCTGCAGCTCGCACCTAGACATCCACCTAGGAGTCGTTCAGGCTGAGCTGGACCAGCACGACCTAGCCCGGGCAGGGGTGAGAGGGAGCCGGGCTGGAGAGAGGGTACTGGGAGAATGTGTGGGCAAAGATAACATTTGAGCGGTATGCAAACGAGCTCGAGGACACCTCCCACTTAGGGTAAGGGCTCCAAGGGCACCAGTCTTAGGGAGTCTCCAGATCTCTTCTTCTCCTTTCCCAAACCCCTCCCGCTGCCCAGCTAGGTCACTCACTCACCACCTTCCAGCGATCTTTGACCACGTAGTTGGCCGGCAGGATGTCGGCCTGCTCCCCTCCCCCACTCATGTTGGTTCCGTCCTTAAGAGCAGCCGCTAGGCACTGCATCCGCCAGCCGGACGGAGAGGTGTCCGCAGGGCCTGCCCTTGGTGGGCCATCTACCTGGGGGAGTGAGGAAGGGCAGTGAACAGCCTGGCTGCCACCCTAGACCACCTGACAGCTGGGGAAAGGAGCCCCATCCTGCTGGCAGGCATCCTTCCCAAGGCGGGGTGGGGTGGAGTGGGGTTGGGGGGGGGGGCCTCTGATGCTCAAGGAGTTACTGGGAGAAATACTTCTGGTGATGGAGGTCAGTGGAAAGGAGGTAATATAAACCACAAATGGGAAGTGTGAAAAATCAGCAACAGGACACACACAGGACGAAAACAGGAGAGGGCAGTGAAGTGTGAATAAGCCATGGGGGAAACGTTTACCATAGAGACATTCCAAAGGAAGGAGGGGAAGATGCACTAGCCAGGGGGCAATCCTAGGAGGAGACCCAAGAATGACAAGCCTGAGTCACTCACTACCTGTGGTCCCAGTTGGTCCCAGTTGTCCCCACCTAGCCTGGGCCACACAACTCCTGTGGAGCTGTGCTTTGCTGGCTGGCTGAGAGGGAAGACTTGCTGAGCATGGGTAAGCCATGGAATACCCTCATCAGACTGGCCACCCAGCCAACCAGAGAGATGTGACCATCAAGAAAAACAAGGACATGCACAATGGCCCCTTGAGGGTGGCATGGAGGCAGCTGGACTGTTGAGAGGTGACCACCACCCTCAGTGGACGCTGGCCCCGCTGGCAGCCACAAGACTGGGAAGCCAGGATGTGTGCCAACAGTGAACACAAGACCATGGACTCAAGCCATGGATTTCAGAGGGATGACACTCCAGTGTCTACTCCACGAGGGCCAAACTCAACTGGGAGAGAGCAGAGTAGTGGGTGCTGTCTGAGGGAAGGCAGAGAGTGATAGAGAACCACAGTCTGGGTAGGTGGGGGTGAGCAAGCCCCTTTCTACCTCTATGTGGAGCCAGCCTGGAGGAGTGCAGCTTCTAATGTGCTTAGGTGGATAGAAGTTGAGTACTGGAACTAGTATCCCAACCTTCAGAGGTACTAAGATGTATGTTATCCAAAGAAACATGTGTGTGTGCATCTGTGTGTGCCTGTGTTCATGTACCCCTCTGTATGAGTGTACATGTCTTGCTTTGTGTGCGAATGTGTAGAGAGGGGGCCAATAAAGGTGACTTTCTGGTATTTCTGCCAAGCCAGCACAGGATTTGGAAACAGCATCTTTTCTTCTCATCTTTCATCTATAGATACTTTATGTGCTCTCTGCCACACTAACCATGACGCTGGAGAGCCAACACAGGAGTGAAGGGAGTCATTCAGCCTGGGGACTGGGCATAGGAGAGGTGGAAAGTTCTTTGTAAATGGGGTGGGACACTACAATTACTAATTGTAGCTAAGCTCTTTGTAAATGGGGGAAAAGGACATTACAGTTACTCCATGAGCCTGGCACTCCTTTAGAGGGCTAACTTCTCAGGTCCTGTGTCTAGACATCCTGATAAGGGCAGGATGGGTTGTGAAGGACCTGAGACATCTTCTCCAGGTCACAGTGTTCCCGTGGGACACGAAGAGAAAGCATTTCCATTGTCACTCTTTTTTAGCTTTTTTGGAAATGACTGAGCTGAAATGTCTCCTCCAATCCGTACAACGCCAGGTCTACGGGCCTTCAGGAGTTCGGAAGTCAGGGACGACAAAGGCAAGACGGAAGGAAATGGGGTGGGGTTCCGGAATATAGGTCGAGGACAAGACCGAGGCAGCTGGTCTTGGTACCACACACCTGGGATCCCAGCACTCTGGAGGTGAGGCAGGAGGATGAGGGATTTGAGACTAGTCTTGGCTATACAGCAAGTTCAAGGCCAGCCTGGGCTACAAGATACGCTGGCTGAAAACAACTAAACAAAAAAGACTGGAGAAGCAATCAAACTTGTGTGGAGGAGCCTCAGCTGGAGCCCGGCTGGAACTTAATCCTAATGTGCAGGAGGCCACGGCCCCAGCCCCAGCCCCAGCACAGGGGGAAAGAAAAGAGTTAAATTCAGGCTGGGGAGGAAGCTCAGTGGTGGAGCACATGTCCAGCACGGTCAAGGCTCCAGCTTCAACTCCCAACACCACCAAAAATGAACTTTTTAATAAAAAGGGGGCTGGGGGCCTGCCAGGACAGTTCTGTGAGAAAAGGCCCTCACCATCAAGTCTGATTCCTGAGACCCATGTGAAGAACAGAGGGAACCAGACCCTCCCTGCATCTTGTCCTCTGACCTCCACATGTGTGCCGTGGCAGGCATACACCCTCCACACACAAGATAAATAAAATGTAATCCAAAGGGGAGGATTGAGATACGGCAAGATATTGGCCTAACAAGTCAGTACAGGGCCCTACATTCAGTTCCCAGTACTGGAAAAAAAATTATAATTTAAAAAGTTGAACAATTGGAGGGGCCTTAGTCCTGTATGGTGGGCTCTGTAGGCGGATGAGGAAAGTCTGTGTGCTGCTCACAGATGATACTTGGAAAAGTCTAAAAGGAATGGGTGTGGGGTGGGGGGAGAACTGGCCATCCTATCCACCACCCTTCCCAGAGGATGCCTCCGTGGACCCCAGCTATCCCAGACTGGGTTGACAAGCTTGGGTGCTTGATTACTGCCCTCTGAGGTCCGTGTGTGTGTGTGTGTGTGTGTGTGTGTGTGTGTGTGTGTGTGTGTATGTGTGTGTGTGTGTGTGTGTGTGTGTGTGTGTGTGTGTGTGTGTGTGTGTGTGTGAAGGCATGGCTGTGTGCATGCACGAGAATGTGGGGTAAGTGGAGAGAGAGCACTAAGTGCTTAGGAGCATATTGTGGTTTGGGAGCAGAAGTGTTGATGTGTGGCTGTGCAAGGTGTGAGGCAGGTGTGTGTGGGAATCTCAGAGGCCAGGTAAAGAGAGAGGAGGCCATGAGGAGGATGAGAACAGGAGAGAAGAGGTGAGGAGAGTGCAGAGAACAGGGCCTGTCAGAGAGACAGGATGAGGGGAGGGGGTAAGACAAGAGACGGGAGGAGATCGTGGTGGCAGGAACGGAGTGACCCCAAGAGACCACGGGAGGGGCTTCTGGACACAGCTGGGGAGTCAAAAGGGAGGCTGGTGGGAGGAAGGGAGGGTCTGAGGATGAGAGAGGGGGTCTGGAGACCGCTGAATGACCTGTCAGAGGTGACAGGAGAGTGAGGAGGGAAATCACAGGGAGGGAGCTGGGGAGGGGCCGCTGCGGGGGATGGGCTGGGAAGGGTGGGTCTGTGCGGGGGCAGGGAGCGGCTCCAGGCCTCAGGCTGCGGCCCAGCCAGTGTAGGCCAGTGTCCCAGCTCCCGATGGCAGCCTCGGAGACCGAAGACCGCTGCGGGATGCGAGCCGAGCCCTGGAGGTGAGCCCGGCGGGAGGCCCGATGCACCCCAGAAGGGACCCCCGGCCCGCCCGCCTGGCCCCGCCCCGCCTCACCTGCTCGGTGTCCGCTGCGGCTGCGGCTGCGGCTGCGGCGGTGAAGGCAGCGGCACGGGGCGGCGCATCCCCCGGGGCCGGGGCGGGGCGGGGGCGGCTCAGTGCGGCGCTGGGCGGCCCGCTCTCTCCCGCGGCGGCGGCGGCCTCCCGACCCCGACCATCCCGGCCCGGCCCGGCCCGACCCGGATCCTCCTCGGGCGACGGCGGCGGCGGCGGCGGCGGCAGCAGCAGCGGAGTGGGGAGCTGCCCACAATGCACTGCGCCGCCAGCATCAGCACCAGCCCTGACATCACCGCCCCACCGCCCCAGCCTTTACATCACTGCCGTTTTTTCTGACATCACGTTCCACTCTGCCCCCCCTAGACCCTGCCTGAGCACTCTCAGATGGTCCCGTAAGAGCTGCCGGGTCTTCTTAACTGACCTGTACCATTCACTTGACCACAGGCTCCTTACCTGTCTCCATCACCTTTTATCTCCCCCACTTCCCAGAATATCCCCATTACTCATTTAGCCTCACCTGACCCCCATTCCATCCTCCACATAGCCGTCGTACTTCCCTCTTAAGCCCGTTCCTCTACCTGAACCCATCCTCCCCATACGTCTCTATCGTGGTCTCTTCTAACACCGTCCCACATTCGGACACACCACCCCTCACCTGGAACCCTCTCCTCATCATATGCTTCTCTCCTGGTTTACCTTCTCTTTCTTTGGCCCTTTCTTCCAACTGCTGATACACTCTATCATTGTTTCTTATTGCTTACCAAATAAGATACACACTCTTTATTGTGACATTAAAAACTCTTTCCGACGCGAGCCCATCAGGCTATTACTCTCCTGACAGATGGGATTACTCAATATTCTCCGAGTATACTCTGCGCCCTGCCTCTCTCGGCTCCTTCTCCCATTGCTTATATCCTCCACAAATGCAGAGGGAGCATCCTCAACAATAATAACAGTAGCCACACCTGCCAGACACATTAACTCATCTGCTCTCTCTGAGCGCCCTATGGAGCAAGAGCACTCACTGCGCAGGCATAGTGACCCGAGTTTGGATCCCAGACCCCGGGTGAAAAGCCAGGAGCTGTGGTGCGCGGCTCCAGACCCAGCACCGGGGAAGCAGACAGGTGAATCCTCAAAGCTTGCTGGCCAATTTCGCTCCAGATTCAGTGAAAGAAGACACTCTATCACAAAGCAATCAAAGAGGAGAATTCTCTGGCCTTCACGTATGTGAGTGCACCTGTGTGCACAGGCACATGCGTGTGCACACACACACAGCTGGAAAGATGGCTCAGTGGGCAGTGTTTGCCTCAGAGGCCCGACAACCTTAGTTCTAACCCTAGACCACCAAACGTTGTCTTCTGACCACCACATATGCACTAAAGCATGTATGCAACCTAGCACACACTCCCACACTCATCATGCACACGCACAATACTAATAACAACAATAATACACTTTATAAATGAAATCATGGCATCTTCAGGAATGTAGATGCCGCTGGAAATCATTATGTTAAGTGAAGAAGCAGATTGAAAAAGACAACTGCTTCATGTTTTCTATCAAATGCAGGACTTCGGCTGGCAGTGTGTAAAGGAGCCTGTGGCCAAGCCACAGATACACACACAGACACAGATGCACACACATACACAGGTACACACACATACACAGGTACACACACACACAGGTCACACACACACAGGTCACACACACAGACACAGATACACACACAGACACAGATACACACACATACACAGGTACACACACACACAGGTCACACACACACAGGTCACACACACACAGGTCACACACACAGACACAGATACACACACACACAGGTACACACACACACAGGTCACACACACACACACAGGTCACACACACAGACACAGATACACACAGAGACACAGGTACACACACACAGGTACACACACACACAGGTCACACACACACACACAGGTCACACACACAGACACAGATACACACAGAGACACAGGTACACACACACAGGTCACACACAGAGACACAGAGACACACACAACACAGGTACACACGCAGAGATACACACACAGACACAGATACACACAGACCCACACTTAACAGAGATAACACACTCACACTCAGATACACACAGACCCACACTTAACAGAGATACACACACTCACACTCAGATACACACAGACCCACACTTAACAGAGATACACACACTCACACTCAGATACACACATACTCACACTACACACACAGGAGAGACAGAGAGAAACAGAGATACAGGAAGAGAATGGAGAGTGAAAGAGAGAAGGAGAATGAGAAGAAGAACTCTAGGCCAGTGAGCTGGTCACACTTTTAACCCAGCACTGGGGAGGCAGATGCGGACAGATGTCTGTGAGTTCCAGACCAGCCAGCACTGCAGAGTGAGACACTGTCTTAAAAAAAAAAAAAAAAAAGTTTTCTACGGCTCATAGCTCAGGTGGTAGGATGCCTGCTTTGCATGCTCAAGGCCCCAGGGGAACATCCCTGATCCTCTGCTTCCCAGATCATCTACATTTCGTAACATGTTCAATTTTTCTTGTAACTTTCAAAGTATGAAATAATTACAACTGTTTTAATGCCCTTATCTATTAACCTCTTTTTCTGAGTAATTTCTGGGTAATTTAATTTTAATTTATCATCTGACTATTGGTCATATATTTTTCTGTTTATTTCCATACTTAGCATTTTTTCAACCTTTAAAATTAAAAAAAAAATAAAACAAAAGTCCAGGGTCTTGGGGCTGGAGGGTGGGCTCAGTGGTTAGGGTGGACTGGTGGGTGGACTCAGTGGTTAGGGTGGGCTGGTGGGTGGTCTCAGTGGTTAGGGTGGACTGGTGGGTGGACTCAGTGGTTAGGGTGGGCTGGTGGGTGGTCTCAGTGGTTAGGGTGGACTGGAGGGTGGGCTCAGTGGTTAGGTTGGGGCTGGAGGGTGGGCTCAGTGGTTAGGGTGGGCTGGAGGGTGGGCTCAGTGGTTAGGGTGGGCTGGAGGGTGGGCTCAGTGGTTAGGTTGGGCTGGAGGGTGGGCTCAGTGGTTAGGGTGGGCTGGAGGGTGGGCTCAGTGGTGAGGGTGGGCTGGAGGGTGGGCTCAGTGGCTAGGAGCTGCTGCTCGGGTTTTGTTGCTGCCGTTTGGGGTTTGGTTTTCTTGTTTGTTCTTCTGTCATTGTTACCAGCTGTTTTTTTTTTTTTTTGGTTTTTTGAGACAGGGTTTCTCTGTGTAGCTTTGCGCCTTTCCTGGAACTCACTTGGTAGCCCAGGCTGGCCTCGAACTCACAGAGATCCGCCTGGCTCTGCCTCCCGAGTGCTGGGATTAAAGGCGTGCGCCACCACCGCCCGGCTTACCAGCTGTTTTTAATTGAGATCTTTTTTCATCCACGCATCTCTTACGGGGCGCTTGGGTCACTTCCTGCTTGTCCACTGTGCATAGCACTGAAAAGTATATGCAGTGCATGTGTTGCTTAGAAATTCTGATTTAAATGCCTTTTAAAAAGAATTAGTTTATTTATTTTATGCGTACGGCTATTTTGTCTGCGTGTAAATCTGTGCAGACTCATGATGCCCGAGGGAAACCAGGTCCAAATCCCTGGAATTGGAGTCACAGGCAGTTTGTGAGCCACCATGCGGGTTCTGGGAATCGAATCCTGGTCCTCTGGAAGAGCAGCCAGTGTGCGTAACTGCTGAGCCATCTCTCCAGCCTATTGATTTAGATTCTTTAGTACACACACCCATAGCTTTGATCCCCGGTCCATATGGAGTTCCTTTTGAATCCTCTGAGAAGTCTCATGCTTTCTTCATAGCTTCTAAGTCATACCTTCCACCCCCTCACAACCCAGTCGACACTTCTCTGTGGTTTTGGTGTAGATTTTTCAGTTGTTGCTTTGTTACTGTTATTGTTTAAAACAAGGCCTCATGGAGCCCAGGCTGGCCTCAGATATTCTATGTAGCTGAGGCTGGCCTTGAACTCCTGATCCTTCTGCCTCTATCTCTCAAGGCAGAGATTATAGGCATATGCCACCACACCTGGCTCACAATTTTCTTTTAACAAAATTTATTCTAACAGATGAGCTGATGTTTTGTTTTTAACTTATTTTTAATTTTTATTTATTTATTCGTTATGTGTATGGATATTTCATCTGTATATATGACTGAGTACCACATGCATGCCTGGTGCTGGCAGAGGTCAAAAGCAGGTGTTGGATTCCCTGGAACTGGAGCTGCCCTGTGGCTGCTGGGAACCAACTCATGTCCTGTGCAGGAGCAGCCAGTGCTCCCAACTGCTGAGCCGTCTCTCCAGCCCCAGACCTTTTTTATTGGGTGTCAAACACTGTGAACCAGCCCCATGGATTTCTCACTCTGCCCTCTGTGTGTGTGTGTATGTGTGTGTGTGTGTGTGTGTGTGTGTGTGTGTGTGTGTGTGTGTGTATGTGTGTGTGTGGTGCATGTGTGTGTGTGGTGCATGTGTGTGTGTATGTGGTGTGTATGTGTGTGTGGTGCGTGTGTGTGTGTGTGTGTGTGGTGTGTATGTGTGTGTGGTGTGTATGTGTGTGTGTGGTGTGTATATGTGTGTGTGTGTGGTATGTGTGTATGTGTGGTGTGTGTGGTGTGTGGTGTGTATGTGTGTGTGGTGTGTGGTGTGTATATGTGTGTGGTGTGTGTGTATGTGTGGTGTGTGTGTGGTGTGTGTGGTGTGTGTGTGTATGTGTGTGTATGGTGTATCTGTGTGGTATGTGTGTGTGTATGTGTGGTGTGTGTGTATGTGTGTGTATGTGTGTGTGTGTGGTATGTGTGGTGTGTGTGTGTGGTGTGTGTGTATGTGTGGTGTGTGGTGTGTGTGTGTGTGGTGTGTGGTGTGTATATGTGTGTGGTGTGTGTGTGTGTGGTGTGTGTGTGTGTATGTGTGTGTATGGTGTGTCTGTGTGGTATATGTGTGTGTATGTGTGGTGTGTGTGTATGTGTGTGTGTGTGGTGTGTGTGTGTGTACATAGCCAGCTCAGCCTGAGCTGGTTCGCTGTGGCCTGGAACTCGACAAGGGGGGAGCTGGGGCCAATGTCATGTCCACTGCTCCTGCTTTGTCTTTCGCACACACCTGGCCCTGCACTGCCTGACCCCGTTGTTTGACCATAGCCAGTCCAGCTTTCTAGGTTTACATCTGGCTACCTCTTCCCGTCAGGGAACACATCCAGTCTGGCTGTCAATGGCAAAAACGTGGAGATGAACTGGAAGGAACCCTCCACGGGCTTTGTCTCTGCTTCTTGGCGTGTGAGTGCTCCAACGCTCAAAGCACAGCCATATCGCGGCACTGGCTACCACCCTCCTTCCCATTCTGGAGCTAGGGCTCGGTCTTTCCAAAGCCAAACGGACCCCAAAGGCTCACGTTCCTTTTTATAGTTCCTTCAGTGCCACTGAGTGTCTTACACAAAACAGACACATTAAAAATGTGTCCCAATTTGTCTATTAAAGGAGAACTACAAGACATAATATGGGCCCCTGGTGAGATGGCCCAGCACGTACAGATATCTGCTATGAAACTAGCAACCTGAGTTGGAACCTGGAACTCACATAGTAGAAGGAGAAAGCATCCCACACAAGTTGTCCTCTAACCTACACACACACACACACACACACACACACACACATCACACACACACACACCACATACACATCACAACATACCACACACACACACCACATACACATCACACACACTGCACACACATGCACATCACACATATATACCACATTCACACATACACACACCAGACATATACACCACACACACATTCTCACACACACACACACACACGCACACACGCACACACACACACACACCATATACACATACCACACAAACATCACCAGGTATATGCACCACATTCACACACATCACACACACACACACATCCCAAACGTCCCACACATGCACACACACAGACACACATATACACACACACACACACACACACACACACACACACACACACACACCCCACACACTAGGAGGGATTGGAGGGATGTCTCAGCAGTAAAGAGCATTCATTGCTGCTCTTCAGAGGATTCAGGTTCGGTTCCCAGCACTGTTTACAGCTGCCTGTAATTCCAGTGCCGGGGACCCACTGCCCATTCCTGGTCTGTTCAGGGACTGTATATGTGTGGTACACACGCATACACGCAGGCACAATGCTCACAAACATAAAGGAAAAGGAATCTTAAAACAAAAACAGGGGCTGGAGAGATGGCTCAGAGGTTAAGAGCACTGGCTGCTCTTCCAGAGGTCCTGAGTTCAATTCCCAGCAACCACATGGTGGCTCACAACCACCTGTAATGAGATCTGGTGCCCTCTTCTGGCCTGCAAGGACACATGCAGGCAGAATACTGTATATGTAATAAATAAATAAATCTTAAAACAAAACAAACAAACAAACAAACAAAAAACGAAACAGGTCTCACTCTGTACCAATGACTGCCCTGAAACTCAGAGATTGGTCTGCCTGTGTCTCCTGAATGCTGGGATTAAAAGTGTACGATCATGTCTGCTGGCAAGAAAATAAATCTTTAAAAAAAGAAAGGAAGAGATGGCTCAGAGGTTAAGAACACTGGCTGTTCTTCCAGAGGTCCTGAGTTCAATTCCCAGCACCCACATGGTGGCTCACAACCATCTGTAATGAGATCTGGCGCCCTCTTCTGGCCGGCAGGGATACATGCAGGCAGAACACTATACATAATAAATAAATAAATCTTTAAAAAAAATAAATAAAAAAAGAAAAGAAGGAAGGAGAGGAGAGGAGGGGAGAAGGGAGGGAGAAGAGAGGGGGAGAGAGAGAGAGAGAGAGAGAGAGAGAGAGAGAGAGAGAGAGAGAAGAAAGAAAAAATGATGGGGCTAGAGATGACTCAGAGGTTAAGAGCACTGACTGCTCTTGCAGAGGACCTGAGTTCAATTCCCAGCACCCACATGGTGGCTCACAGCTGCCTTTAACTCCAGCTCCAGAGGACCTAGCATCCTCTTCTGTTCTTCTTGGGTACCAGGTACCCACATGTTGCACAGACCTACATCCAGGCCTAACAACCATACACATAAAATTTTAAAAAATAAAGAAAAAAAATATTTTTAAGCTGGGCGGTGGTGGCACATGCCTTTAATCCCAGCACTCAGGAGACAGAGGCAGGCGGATCTCTGTGAGTCGAGGCCAGCCTGGTCTACAGAGTGAGATCCAGGGCAGCCAGGGCTACACAGAGAAACCCTGTCTCGGAAAACCAAAAACCAAAACCAAACCCAAAAACAAAAACACAAACAAAAAAACCTAAACGAAAAACAAAACATATGTATTTTTTATTTATTTATTTTTTTATTTTTAAAGATTTATTTATTATGTGTACAATGTTCTGTCTGCATGTATGCCTGCAGGCCAGAAGAGGGCGCCAAATCTCATTACGGATGGTTGTGAGCCACCATGTGGTTGCTGGGAATTGAACTCAGGACCTCTGGAAGAGCAGTCAGTGCTCTTAACCCCTGAGCCATCTCTCCAGCCCCCATATGTATTTTTTAAAAGATAGCCTTTTTAAAAAAGACATAATATGAGTAAAAATTAAACCAAAGTATGGAAGGTGCAAATTTGTGATGAAACCTTTAAAATGTGATAAATCTTAGCTATGGAGTTTTGTATTTACTATGAAAATAAGGGCAGTACTTATTTTTGGAGGGATTAAAGGGTGTGAGGGGTTGTGAGTTGAATGAGGCATACAGAAACTTCTAGAGAACTGAAACTAATCCCTTCCCTTCTCTCCCTGTCTGTGCGCCTCCTGCAGCACACACAAGTGCTCTACACTACCCCAAACCTGAACATCTCTTTTATTTATTTATTTGTTTATTTATTTATTGTGCATACAGTGTTCTGTCTGCATGTATCCCTGCAGGCCAGAAGAGAGCACCAGATCTCATTATGGATGACTGTGAGCCACCACGTGGTTGCTGGGAATTGAGCTCAGGACCTCTGTAAGAGCAGCCAGTGCTCTTAACCTCTGAGTCATCTCTCCAGCCCGACCATCTCTTTCTCGACACAGTGGTGGCAATGAGCTCGTTTGTCCTGTAATTATTAATTGCTTGCTGTATTTGAGACAGGGTCTGGGTCTTGGGTTAGGTTCAGTTGGTTGAGTGCTTGCCTAGGATGCACGAAGCCTTGGTGCTTCTCTAAGCCTTGGTCAACACACTCCAAAAGATTTACTAGCAGTCACAGGACGTTAGACCAGACACAGAAGGGGACCATGCAAGGCTATTAAGGGAACTAGAGATAGCCTAAGGTGATTTGGCTGCCAGTCTACAACATTCCAACGCTGGGAAGTCAATCACCTTTGGAGGACCTTTAACATAATTATGGCTTTCTCTTCGGAATGTCATTAATAAAGTTTCCCTTTTAAATTGTTCTTTGACAATTTCATACCTGGATATATTCCTCTCTCTCTCTCTCTCTCTCTCTCTCTCTCTCTCTCTCTCTCTCTCTCTCTCTCTGTTTTTCCAGACAGGGTTTCTCTGTGTAGCTCTGGCTGTCCTGGATCTCACTTTGTAGACCAGGCTGGCCTGGAACTCACAGAGATCCACCTGCCTCTGCCTCCCGAGTGCTGGGATTACAGTCGTGCACCAGCACTGCCTGGCCCTTTACTCTCTCTTATCTCCCCCCCACGCCCCGCAACCCCCCCCCACAACCCCATTTTCCCCTTCCCTACCAATGGCTTTCGAAATTCATGGTTTTTTTTTTTTTTGTTTTTTTGGTTTTTTTTTGGTTTTTCGAGACAGGGTTTCTCTGGAAATTCATGGTTTTTGTTTTGGTTTTGTGACCACTTAGTTTAACCAGGGCCGTCTGTGTGACCATTGGATTAGGACTAATGAGTGGAGCCTGGTGGATCTGGGTCACCAGCGGGTACACAGCTCAGAGCGGTGACTCCTCTTTCCTTAACCTATTAGTTCAGCATGAAGGTGGGCCTCGTCCGTCCAGGCTTGGCTGTTGATAGCCTCGTTCTTCGGCAGGCACAGGGCGGTGACTGCAATGGCTGTGTTCTCCCCAGAAGCTGCATCCACAGCTCTTCTCTAACTTGTGGGCCACTGGATTGTTTTGGTTTTCCTTTTTAGTTTTATCCCAAGTAAGATGGGGTCCCTGAGAGTTTCCCGTCTCCTCCGTGTGCTCTGCACAGCTGCAGAGTGCTCTGCAGACCGTGACAGGAAGAGGTGGGGCCAGGAGGTCTGGAAAGGGCCAGGGCCAGCGTGGTGGCCATGGGGTGGGGGGAGTCAAATCCTACAAAGTGTAATAGTCTTGCCCAATTTCTTATCTCTGTACCCACAGATTAGCGCATATCTTGGCCCTCATCAGACATGCTTCTTTTTGTGGTAGACCCAGATTTAATGCAGAGTCCCACAACTGTAGTGTATGAATGTAAATGTGCCATCTCCATGTGCCATACCCCCTCCCTCTGAGGTTCAGGGATCATTCTAGAAGAGTGGGTGAAAGATTGTAAGGGAGAGAGGGAGTACTGTCATGACATGGGGCACCACACAGGAACGCAAAGCAGCTGTGACCGCCTGCACAAAGTCAAGCTGGCCCAAATCCCAGTTTGTGTGAAGGGGAACCATGACAAGTAGCTGAGGACTGCTGGGGCAGACAGAGTCATTTTTCTTCAGGGATGCAGGCCCTGAGAGGCTGCCTGTACCTCCTCCTGTAGACGGTTCCATACCATGCACACATGGGTAATACCTAGTGGATTCAGTTAATATTACATTAAAGTGGGGAGGGGAGGCTGGAGCGATGGCTCAGTGGTTAAGAGCACTCACTGTCTGCTTTCCCAGAGAATCTGGGTTTGATTTCTCAGCACCCTCTTGGTGGCTCACAACATCCATAACTCCCGTTCCAGGATATCCCATTGTGCTCCTTTGGCCTCTTGGGGCACCAGGCATGCTCCACGGTATACAGAGGTACACACAGACAAAACACGTATACACATAAAATTAGTAGTAGTAGTAGTAAAAGAGCACGTGAAGCTGGTGTAGCTGGTAGAGAAGGGATTGGAGGGGAGAGATTGGGGGTGGATTGGATTAAATCACACTACATATTCTCTGTATAGCCCTGGCTGTCCTGGAACTCCCTCTGTAAACCAGGCTGGTCTAGAACTAACAGAGATCCACCTGCCACTGCCTCCGGAGTGCTTGGACTAAAGGCATGCGCCACCACCGCCAGGAGAATGATAAAATGTTTTTAAAAACAAATTAACGGGCTGGAGAGATGGCTCAGAGGTGAAAAACACTGGCTGCTCTTCTAGAGGTCCTGAGTTCAATTCCCAGCACCCACATGGTGGCTCACAACCATCTGTAATGAGATCTGGCGCCCTCTTCTGGCCGGCAGGGATACATGCAGGCAGAACACTATACATAATAAATAAATAAATCTTTAAAAAAAATAAATAAAAAAAGAAAAGAAGGAAGGAGAGGAGAGGAGGGGAGAAGGGAGGGAGAAGAGAGGGGGAGAGAGAGAGAGAGAGAGAGAGAGAGAGAGAGAGAGAGAGAGAGAGAGAGAGAAGAAAGAAAAAATGATGGGGCTAGAGATGACTCAGAGGTTAAGAGCACTGACTGCTCTTGCAGAGGACCTGAGTTCAATTCCCAGCACCCACATGGTGGCTCACAGCTGCCTTTAACTCCAGCTCCAGAGGACCTAGCATCCTCTTCTGTTCTTCTTGGGTACCAGGTACCCACATGTTGCACAGACCTACATCCAGGCCTAACAACCATACACATAAAATTTTAAAAAATAAAGAAAAAAAATATTTTTAAGCTGGGCGGTGGTGGCACATGCCTTTAATCCCAGCACTCAGGAGACAGAGGCAGGCGGATCTCTGTGAGTCGAGGCCAGCCTGGTCTACAGAGTGAGATCCAGGGCAGCCAGGGCTACACAGAGAAACCCTGTCTCGGAAAACCAAAAACCAAAACCAAACCCAAAAACAAAAACACAAACAAAAAAACCTAAACGAAAAACAAAACATATGTATTTTTTATTTATTTATTTTTTTATTTTTAAAGATTTATTTATTATGTGTACAATGTTCTGTCTGCATGTATGCCTGCAGGCCAGAAGAGGGCGCCAAATCTCATTACGGATGGTTGTGAGCCACCATGTGGTTGCTGGGAATTGAACTCAGGACCTCTGGAAGAGCAGTCAGTGCTCTTAACCCCTGAGCCATCTCTCCAGCCCCCATATGTATTTTTTAAAAGATAGCCTTTTTAAAAAAGACATAATATGAGTAAAAATTAAACCAAAGTATGGAAGGTGCAAATTTGTGATGAAACCTTTAAAATGTGATAAATCTTAGCTATGGAGTTTTGTATTTACTATGAAAATAAGGGCAGTACTTATTTTTGGAGGGATTAAAGGGTGTGAGGGGTTGTGAGTTGAATGAGGCATACAGAAACTTCTAGAGAACTGAAACTAATCCCTTCCCTTCTCTCCCTGTCTGTGCGCCTCCTGCAGCACACACAAGTGCTCTACACTACCCCAAACCTGAACATCTCTTTTATTTATTTATTTGTTTATTTATTTATTGTGCATACAGTGTTCTGTCTGCATGTATCCCTGCAGGCCAGAAGAGAGCACCAGATCTCATTATGGATGACTGTGAGCCACCACGTGGTTGCTGGGAATTGAGCTCAGGACCTCTGTAAGAGCAGCCAGTGCTCTTAACCTCTGAGTCATCTCTCCAGCCCGACCATCTCTTTCTCGACACAGTGGTGGCAATGAGCTCGTTTGTCCTGTAATTATTAATTGCTTGCTGTATTTGAGACAGGGTCTGGGTCTTGGGTTAGGTTCAGTTGGTTGAGTGCTTGCCTAGGATGCACGAAGCCTTGGTGCTTCTCTAAGCCTTGGTCAACACACTCCAAAAGATTTACTAGCAGTCACAGGACGTTAGACCAGACACAGAAGGGGACCATGCAAGGCTATTAAGGGAACTAGAGATAGCCTAAGGTGATTTGGCTGCCAGTCTACAACATTCCAACGCTGGGAAGTCAATCACCTTTGGAGGACCTTTAACATAATTATGGCTTTCTCTTCGGAATGTCATTAATAAAGTTTCCCTTTTAAATTGTTCTTTGACAATTTCATACCTGGATATATTCCTCTCTCTCTCTCTCTCTCTCTCTCTCTCTCTCTCTCTCTCTCTCTCTCTCTCTGTTTTTCCAGACAGGGTTTCTCTGTGTAGCTCTGGCTGTCCTGGATCTCACTTTGTAGACCAGGCTGGCCTGGAACTCACAGAGATCCACCTGCCTCTGCCTCCCGAGTGCTGGGATTACAGTCGTGCACCAGCACTGCCTGGCCCTTTACTCTCTCTTATCTCCCCCCCACGCCCCGCAACCCCCCCCCACAACCCCATTTTCCCCTTCCCTACCAATGGCTTTCGAAATTCATGGTTTTTTTTTTTTTGTTTTTTTGGTTTTTTTTTTGGTTTTTCGAGACAGGGTTTCTCTGGAAATTCATGGTTTTTGTTTTGGTTTTGTGACCACTTAGTTTAACCAGGGCCGTCTGTGTGACCATTGGATTAGGACTAATGAGTGGAGCCTGGTGGATCTGGGTCACCAGCGGGTACACAGCTCAGAGCGGTGACTCCTCTTTCCTTAACCTATTAGTTCAGCATGAAGGTGGGCCTCGTCCGTCCAGGCTTGGCTGTTGATAGCCTCGTTCTTCGGCAGGCACAGGGCGGTGACTGCAATGGCTGTGTTCTCCCCAGAAGCTGCATCCACAGCTCTTCTCTAACTTGTGGGCCACTGGATTGTTTTGGTTTTCCTTTTTAGTTTTATCCCAAGTAAGATGGGGTCCCTGAGAGTTTCCCGTCTCCTCCGTGTGCTCTGCACAGCTGCAGAGTGCTCTGCAGACCGTGACAGGAAGAGGTGGGGCCAGGAGGTCTGGAAAGGGCCAGGGCCAGCGTGGTGGCCATGGGGTGGGGGGAGTCAAATCCTACAAAGTGTAATAGTCTTGCCCAATTTCTTATCTCTGTACCCACAGATTAGCGCATATCTTGGCCCTCATCAGACATGCTTCTTTTTGTGGTAGACCCAGATTTAATGCAGAGTCCCACAACTGTAGTGTATGAATGTAAATGTGCCATCTCCATGTGCCATACCCCCTCCCTCTGAGGTTCAGGGATCATTCTAGAAGAGTGGGTGAAAGATTGTAAGGGAGAGAGGGAGTACTGTCATGACATGGGGCACCACACAGGAACGCAAAGCAGCTGTGACCGCCTGCACAAAGTCAAGCTGGCCCAAATCCCAGTTTGTGTGAAGGGGAACCATGACAAGTAGCTGAGGACTGCTGGGGCAGACAGAGTCATTTTTCTTCAGGGATGCAGGCCCTGAGAGGCTGCCTGTACCTCCTCCTGTAGACGGTTCCATACCATGCACACATGGGTAATACCTAGTGGATTCAGTTAATATTACATTAAAGTGGGGAGGGGAGGCTGGAGCGATGGCTCAGTGGTTAAGAGCACTCACTGTCTGCTTTCCCAGAGAATCTGGGTTTGATTTCTCAGCACCCTCTTGGTGGCTCACAACATCCATAACTCCCGTTCCAGGATATCCCATTGTGCTCCTTTGGCCTCTTGGGGCACCAGGCATGCTCCACGGTATACAGAGGTACACACAGACAAAACACGTATACACATAAAATTAGTAGTAGTAGTAGTAAAAGAGCACGTGAAGCTGGTGTAGCTGGTAGAGAAGGGATTGGAGGGGAGAGATTGGGGGTGGATTGGATTAAATCACACTACATATTCTCTGTATAGCCCTGGCTGTCCTGGAACTCCCTCTGTAAACCAGGCTGGTCTAGAACTAACAGAGATCCACCTGCCACTGCCTCCGGAGTGCTTGGACTAAAGGCATGCGCCACCACCGCCAGGAGAATGATAAAATGTTTTTAAAAACAAATTAACGGGCTGGAGAGATGGCTCAGAGGTGAAAAACACTGGCTGCTCTTCTAGAGGTCCTGAGTTCAATTCCCAGCACCCACATGGTGGCTCACAACCATCTGTAATGAGATCTGGCGCCCTCTTCTGGCCTGCAGGGATACATACAAACAGAACGCTGTTTACATAATAAATAAATCTATTTAAAAAAAAAAATTAACAATCAGGATTTCTCTGTAGTTTTGGAGCCTGTCCTGGAACTAACTCTGTAGCCCAGGCTGGCCTTGAACTCACAGATCCACCTGCCTCTGTCTCCCGAGTGCTGGGATTAAAGGCGTGCGCCACCACCGCCCGGCAACAATTTTTTTAAATTGTGGAAAGATTAGTGAGAACCCATCATAGTTGCCCATGCATCTATTACAGAGTTTCAGGGTGTTGGGGAGAGTCCAGAACAGCATGAGCAGCTGGGAGCTGGGGAGGGGCAGGTCACCGGGAGGAGTCGGAGCTCAGGGGCGGGTTGGCTCAGGAAGAGCCAATCCCGGAGGAGTGAGCTTGCAAAGGGCGCTCCCCTTTTCCGCCGCGAGTCGCGTTCCCGGATCACGTGGTCGCGACTGCGCCCTCTAGCGGCGGCGCGCGCGCAGCGATGGCGGCGGCTGCGGAGCAGGGCCGCTGCTCCGTGTACTTCTGCGGGAGCATCCGCGGCGGGCGCGAGGACCAGGCGCTGTACGCGCGGATCGTATCGCGGCTGCGGCGCTATGGGAAGGTGCTCACTGAGCACGTGGCTGCTGCAGAGCTGGACTCGCGCGGTGAGGCGGCGCGGGCTGGAGACCCGCAGACTGGGGACCTGCAGGTTAAGGGACTGGCTGGCTAGGGACTTGCATGCTAGGGGACCCGCAGGCTAGGGACCTGTAGGTTAGGGACTCGCAGGCTAGGATCTTTAAGGTAGGGGTCAGGCTGGCTGAGGAAGGCCCTGGCTTATGACTCTCCTGCAAGTGCACTCCCCATCCAGCACTCTGGCGGGGCCGTGCGCGTCCCAGCACACTGAAAGCCAGTGAGAGCCCAGACCCAGCATATGGCCAGCAAGGCTTTGAGGGTTGATCTGGACTCATACTTTCATACCTCTGCTCAGAAAACTTTTAAGTAGTTTTGCCACGCAAGAACAGACTCATAAGCTGTGGGCGCTAATGCAATTCTGGGAAAAACTTTTACAAGACAAAGAACCACAAGGCAGAAATGCTAGTGGATTGAAAAGGAGCTGTTCGTGTTTATGGTTTGCTAGCTCATGGTGTATTTGGTTGATAGCCCTCAACTTTCAGTTCCAATCCCAGCACTCTGGAGGTTGAGGCAGGAAGAGTTCCAAGCCAACCTGGGCCACATAGTTAGACAATGTCTCAAAGAAAAATGAGACCAAACAAAAAAATGAGACCAAACAAAAAGACCACCGAGTGTGATAGCAGGGGTGGGGGTGGGGCTTTGAATCTGTTTTTTGCTGTTGTTACATTTCTTGCCCATTTTTTTGAAACAGGGTTTCTCATGGAAACCCATAGTGACCTCACACTGTCCGTGTAGCAGAGAATGACCCTGAACTCCTCATCTTCCTGCCTCCACCTCCCAAGTGCCACCCACACAAAGCTTGCTTTTCTTTCTTTCTTTTTTTTTTTTTTAAAGACAGAGTTTCTCAGCCGGGCAGTGGTGGCGCACGCCTTTAATCCCAGCACTCGGGAGGCAGAGCCAGGCGGATCTCTGTGAGTTCGAGGCCAGCCTGGGCTACCAAGTGAGTTCCAGGAAAAGCGCAAAACTACACAGAGAAACCCTGTCTCGAAAAACCAAAAAAAAAAAAAAAAAAAAGACAGAGTTTCTCTGTGTAGCTCTGACTGTCCTGGAACTCACTCTGTAGACCAACTGGCCTCGAAATCAGAGATCCACCTGACTGCCTCTGCCTCCTGAATACTGGGATTAAAGGCATATATAAGTACCACTCAGCTTGTTTTGTTTTTGAGACAAAGTCTGTCTGTATGTCCCTGGGTGCCATGGAACTCACCGAAATCCACCAGCTTCTGCCTCCTGAGGCTGGATTATGGATGTGTGCTACTGCCCTCAGCTCACAAATGAACTTTTTGACAAGGCGTTTCTGCTCTGCCTCCAGCATAGCCTTTACCATCCTGAACAGTAGCATTTATTCAAGCTGGAAGCTGAGACCCTGACCCTCTGACCCCAGCCATGTCTCTCGGGCCTTTCCCCAGCGGCTTGGATTCATAGTGAATCAGCTCTTTCCACACACTTGTCGAGCCCCACTCGCACATTGCCAGCTTACACAGGGGTTGGCTTTCTCTTGTGGCTGTCCCAGTCCTCACCCCTTTGACAGACTCCTCTCCTGGGCTGGCCTTCGAAGGTCCTGGAGCACAGTACCTGAATTGGGGTGGGAACATCCTTGACTAGCTTTCCCTCAACCATAGGAGAAGCTGCTGGGGGTGACCGGCTCATCCATGAGCAAGACCTGGCCTGGCTGCGGCAGGCAGATGGTGAGTAGTCCTCTCTCCTCTATGCGGGCTCCTCCGGGATGGTAATTCCTGGGATATCCCTGGCCTCCACACCTAGAAGGGACTTCTTCCCCACCAGATACCCTGTCATCCCGTCCTTCAGGTCCCAGCTACAAAGTTTTATTTTGCTTTCTTTCCAGTGGTTGTGGCTGAGGTGACACAGCCCTCCTTGGGTGTTGGCTATGAACTGGGCTGGGCAGTAGCTCTTGGTAAGCAAATCCTATGCCTGTTCCGACCACAGTCTGGCCGAGGTGAGTATCCTTCCTGGCTTTCTGGGAACCCGTTTCTCCCTTTCCCAGTGGGCTGGACGGGGAGCCGAGTGGGGACATGGAGTCAGCTCCCCCTCCCCTCCCCAGTACTTTCTGCCATGATCCGGGGAGCAGCAGATGGCTCGAGGATCCAGGTGTGGGACTACACAGAAGGAGAGGTGGACAGCATGCTGGATCGATACTTTGAGACTTACCCTCCTGAGGGCAAAGCTCCCTCCAGTAACCCAAGTACCTGACCTAACCCTACTTTATTAAAAAAACTTAAGGTTTTTTATGTGTGTTTTAACTGCATGTATGTATATAACCAAATGAATACCTGGCACTCACAGAGACCAGAAGAGGGCATCGGATTCTCTGGAATTGGCATTAGAGATGGTTATAAGCCCCCATGTGAGTACTGGGAACTGAACCCAGGACCTCTGCAAGAGCAACAAGTGCTCTTCACTGCTGAACCTTCTCTCTGGACCTGGCCCTACTTTGTTAAATCCTGACCAGACACTTCTCCAGAATCACTCCAGCCTCAGCCTCAGTAGTAAAAAAGGTTCATTTAGCTGGATATGGTGGCACACATCTTTAATCCAGCCCTCAGGAGGCACAGGCAGGTGGATTTCTGAATCCACACAGGTCAGTGTGGTCTATATGTGAGTTCCAGGACAGTCAGAGCTACGCAGAGAGACCTCATCTCAAAAAACAAAAACAACAACAAAAATGTATCGTGGCAGAGGCGGGACAAGTCCTCAGTAGCATCCTTTTCATCCTACTTACTCTAGGTTTAAGTGGAGGGAGCCTTGTCGGGCACTTTGGGGAACATTTCAAGTGTGGAAGGAGGCCAGGTGGGCGGATCATCATGTGTCTCGTTTCTGAACTAGGCCAGGGGCATCTGTGCTTCCCTTTGTGAGTTTAGGTCAGTGAGTCTGCTTGGGGCCTTTTCTGAGGATAGAAAAGTCTGGAAGTGAAAGAGTAAAGATGAAGGGGGGGCTGGCGAGGTGGCTCAGCTGGTGAAGACGTGAGTTCTATCCCAAGCACCGACATGGAGAAGAGAACTGACTCCCTAAGGTGTTCTCTGATCTCCATACACACACGCACACGCACGCACGCACACACACACACGCACACACGCACGCACGCACAGAGTGAGAGGCCATCAGAGAACACTGGGGAGTGCTCAGCTGCTTCCGAGAAGTATGTGAAAAAGAGGTTTATTCAGTCACCAGACGGAGCTGCTGCAGACACTGGGGACCCCCTCCCATGACAGAGGAGGGGAGAACCCCCCACCCCCGTGTAGCCACTCCACCCCCGTGGCCCTGCCTGGGGGGCAGCTCCAGGTGTTTCCCCCCCCTCAGTCATAGGACTCATCGTCGTCATCCTCATCACCGAAGAAGAAAGTCTCTCGGTCCAGGTTCTCAGACTCTTCATCGTAGGAGAAGCTGTCGTTGTCCAGTTCCTCGTCAAACTCATGCTGCCACTCGGGCACGTCCCCCTCCTCTTCCTCTTCCTCCTCCTCCTCTTCCAGCCCCGCGGAGCCCTGGGGCCTAAGGAGAGCCACCACACTCAGCCGGGTGTGAATGTGCATCCTGCTGCCCTCTCCCAGCTCTGCGCAGCCTACTCACTGATTGCTGGGCACGTTGGATCCTTTCACCTCGCGAGCCTCTGCCAATGGACTCTGCAGTCCAACCCGGAAGTCCTGACAGGGAGACAGGAGTGTCTGAGGCACCAGGCCTCTGGCCCGGCATCCCTTCCACTGATGTTTCCTGAGAACCAGACTCCCATTAGCACACCTGAAGTTTAACTCCCTGAGGCTCCAGGGGAGAGGACAGTGGTGAGCACCCAGCCTGCACCGAATAGCAAGCATCTCTGCCCATTACTAAGCAGGCAGCAAGTGACCCAAGAACAAGGGTCATAGTTGGGCTCCACACCTGTGTACCTAAGCTGGCAAGACCCTTGGAGATCTCTTACTCCAGTGACTCCTCACAGCCCTGATCCCCACATGTAGGAGTATGGTCTGAGAAACTTCTGACTGACTCTGACAAGCACCTGGCTCAAACCCCTGATCTGGAAGAAACCCCAGGAGCTTAATGACACAGCAGACTGGCCCAGGCCTCCTAACAGCCCTTCCCAAGCAGGGCTGGGCAGGGCAGTACCTGGGTGGAGTGCTGCAGGATGGCCAGCAGCCTCTCCTGGATCCTCCGGAGAAGCTCCGTGCCTGTGCTCAGGCAATCAGGCCGAAGGAGGCGCAGTGAGGAGGCCAGGTCCCGGCACCGCAGCAGGGTCTCCTCTGCAAGGGGCAAGCGCAGGGCCTGCTCTCCTCCATCCACCCCTTCCTCCCACAAGGGTCTGGAGCATCTCCAGAGGGCCAGGCTTGGCTGTCAAAACTCATGGAGCTCACCTGCCAAGGGCAGGGTGACCCAGGACCCTGTGTCATGGACTTTAGACCCGGGAGGGAGGGGCCTGGATAACTGGCTGGCTGGGCGTGGGACGCTTAGCACAAGGAGAGGAGCAGTGTTGGTGCACCCGGCTCACCGAGGAGGATCTGCAGGGCGTTGGTGTGCAGCTCCAGGTTCTCGGTCTGCTGCTCCACCACATCCATGTACTCTGTGTCCTGGCTGTAGAAGCTGTAGACACAGGAGTAGGCCAGCACCTAGAGGAGACCCTGTCAGTGTAGCCAGCCTGAGTCCTGGCACCACCACCCCCTCTTCCCCCTCTTCTGGTTCCTCCAGCCAAGCCCACTCAGCCCCCTGGCAAACCCTTCCTGCCTGCCTCCCCCCTGCTACAACCTTTCGAGCCTGCTCAAGGGCCCGGCAGGCATCGTGAAGGAAGGTGAAGGATTTGGGTGGCGGCACCTCATGGATGGCAGAGGCCTGGTTCCGCAGGTTCACAGCAAACTCCTGTAGGAGGAAAGTGAGGTCTGCAGCCATGCAGCTCCCAGCTGCCCCCCCCCCCCCGCCCCACCCCCAGTGCAGTCACAGCCCTGTGACTTCCCACCCACCCACCGCTGCTGCCCCTGCTCACCCGGGCCCGGTGGTGGAAAGTGCACCTCTCGTTATAGTCCTGAAACCGCTTCTCCTGGCGAGCGGCTTTGCTCACCTGGGAAGGGCACAGGGACAGCTTGTGGGTGCTGTTCTGACAGATGGGGCTTCTCAGGAGGGCCCCTCTACCCTTCACCCAGTTACTTCCATGTAATCCTAGCGTTCCTTTACATGGGGATGTGGAGGGTTGTCCCGGCCACACTCCTTGCCCTACTCTTCCTGAGCTTTGTCTGGTCACCTGGATGGGGCAGTCCTCCCAGTACTGAGCTCCCAGAACCTCTCCCCACTGGGTTGGGGGCATACGGCTCTGTCCCAGGGCCAGCCGCAGCTGGTCTGGTCCTGACTGGCTGGGCTCCGACCCGACCCCCGGCTCCGGCCCTCACCATGGCGGAGCAGTTGTAGTAGTCCTTGTGGCTTGGCTTCCAGGACTTGAGGCAGCGCCAGCAGAACCCATGGTTACATCTGGCACAGGTCATGCTGTGGAGGATTCGAGCTGGTCAGAGGGGCCTGCCTCTGGATAAGGGTGTCCAGGGTGCCCAGGGGCTGGACACACCACTGACAAGGTCCCACCCCAAGCCCTGCTAAGGACACCTCTCTTTGGACTTCCCAACACAGTGGACTTAGAACCTGGGTGGAGGAATCCAGGAGGTGACCCTGGGGGATGCTGGGTGAGGGCAGAGGATTTTCTGCACTTCACAGTAAGCTTGAGTTTCTTCCTTCCTGCCAGGCCTCCCCCACACCATGCTCCCTCTACCCCTTCTTACTGCAGACACCCCTCATTCTTCTCGATGGGTGCCTGACAGCTGGGACAGCGTTTGGAGATGAGCTTGGCCAGGTGTTTGCTCTGCGCCTCCACACTCATGCCGTCATAGTAGCCGCCATCATCGACCCACTGGGACATGTGGCCGCAGCTGGCAGGATAGTGTGCCTAGGTGGGGGGAGTGTGAGGACACAGCTCAGCCAGGTAGCAGGGAACAAGGAAGCCCCCTCACATCTGTGTGTGCGAGAGAAGTGCTGGGCAGGGAAGGAGAGTCCTTGCAGGGGCCAGAGTGGGGCACCCACCTCAGGGAAGTCACAGCTGAAGCAAGAGGCCCAGCCACACTTAGAGCAGGTGGTCCCACTGCCCAGGCCTTGGCGGCACAGGATGCGGTCACAGCCCTGAGGGTTGGTGCACCAGGTCAGGTTGGAACAGCTCTCCACATAGCATCGCAGGAGGGCCTTCTCATACTGCGGACAGAGGCACGTTGCTATGAATGATGGGAGAGCAGGACTCTCAGGAGGCCAGCCCATCCTCTGGGGCCTCAGGCAGGAAGGGGTACCTTGGAGATGACCTCTGGAGAGGAGACAATGTCACGGATGAAGGCTCCGGTGGGCTGAGCGGGGCAGTCGGCAATGGGACAGGTACAGTTCAACACAAAGTTCTGCTCAATCCGAGTCGTCAGGTACTCGTTCCAGCAAGACTGCCCGGACAACAGGAGAGGCTGATGAGGGACAGGTGCCCTGGCCACTGACCTGACATCTCCCACGGCTTCATGGAAGGCTAGAATGGCAGGCTCCTAGGCCTACCTCACAGCTGACCCTGCCTTCCAGATGCCATGGTGTCTTGGGATGAAATCAAATTGCAGCTGTTTTTGAGGATGTATGGGGCTCAGGCATTGGCCTACCAATGAATACTATCAGATGGACACAGAGGAAGTGCTAAGACAAGGAAAGAGCAGGTGTGATGGCACATGGGGGATCTGCTGCCTCCGCAGGCACCAGGCATGTATACAATGCACATATACACATGCATTAAAGACAATAATTTTTTTCTTAAAGGTCAGAGAGGAGGAGGCCTGGGGAACAGAGCCTCCCTACTGGCTCTGGGTCCCCTGTGTTGGCCCTGGTACATTCCTATGGCTAATTCCCTGGGCCCCAGCTTTCCCTGCTTGAGGCTCCACCTCCAAGGGCTCACCCTTCAAAGACTTGCTTGTGTGTCCCTGCATTCTGATCGACAGCACAGCCATCCTCACCCCACCCAAGTTACCAGCACCAGATTTCTGTTTCCCAAATGCCTCTGTTGTTCCAGCAACCACCCTGGAGCAGGTGTCCTTAACACATTGCAGGAACCTCCTGATAAATGGTCTGACTCTCTAAACACGGTCGTGAGCCTCTTAACCTGCTCCTCAGCCTGTGATCACGTGTTCCAAAATGATCAATAAAAGCACCTGGGACACAGCTGAAGGGGCCATGTGAAGAATCTGCACCATTTTTCACCCTTTACATCTTGAAACAAACCAAAACTAAGTGGGAAGCAAACTAAAAAAGAATCTGGCATCATTTTTAGATAAAGCAAGGGGGAATTTCTCCAAGTGGACCCCACTCTTACAGGTCCACGGTGCCTCATGGTCCCTCACAGCCCTGGACGACAGCACCCTGGGGCAGCCCTCTACTTCTTGGCTTCGGCCACAGCCACTGTGTAGCCCTAGAACAGTGCTACTGTCGCCCTCTGCCCGCTGTGCCTGCCAACACGGCTCATGCTGGTGGCCTCCCACTGCTCTGGGCCTGCGGCTGTCTTGTGGCTTTGCCATCTCTGCCTTATTCACAGGCTGGGACTTTTTTTTCCCCCAAGACAGGGTCTCTCTGTGTAGCCCTGGTTGTCCTAGAATTTGCTTTGTAGCCCAGGCTGGCCTCGAACCCAGAGATCTGCCTGCCTCTGCCTCCTGAGTGCTGAGGTTAAAGACGGGCACCGCCACCGCCTCAGGCTAGGAATTTTGTGACCAGCTCGTTTTTCTCAGCTGCAGGCTCCCCGTCTCTGCATCTCTCCCGGGGTCCCTTAGACTCAGCTCTGCTCTTTCCCTGTAGTGTTACCAGCCAGGCCTCTCCACTTCACTCCAAACTCAAAGTCCCGCTGCCAGCTGCCGTTACCACGGCGTCCAGGGAGTGGCTTCAACCTTACACAGATGTGACAGTTGACTTTCCACTCAAAGCCCCACCCTTCATCCCTACACCCTGCCCCAAATTCCTCTCAGACGCAGGAAAGTGGCACATTCCATCTCCCCAGATGCTTAACTCAAAAACAAAGGGGCCGCCTTGATTCTCTCATCTGAAGCCTGTACATCCAGCACACCAGTCTTGTGGGCGCTACTTGCAAACATATCAAAACCCACCTCAAAAGCAACACATGTGTCCGCACAGGTGCACGTGTGTCCGCACTGGTGCACGTGTGTCCGCACTGGTGCACGTGTGTCCGTACAGGTGCATGTGTGTCTGTACAGGTGCACGTGTGTCCACACTTGCTACACGTGTATCTGTACAGGTGCACGTGTGTCCGCACTGGTGCACGTGTGTCCGTACAGGTGCACATGTATCTGCACTGGTGCACGTGTATCTGTACAGGTGCACGTGTGTCCGCACTGGTGCACGTGTGTCCGTACAGGTGCACGTGTGTCCGCACTGGTGCACGTGTGTACGCACAGGTGCACGTGTGTCCGTACAGGTGCACGTGTGTCCGCACTGGTGCACGTGTGTCCGTACAGGTGCACGTGTGTCCGCACTGGTGCACGTGTGTCCGTACAGGTGCACGTGTGTCCGCACAGGTGCACGTGTGTCCGCACTTGCTGCACATGTGTCCGTACAGGTGCATGTGTGTCCACATGTCCGTACAGGTGCATGTGTGTCGGCACTGGTGCACGTGTGTCTGTACAGGTGCATGTGTGTCCGCACTGGTGCACGTGTGTCTGCACAGGTGTTTATGCATCTGTTCACGAGGGTGAAGAAGCCCAAAGCTGACCTATGGTGTCATCTTGGATGGATCTTCACTTTCTTGCTACGCAGGGTCTCTCACTGAGCCTGGAGTTCACCAATCCTGACTAGTTTAGCTCATCGGCTTGCCCAGGGACCCTGTCTCTGCCTCTGGAGTGCTGTGATAACGGGCAGCCTACCCACCACGCCTACCCCTGCTTTACCTATGCTGGCTTCTGCGTGGTTCTGGGGATCTGAACTCTGGTCCTCACACTGCATGGTGAGCACTTTATCTGCTGAGCCACCTCCCCAGCTCCAAGCAAGTTTTCAAAAGTGTAAATAAGATCTCCTCACCCTGCTTAAACCCATCATGGCTTCCCACAAACCGCCATCTCACTCAGCCTCCTCATCCTTTCTCAGACCTCCTGCTGCTCGCTGGCCCTCTCTCACAAGATGTCATCCCTTCGCGGCCTCCCTTCATCTCCTCGATGTAGCAGGAAAGCCCTGGCCCTACCCGGTCACTTCCGATGACATCACCCCATGCATCTTCCTTCCTGAATTTATCATCGACGACGACGACGACGCTGGAGGGGTGAGGCAGGTGGAGAGGCGGGGAGGGGCGCGGGCTCACCTTACAGCAGCAGTGCAGGCAGCAGAGGGACGGCGAGTCGTCACTGGGTCCTAGGGGGCTGACGCAGACAGGGCAGTGGTCAGGACGCGTCGGGACAACCTGCGCCTGGGGTACTCGCAGCCCGGCTGCAAGAAGCAGGGACTCTGGGTCGTCGCTGTAGCTCTGCAGCAGCTGCTCGGTGCCCCAGTGGGAATGGGCCAGAAGGTGCTGGGCGACATCAGGCTCCAGGTTCAGCGTCTCCTGCACCTGCCGCACCGTCTGCTCCATCAGCCCTTCTACCTCCTGGGGACTCATGGTACGGCCTGCAGGCAGCTGTAGAGACGCCAGGGCCAACATAGCTTCTGGGCTTAGGGAGAGAGAAGGGCAGTGTTTAGTGTCTCCACCCCGCTTACCTGTCTACGAGCTCCCACAGAGCCCCAGTCCCCGCTATGACCCAGAGCTCACACTTGTCTGGGCAGTCTGTGCATAACCACCTGAACCCCGGGGGGCGGGGGAGCAGAGTCCTTCATAGAGGCGAGGGTAAATGTGGGGCTGAGGTGACTGAACAGTGACTGGGGCATTGTGGGCCAGTGGGTAGGGTCACGGCACTGACTTATAATGAAGGGGACGGTCCACTGCTCAGAATGCCAGCAGCATGTCGAAAGCCTTCCTATGTCAAGTGTGACTGTGGACCAGTAGCCAGGGCATCACAGAGGGAATGGCTGAGTCAGATCTGCACTCAGCCACACATAACACACATGAGCTTGGAGACGTCAGGAAGCTCATTCCACACGTCATGCAGGCATCATCAAGGACAGACACCAATGCTGTAACACACTGGGGGATGCACTTGAGGTTGGAAGTTCCAGGGTTACTGGTGACTTAGAACAGCCTCCAGCAAACCGCCCAGTAGAGCAACTTCCTGGAGCTCAGCATATCCCCAAGGCAAGTGCACAGCTAACGCTCTGTGCATGTTTACAGCACAGACCAGATCAGCTCAGAAAGAGTGACTGACATCTATGCATCTGGACCTCCTGCCTACGGGCTGGCTCCGGGAGGATGGGCCATCAAGACCGGAGTGGCAAGGCATGAGGTGGGGGGTGGGGGGTGGGGGGTGGGGGGTGGAGAACTAGCGGAAGGAAATGGGCAGGACAGGCTGGAAGTGGTATTCTGCTTGGTTAGTTTGGGGGTTTTGAGAGAGGGTGTCACTATGTAGCCCTGGCTGGCCTCAAACTCACAGAGCTCTGCCTGCCTCTGGCTCTTGCATGCTGGGATTGACATGGGAAGTGTTTTTATATGAGTGACCTCTGCAGGGCTTTGGCCCTGTAACCTTCTCATCACTGAGAGTGGACAGAGCAGGGGTGGCTACCTAGGCTTGGAGGTCTCAGCGCTCTGGTTGCCACAAAAGGGGACGTCTGCCTGACCCCGGCAGGGCCCCATGGGCTCTGGGGTAGCATATATCAGGACCTGGGGCCGGTCATCACGCCGTTCCACATAGCCCTGGCCCAGGAGATGCAGGATGCAAGAGAGAACGTCAGTGCTGGAACAGGCCACACCCCCTGCAACAGCGCGGCCCAGGCTTCCGGGTGGATTTGGACCCTTCTGCCAGGCTTCCAGCACCTGGATGGAAGAGACAAGCAGACTGCCCTTACCCACAGAGCCAACCTGCATGGGTAGAATGCCTGGCTCTACCACTACTTACTGGCCAGGAGACCAGCCAAGACCTTCTCACGCCTCACTTTTCTCCTCCAGCCAATGGCAAAGGTTAATATCTGTATAAGTTAGTATTCATATTAGTTTTATTTGTACTATTGTTGAGGACCAAGTTACTCAATCACACACATGGTAAGCACTCATGTCAGGATAGAAAACCCAGACGGAGGGGTGCAGAGGCAGCGGAATAAAGTGCTTGCTTCTCAAAGTGACCTGAGTTCGAATCCCCAGAATCCATACAAAGTCTGGTAGAGTAGCATGAAACTCAGGTGCTCCGAAGGCGAGAAGGAGACACAGACAGAAGAATCCACAGAAGCTCATGAGCCGGGTTGCCTCACACATGCAGTAACAAACAAGAAAGCTGGCGCCAAGCAAGGTTGGAAGGTGAGGATGGACACCCAAGGTTGTCTTCTGATCTGCACTTTCACACACACACACACACACACACACACACACACACACCATGAGATACACATAACGAATGTCATACACACATAACAAGCAGAACCAGATAGAAATGTCACCCCAGTGATGTTTCATATTGAAAGAGGTCAACTTCTCTTATGCTGACCGCTGGTTCCATCTCTAACCCAAGCATGACCCCAGGGCGTGGTCCTTTCTGCCTACCAGACAAACCAGCTGGTCAATGTGGAGGCCTTTCTCCCCATGGGCTTTGAGTATCCGGACAAGAAGACAGCTCAAGAGGTTCCTCTTCTGCTCCAAGGTCCGGCCCTCATCCTTCTCTACACTGAAATAGGTCTGGGGAGGTATCAGCCACAGGACCTCTTCACGGGGCTGGGACCTAGGCTCACGAAGCCGCAGCATCCCTGGAATCCAGTCCCGATCAGGTACCCAAGGACAGGGAGGGACACATGAATGAGGATCCTACCATACTCTCATTCCCTGGTATGCTCTCTCCACCCGCGGGGTCTCCCACCATGCCACAGAGGCTCAGCCTGGCCTGCTGACCTACCCGCCTGTGGGAAGTTCTGCGCCTCCTCCAGTACCAAAGGACCATTGTCAGCGGTCAGGGGCAGAAGTGCCTGGTGCAGAAGCTCTGGGGAGAGGTCGGAAGTCTTCTGCAGGATCTCTACTGACACCTCCTGGTGGGGAGAAACAGTGCCCATCGGGTGAAGAGGACAGGAAAGGGGGGGGGGGGAGACTCGGGCAGAAGAGAAGAGAAGACTGGGGGCTAAGGGGTTAAAGCAGTCGAGGCACCTCAGTCTGGTTGAAATACAGCAGCAGCCACATCTGCACTGTGGACACATGCAGGGTCTGGTCCCCAAACTGCAGCTCGGCCCGGCCCAGCCATGTCCACTGAAGTCGCCGATGTGGCCCCACGTCCAAGACTGGGTAGTTCTGACCTAGGGAAGTGTCAAGGAGACAGAGTCAGAGAGTCTGGGAATAAAGGGGCTAGGATTGAAGTGGTAAAAACACAGTATTCTTACATTTGTGGGTTTGTAATGACATTGCTATATATTTAAAGAACTCATTGATCATCTTTGGAATATTACAGAGAGTCGATTAATAATTTAAAAAACAAACAAACAAATAAAAATAGCGTCGGGTACGGTGGTAAATGCCTTTAAACCCAGCACTCAGGAGGCAGAGGCATGAGGATCTCTGAGTTCAAAGCCAGCCTGGTCTACATAGAGTAATCGAGGCTAGAAAGAGCAACACAGTGAGACCCAAAACAAAACCAGGTCTAGAGGGAGAGGGCAGACTCAGCCTTTCCTGTGAACTACTTCAGGAGAGTGAACAGCCGGTGAGAAGCTTCTCTAGACAAGGCATCCTGCTCACACAGGAAGGGACAATGACAAACTGGGGTTTCACTGTTTCATAAGTGCCAATGAAGTGGCCGGCACGAGGAGTCGGGGATGACATTTGGGTGGTAGATGCCGGCTCTAGTATCCACAGGGCCCTGGGGCCTATCCCTATGCCGCACACGTCAGGGATGGTGGCACACGCCTGCAACCCTACACTTAGGAAGCTGACAGATGGACCAGGGGATGACCAGCCCTGGGGACACAGTGAGTTCAAGCTCAGCCTCAACTACACGAGGCCCTATCTCAAGAAACCCAAAGCCAAAGGAACAAACAAAAATGGGTTACACTGAAGACTGATGATGTGGAAATCTACAGGTCTCTCTCAACATCCCAAAGGACAAACTTGAATCCAGATAAATCTGCAACCCTATTTCCTCACAAACAGCCATTAAGGGAGAAAGGGAGAGCAGGACCTGGACTGAAGATGTTAAAACTAACCACCAGATGCAATGCCTGGGCCTTGCTTGGATCCCCATTAAACAAAGCAAGAATAAGACAGAAACTGAGGACAGCCAGGGAACATGAATAGTGCGTAGCTGCTGACACCAAGAAGGTCTTTAACTTCTAAAGGGTTTGAGAGTGATGAGGCCTTTGTCTTTAGAAAGCCTCCTCTTTTAGATATGGGAAGGAGAACACGATGCTGGGCCATATGTTGATATTCTGAGTTTATGCTATTTGTATGTTTGAAACTTATCATTGCAAAAATACTTTAAACTTTATTTTTATTTTATGTGTATGAGTATTTTGTCTGCATGTGTCTGTGCACTGCTTGTGTGTGTGGTGCCTTCAAGAGGCTGAAGAGAGCATCAGATCCTGTGGAACTGGAGTTATAGATGGTTTTGAGCAGCTGTGTGGCTACTGGGAATTGAACTCAGATCCTCTGTGAGAACAGCCAGTGCTCTTAACTGCTGAGCTACGTCTTCGGCCCATTAGTAAAAATATTTGAAATGAAGTAGAGCTGGGGATATAGCCCAGCTGGTAGAATGCTTGTGTACCATCCCCATACAGCATAAAACTGAGCGTGGTAACTAACATATGACTATAAGCCCAACACACAGGAGGTAAAGGTGGAGGGTGACAAGTTCAAGACCATCCTCAGATACATATAAAGCTTGAGGCCAGCGTGGGATATGCGAAACCTTGTCTCCAAAGTAAAATAAAATAAAATGCCCTGAGGGTTACTGGTCTTGTTGTGAATAGCTCCTCTACCTCCTGCTTGTTCATGGAGGCAAGGGAAACATATAAACTGTACTGGACAAGGTTTTCAGATTTAACATCAGAAGGGTGGGAAATATAGGGTAGTGTTTGAGCACATGCTTAGCAACTAAAAGCCCCCAGATTAAACTCCAGAACTGGGGCGGGGATGGGGAGCCAGGAGATAAATATTTTGACAGTTCTCACATAGTGTCCTGTGAACACAGAACCTGAGTCTTAACCCAAGGAAACATCACAGAAACAAAGTGAGCAACTACTTGAAAGAAAATTGTTGTTGTTGTTGTTGTTATTATTATTATTGGTTTTTCAAGACAGGGTTTCTCTGTGTAACCCTAGCTGTCCTGGAACTCACTTTGAAGACCAGGCTGGCCTCGAACTCACAGAGATCCACCTGCCAGTGCTGAGATGAAAGGGGTGAGCCACCACAGCCCAGCTAAAATTTTAAAGGACTGGATTCTTTAAAAAATGTCAGTGTTCAGAGACAGAGATGACGGAGGAACTATTCTAGACTAAAGGAAGACACCTGAAACCTAAACCACCGGTGGCATCGGCCTGGCTCTCTCCTGGCTAGAAGGCAAAGTTAGAGGAGACAGCTGCAATACAGAAGGAAGCTGGAGTGTTACCTGGATTTCTGTGTGTGAGACTACCTTCACGCCTAGGGAACACACACTAAGTATTCAGGAGAAGAGAACAGGATATAGACAACTTTCTCTCAATGGTCCTGAGTGTGTGTGTTCCCACAGATGTATACACATGCTCATACAAAGAGCAAGTGAGTTTGGTGCGCTGGCACACGCCTGTAATCCCAGCACTTGAGAGGTACAGGCAAATGTCTGGGAGTTGAAGCCCAGTCCAGGCTACAGAAGGAAACCTTGTTTGAAAGAAAAATGCTAATGCTAACAATAAGATGTCACCACCCAGCACAGTGGTGCATGCCTGTCAGAGGAGCATCCCCGCAAGTTCCAGGCAACCTGCTCCATACAGTGAGTACCTGGCCACCTCCATAGTGAGACCTTTTATTCAAACAAAAAAATAAAAAGCGAAGTGTTCACAAAAGGTAACTTGGATAAAAGTTATCTGGGTATTTTTGCATTATTGTTGTAATTTTTCTGTAAACTTGAAATTTTTCTAAATTAAAAAAAAAATTTAGGGGCCTGGTGGTGCACAACTTTAATTCCAGCACTCAGGAGGCAGACACAGGCGGATGTCTGTGAGTTCGAGGCCAGCCTGGTCTACAGAGTGAGATCCTGGACAGCCAGGACTACACAGAGAAACCCTGACTCAGGAAGAAAAAAACAAAAATTAGGGAAGGGTAACTGAAACTTTATGCTTAAAGCTGTTAAAATGGCAAATGTTATGCCAGACATATTTTATCACAATAAAAAAAAGTAGAAAGAAAGGTGGAAAGAAACGAACTTGGGCCTGGAGAGACAGCTCAGGAGGTAGAGTGTGTGCCAAGTAAGCACGGTGAGCTGGGTGTGGCTCCCCAGTGCCACCTAAAAGCCAGGGGCTGCAGGGAGTACTAAAGGCCCAGGCTGAGGAGCAGGTATCCCCAGGGCCCACTGGCCAGCCAGTAGGAACCGATGAGCTCCAGGTCCAGTGAAAGGCCTGTCTCCAAAATAAAATAGAGTGACTGAAGAAGACACCCCATGTTGACCTCTGGTCTCTACATGCACCTGCACACAAAAATCACATGCCACACACACAGATGTACACACATATACCACACACACATGAACATGTATACCCAACACACACCACATCCACTCACAAACAAGTATATACACATATTCCACAAACACACATGAACATATACACAGAGAGGGAGAGAGGGAGGAGGTAATAAAAAAAAAGAAGAGAAAAAAGAAACCTAAGGACTGGAGATGTAACCCACTTGGTGGAATGGATGCCTCGCTGTTCATATTATCTTGTTCCTATTATCAGTGCTATCTGATAAGACCTTTTGTAAAGACAGTGTTTTTAGTGGTGGTGGTGGTGGTGGTGGTGGTAGTGGTGGTGGTGGTGGCGGCGGTGGTGGCGGCGGTGGTGGTGGCGGGTGGCGGTGGCGGTGGCGGTGGTGGTGGCGGTGGTGGCGGTGGTGCATGCCTATAATCCCAGCACTAGGGAGGCGGAGGCAGGCACACCAATGTGTGCTTGTGAAGCCCTAGGTTTGAGCCCCAGCACCACACAAACCAGGCATGGTGGTACCACTCGGAATTCCAGCACACAGAAGGTGAGAGGGATAAACGTTCAAGGTCCTCTGCTACCCAGCGAGTTTGAGGCCAGCATGGACTCCATGAGACCTGTCTCAAAAACACAGAAACCCTCAAAGTTCAGGACTTCTTTCTGTATTAAAGGAAAAGTAAGAGGCAGAAATATATTAACTAAAACATGCTAGCACATGAGCTCCATCAAAGGAAAACAGAGTCAGTTCATAGTAATAACCAAGTTTAATTTACCACAAAACTATAAACCTACACAGTTCATGATGGTAGTCACTAGCTACATGTAGTTCAATTTTAAATTTAAAATTATTAAAATTAAATACTCAGTCCCTCAGTCATATTCACAAGTTCAAGTGCTTAAAATAGCCAGGAATAGTTATCATATTGAAAAGTGCAGAAAATCTTTTGTTTGTTTGTTTTTGTTTTTCAAGGCCAAGTCTCTCTGTGTAGCCCTGGCTGTTCTGGAACTCACTCTGTAGACCAGGCTGGCCTCAAACTCAGAGATCCATCTGCCTCTGCCTCCTTAGTGCTGGGATTAAAGGCATGCACCACCGCTAAAAACATTTTCTTGTCTTTACAAAAGTCTTATCGGATGGCACTCCTGAATGACTTTAAATGTGCATCTCGGAGCAAGGCCGAGGTCATATGAAACAATGGTGACATCACAATTTCTAAAAAAGCTGGAGCGATGGCTTCGTGGTCAAGACCACTGGTCGCTCTTCCAGAGAGCCTGGGTTTGATTCCTAGCACCTACATGGTGGCTCACAGCCATCCCTAACTCCAGTCCCAGGAGTCTTTTGTCCTTCTCTGGCTCTGTGGTCACAGCATGTGGTGCAGATACACATGCAGGCAAAATACCTATACACATAACTAATAATAAAACATTAAAAAATCACAGCCACATGGGTAAATTTTGGCTCACCCCTCTCAGTAGTAGGTGAAGCAGACAGGAATTAGTAAGGTATATAACATATGAACAATTAAAAAGGTCAATTTCATGAAATACATAGACTCCTGAATCCAACAACCAAAGAACACATCTTTTCCTTAATTGCAGCTTATAAAATCCTCCCACCCACTAGCTCATAAGTGAAGTATCAATACATTAAAGATCCAAACCATCAGAAACCATGTTCTTTAGTCACAATGGAATGAAGGCCGAAATCTAAAATTACTAAACAAAAAGAAAAACTTATTTGAGAAAGATGGATTGATTTTTCAGACAGGGTCTGTAGCCCAGGCTGGCTCAGACTCCCTATGTAGCTAAAGATATCCCTGAATGCCTTATCCTGCTGCCTCCTCCCAAGGACTGGGATTACTGGCATGAACCACTAAGCATGGTTTATGTGGTGCTAGGGTTTATACCCTGGGCCTTCTGCATGCTAGGCAAGTGCTCTACCAACTCTATTTCCAGCCTCTGTTTGGAGGTTTAAAAATAGACTTTCCATGAACTAATACATCGCAGAAGTGGCAACAGCACACACCTTTTGTCTTAGCACTCAGGCTACGGCAGGAGGGTGCCTGTGACTTCTAGGCCTGCCTGGTAAACATGGTACGTGCCATGCTAGTCATGGCCATACTGATAGACTCTATACATAAAAAAACAGTAATGGAAATTAGGAGATTATTAGAAGTGAACAATAAGAAACATATGATATATAAAATCCTATGGAAAAGGCTAGAGAGATGGTTCAGCAATTAAGAGTACTCAGCGTTCAGTTCCCAGCACCCACATGGTGACTTACCCATGTCCATAACTCTAGTTTTAGAGAATCCAAACACCCTCTTATGGCCTCTGAAAGCACCAGGCACATACATGGTATACATCCACACATGCAGTAAAACACATTAAATAAATAAATAAATAAATAAATAAATAAATAAATAAATAAATAAATAAATATTCAAAAATTACACACAGGGCTGGAGAGACGGCTCTGCGGTTAAGAGCAACGGATGCTCTTCCAAAGGACCTGGGTTGGACTGCCAGTTCACATGGGGGCGCAAACCATTTGTAGCTCTAGTACCAGGGGATCCAGCTCCCCTCTTCTGGCCTCCTTAGCCACCAGGCACACATGTGGTGCACAGACACACATACAGGAAAAATATCCACGCGTGTAATAAAATCAAGATCAAAATTACATACAAAAACTTGCCGGGCGGTGGTGGCGCACACCTTTAATCCCGGCATTCAGGAGGCAGAGCCAAGTGGATCTCTGTGAGTTCAAGGTCAGCCTGGTCTACAGAGTGAGATCCAGGACAGGCACCAAAACTACACAGAGAAACCCTGTCTCAAAACAACAACAGCAACAACAACAAAACAAAAACCCTATGATGCATCCTAAGTGTCCCATGAGAACAGGGAAGGTAGACACATGCACACAGTAGAACGGGACTCAGCAAACCAAAGAACAAAAACTAATGCTACAGTGACCCCTCCCCAGACACCAAGCTGTGAAGAAAGCAGACACAGTGCAGCATGTAGGCCATGGTCCCATCTCTATAATGTGCAGGTGCAGGTGGAAATTTATGGTGACAGACAGAAAGATAAAAAGAAGCTACTGACTGGGAAGGGTACATGAAGGAGAAACCTGTTGGGTGCTGGAATGTTCTACATCTTGATCTGGAGGATGGGTACAAGGCTGTATAGAAGTATATAAACTCATTAAGTCTTCTATTAATACTACTTATATACCAATCAAAAATGTTCAAAAAAGATCCTTTTTTGGTTCATAAGCATGATGATTGGGAACTTACGCCCATGCGTGATGTGTGCCGCCCACTAAACCTTGTTATGACGTTGGCACATTACCCGTCTGATGTGAAAAATGAAAAATAAAAAAAAGAAAAAAAGAAAAAAAATGTTCAAAAAAACCCACTATAGGATGTGGTTAAAATGATGGGGGATAAATAGCCTTAAATATTTTTTTGTTTTTTGTTTTTCGAGACAGGGTTTCTCTGTGTAGCTTTGCGCCTTTCCTGGAACTCACTTGGTAGCCCAGGCTGGCCTCGAACTCACAGAGATCCACCTGGCTCTGCCTCCCGAGTGCTGGGATTAAAGGCGTGCGCCACCACCGCCCGGCAGCCTTAAATATTTTTATTTGGGAAGAAGTTCCTAAGACTGAAAATGAAATGAGCAGACAACCTGAAGATCGGAAACACAAACAGAACCCGTTTCCAGGAAGCTGAAGGAGAGAGCAAGCGTTAATGAAGCGATCCCCATTCTTCTGCACCCTCCCCCAGAAACTGCCCAACCTAGAGAGACCCCCTTCCTATCTCTGCATCCCACACGGCGCTGCTCTCCTTTCCTGCTGCCACCCGGAATGCATCTCCATCTCCAGGTTCCTGTCCCCAGCTCCTCACTGTGGCTGTAGAAGCTGGAGAAGCGCTCAAGGGCATCACAGAAGTCTGTGGGAAGGTGCTGTCTGGGTTCATGCAGGTAGCAGAGTGGAGAGACGGGCCAGCAGCGTGGGGACAGGACCAGTACAGACACTTCCGGACCTGCGTCTTCTATACAGAGTTCCTTTTCAGTCTCCTGTCCCTTGTCTTCTTCCTAAGGAGAGAGAGATGAGCCATGGGCTCTCCAGTGAGCCTGTTCTTTCTCTCTGCCCTTCTCTCCCCACTTGCCCTCACCTCCACTTCCTCTAGCCTCCATTCCTCCTGGTCTTCCTGTTCCAAGAGCTGCCTGTCAAGCTGCTGGAGCTGGTAAACGTGGAACTGTCGCTGTAGCTCCTCTGAGGTGCGCAGAGTCTGCAGCATCAGCTGGGGGAGGCGGTTAGGGAAGCAGAGACCAATCTGCTCCAGCACAGCCCCCTCCAGCCAGCTGGAGCCCATGCTCAGGAGTCGGTCAGCCATGTAATGCCTGCAGCACACACAGTCGGCCAGGTCTCAGTGTGGGAGCCAGCTTGGCCCAGGCCCAGCCTTCCCCTCCAGAAGGTAAGTCTCTGTGTTACAGCTCAGCTAAGTCACAAGACCCACCTCATCTCTACCAGCACATGGCCACTACCATGTCTTAACTTCTCAGCTACTCTTCCTTCTTCTTCCCTTAACATTCAAATCTTCCCTTCCTCCGGCCTCTACGTCTCCTGTCCCCAACCTCTCCAGAATGTGACTCACTGGTAGAAATGCTCAAAAGTCGTGGCCAGCTCTAGGCCAGAAAGGACCATGATGGGTTCCAGGTGCCGCTGAAGCTGCCCCAGCATTTCCACCCCAGAGGCTCCACCAAGCAAACCACCCTGGATTTGTTCGTCGATGTGCCTAGCAAACTGCTCACTCATCTGGGGATGACAGAGTGGACACGAGACCAGCCATGAACAAGGGATGGAGTGGACAAGTGCAAAGAAGGAGCAAAGGGATGAAGCAGAAGGAGACGGGGCGGGGGCAGCCCGTGCCTGGCCCTTGGCACGACTCACGTGAGCAGCGGTGAGGAAGGACTGCTGCAGCAGGGCTCCAGAGAAGCCACTGCGCAGAGCCAGAGTGAAGGCTGCCCGAGGCCCGAACAGCTCCAAGCCTGCTCTTTGCAAGCGCTCATAGAGAGTACAGTACCGAGGCACAAAGTCCGAGGCCCTCCAGGCTGCAGCCAGGAATCTGCTGACCTGAAGGAGAGTAGGAAGTGACAGGACGGAGCGACCCCTTGTGTCCCATCCGCCTGACAGACTTGAACCTGCCTACCTGTTCCTGTACCACGCTCAGCCAGCACTGGGTGATGTTCCTGAGGCTGCTGCTGGGGAGGCCTGGCGAGGGCGTGGGGCTTCCGTCCTGACTCTTACTGTTCTTGCTGACTGTGGAAACAGGGCAAAAGAGTGAGCTTCACTCCAGCCTGGGTGGGCCCCAGGGTCTCGGTGTTCATCTCCTGGAAAGGTCACAGCGTATTAGAGGTCTGGAGGAGCCGAAGAGGAAGGAGCTGGAGAGCCCCACAGTACAGATTCTCAGCTCAGCATGCCGCAGTGGACTTACAGGGCTGCGTGGCCGGCTCAGGAGCAGGCCCAGGAGGGGGTTCCACATGCACCAATAAGTGGCACAGGCGCCGAACTCGGGAAGCAAAGGATGCTGCTGGACCGCGGGCGCTCGGCACGTCCTCCCTGTGCTCCAGGTACTGGTCCAGCAGCCATCCCAGGGAACTCACACCCTCAGCATCTGCAAGAAGACCAGTCAGGAATGGGTGTCTGTGGGACGTAGGGAGACACAGAGTCGAGGTACAGCTTCAATTATACAGAAAGGTGTGAGGGAGGCAGAGCCCTAGCCCTCCCTCACCACTGCTGGAGCCTGGGAACATGGTAACAGGGCAGGGATGGTGTGGAGGGCAAGCTTCAAATACCACTCTCAGGGAGCGGTGCCTGGAGTGAGGAGAGAGGCCTTGAAGGACACATACAGGAACCAAGAGAACCAAAATATCAACAAAGGTGACCCCTGAGACTTGTGAGGGGCTGGTGTGGGGGCCGGGTGTGGGGTGGTTACCAGGAGAGGTGATGTTCTGCACCAGGGGGCTGACCAGCGCCTCCCAGCAGGTCTTGCCCAGTGCTTGGGCGGCCTCATCATCAGGGAGGAAGCGATCAGCAAAATTCTGTTCATGGCGCAAAACTCTGTTCAGTCTGGGAACACAAGTAGATGCCCGATGAAAGGCAGGCTCCCCACCTCCCCAAAGACCAGCTTCCCCGAGGCCTCCACACAAGTGCTGATCAACTCCCAATCATGCTACTCGGGGCCTTCCGGCACTTTGCTGGTCCCCTCCAGTGCTGGCTGCAGTGGCACTGCTCAGACTCCTCAAGCATCTCTCTGGCCCCCACTTCTTCCAGTGTCAGTCCTTAACCTCTTCCTCCTGTGCTGCACCCACCTGGGACAGAGCTGGAGGAGGCGCTGGCGGTCCTCTGCTATGTCCCGGCTCCATGCTTGGGCCCGAATTGTGTAGAAGAGCCAAGTACGTCGACAGAGCTGCTCCCGGAACAATGGCCAGAAAGTGGGCTTGGGACCCAGCACCTCCACACCCCGGACCCGGGTGTCGATGCCGCCCTGCAGCACACGGACTTCTCACCTGAGCGACTCTGCACTCCAAAGCCACACTCCACACCCTGAATTCCCAATACATCCAGGCCATCTCCAAGCTGGCCAAGGAGGAACCCTGGCTAATGTCCTGGCTTGAAGCTGTGGAGAACCCACCCACTAAGGAGACCCTGGGCTTCCTCCTGGTCCCACCTGCTGGCAGCGCTTTATTCGGATCTGGATGATGGGCCAGAAGCGGTTCAAGTTCTCCAGGAGGGTTACCCGGCTGGCAGAGGGCATCACATTTACCTGACAGGGCAGGAGAGAGGAGGCAGAGACCCACTAAAGAAGTGAGGCAGGGCTGGAGACAGGTCTCAGCAGTTACAAAACCATACTGCTCTTGCAGAGGACCAGGGATTGATTCCCAGCACCCATGCTGGTGTCTTAAAACTACCTGTTGTGGTACTCACAGGACCTGATGCCCTCTTGTGGTATTTAAGAGCACCTGTACTCACACACACACACAGACACACACTTAGACACATATAAAAATAAAAGAAGTGGCGCTGGAAGAGGTGCAGACAGCGGTCAAGGCCAGGATGGCCTGTCTTACGAACTGAGCCCACGTGCACTTCCAGTGATGAGACCTTCCCAGAAGGAACCAAGAGAGCCATTCCCCAGAGACTGGGTCTTCCCCACCCAAAAATGAGGGATGAAGAATGAGAAATGGAGGGATGGTGAGTACACAGTAAAGGGGTTCAAGGGTCCCCACCGTGTTAAGTTCGGTGCTGATGCAGCTGACGCTGTCACCCCCAAACACCACCACCCTGGCTGGCATGTAACTTGAATCCTCACTGGCCACAAGCAGAGTCAGCTGCCTGAGAGAAGAGAAAGGAATCGGTGAAAACTAGGGCCACTTCTTCCTACCACTTCCTCCTCCAGCTCTGACATGCCTGCCTCCCCAGACCCTCAGCTTTCCCCTTTATAGCTCTCCAAAATGGTTTTACTTAAACCACTAGATTCAATGACAAATCAGTGCCATGCTGTGCACATAACAGACATTCCCATGTCATAACCAGAGGTTCCTCAAGACCAACATGACAACATGGGACATCATCTGTCCACAGAAGCCTACCCCTTTCTATTCTGTCCCCTGTGAGAGAAATGGGCCACCTACCTGGTCACAGCTCCCTCACCAACCAATGGCAAGTCGTGTACACACTACATCTTAGTATCTCATAGTCCACCTCTGACCCTTCAGTCCCTCTCCTTAACTGAACACACTGAACACTTCTCTACTAGACACACACATCATCCAAAACCTTTTTTTCTGGCCTCCAACTCAAATTTCCATGATTACCTGAGTACCAACTAAAAAACAAAGCTAGTTTCTTTTCTTCTTAAAATCCTTGAATGACCCCCTGTGTAGAATGGGGAGCATTTGTTAATGATGCAAAGATGTGCTGCATTCCTTTATGCTGCATTTGTTTAACTCTTCGAGGCTCTGTCACTGTGCCTGTCTAAAACACCTGATGGTCTAATAAGGAGCTGAATGGCCAATAGTGAGGCAGGAGAGGGACAGGTGGGGCTGCCAGGAGAGAGAATAGAGACAGAGTAAGAAGGAAAGAAAGGAATAGAGAATCGAGAAAGGTAAAAGCCCAGAGGCAAAGGGTAGACGGGACAAATTTAAGTTAAGAAAAGCTGGCTAGAAATAAGCCAAGCTAAGGCCAGGCATTCATTAGTAAGAATAAGTCTCCACATATTTTTTGGGAGCTAGGCGGCAGGCCCCCAAAGAGCAAAGAGTAAAAAATAAATAAAATTTAAAAAAAACCTACAACTTCCCAAGTTTCTGAACAAAGTTCAAAGCTCTGGGCTCACAAATTCTACAGTCTGCATCTGACTGCTCTCCTGGCTTCACCCCTGCCACTGGGAGGTACTCTTCATTTTACCTGACACACAGCATCCCATTTCTCCCTTTGCATGCTGCCTCTGCCTGGAATGTCATTGAGTTCTCTTTTTTTTTTTTTTTTTTTTTTCGTTTTTCGAGACAGGGTTTCTCTGTGCAGCTTTGCGCCTTTCCTGGGACTCGCTTGGTAGCCCAGGCTGGCCTCGAACTCACAGAGATCCACCTGGCTCTGCCTCCCGAGTGCCGGGATTAAAGGCGTGTGCCACCACCGCCCGGCCTCATTGAGTTCTCTTTATCTAGCTAATTTCAATTTCAAATTTCAGCTCAGTCAACATCCTCTTGAAGGAACCTTCTGACCTTCATTGGTCCCAGGATCCTTTCTCCTGGCCCTCTCTCTCTCAACAGGCTCTTGCTCTTCACATCGACTTGAATGGCTTTGGCTAGGTTCAAGAGATCCTCCTACCTCACTTCCTAAGGAGTGGGGCAACAGCCGTCACGTGCCTGGACCATGATGCTTTCTCTTTACAGTTTTAAGTCTCTGCTTCTTTTAGTCCCCACTTGAGACAGGGTTTCAATATGGAGCCCAGGCTTGAACTCTTGATCCTCCTGCCTCAGCCTCTTGAGTGATGGCATTATATGCATGCACCAGCAAGCCTGATTCTCTTGATTGACTCGCTAGCCTGGCTCCCCAACTAGACTACAAATCCCTTGTATCTTATTGTCCTTATACCCCAGAGCCTTGAAAAGTGCTTGGCATTCTTGACATTGAGCAAACACCTATGGGAAGAGTAGCTAAGTGTACTGTTGATCTCTAAGCACCGCTATCTGTTCGAGCACCAGTACCTGGGTTCAGACAGTGAGATGTCCACACAGCACAGCAAAGACAGGCCAATATGCCAGTCATGCCTTCACTACACAAAAGGAGTCTGAAAATATCCCACAAGAGCAGGGTTTACTAATGGAGTCGTGGGACAGTACTCTGGGGAGATATATTGGTGCACAGTAATAGACGCATACAAATGGGTTCACACCTAATAAGAACACCGCGGTGCATGTACAAGGTGATGGAGTGGGAGCCAGTGCTACCATTGGACTCCCAGTAGGTCTTGGGGTTGCGGTCCGTCAGCTTGCTGGCCCGGTGTGGGTTAGAAGACACCTCTACCTTCTCCCAGCACTTGTCTTCCTTCACTTCCACACTGGAGCCTGGGGACAAGGGAAAGGTGGGGGAGACCACAGCATGATCAGAGGTGAGGAGAGGGCCTGGAGAGTGGGAAGGGTGGGGAGACCACAGCATGGTCAGAGGTAAGGAAAGGGCCTGGAGAGTGGGAAGGCAGGGGAGTGGGGGGACCACAGCATGATCAGAGGTAAGGAGAGGGCCTGGAGAGTGGGAAGTGGGGAGACCACAGCATGATCAGAGGTAAGGAGAGGGCCTGGAGAGTGGAAAGAGAGGGGGAGACCACAGCACGGTCAGAGGTGAGGAAAGGGCCCGGAGAGTGGGAAGGGGAAGGGGACTCTGGGTGGGAGCCCAGGGGAAAGTGGAGGAGGGCACTAACCCTGGCAGAGATGCCTGAGGAACACATCAAAGAAGGGGATGTTGATAGGTTGGTAGGTTCGTCGGTGGTCTTCAATCTGGCCCAGCACCATCTGCAGCCAGAACATCGGGTGGGGAGGGAATACAGGGAACAGTCAGAAACATGCATGGAGAAAAGGGGGCCAAGTGGCAACAGAACACTCAACCCCTTTCTCACCAAATTCTGACAGGACATGGTGGGGAAAGATTAGGGAGCATGTGCCCAGATTTGCTGCCACTTCTGACACACAGGGACCCCAGAGACAGACACATGAAGAGCCCAGTCCTTGCTTCCGGTTTTATTTTCTCAGCTCTACACTCACCTGAATGCAGCCAGCCAGAATGCTTGAGGTGAGTTTACTATAGAGCTGGGCATATTTCTCACACTCTGTGACCAGGTCACGAAGCTCAGACGCCAGCAGGAGCTGCGCAGAGTGCTTGTCCAGGACTTTGGAGAGGACTTCTTTTGCTCCCAGGCAGCAAAGCACTACTGCATAGTCTTTATGCATCAGAGCCAGGCGATGCAGGAAGCAGGTCAGCTCCTGAACAATCTGAACCCAGAGAAAGACAGGACGGAGCATGTCAGGCCAAGGGCCGGCTCCACTGCAGGCAGCAGTGATGGAGATGAGGAAGTCTGCGGGCGGAGAGGATGAAGGAGAAGGGAACAGCCCACTGAGCGGCTGGTACTCCAGAGCCAGCCGGCAGTTCAGCTGGTAGTGTCAGCAGCTTCTTTCTACCAGTATCCAACTATCCCAGCCTCTGTCGGACATCACTTCACGATGTCCAAAGACTCTGGGATAACATCAGCCTTCCTCTCCTTCCTCTCCGGTTCCTAGTGCACTCAGACCCTCAGACCTACAGGATCTGCTGAACCTCCACAGCCTCGCTAGGCAGGTGGTGCCCCAACATCTGTCTTCCCTCCTCCAACCACGGCCCAGGCTCCGGTACCTCAGGGTCACTGCTCGGGCCACTCAGGCAGTTGAGGCAGGGCTCCAGGACCTCGTGCCAGGGGAGGACCACTGCCTCGGGGTAGTCCAACAGTCGTGCCATGACCCTGGTGGGGGTGGAAACAGATGAGGCCCAGCAGTCCCTTAGTCCCTGTGCACAGGGCCTTGACAGACCCTTACCTGAGGACCGTGAGCAGCAGAGTTCTGTTGGGCCCAGGGGCATCTAGAGTCCGCAGCAACAGGAGGAAAGGCTGGGCTTCCTGCTGCAGGCGCTTGAGGAGGGGACTCACGGCACCCTGTGGGCTGCCATCACGGCACAGCACACGCTCCAAGCCCAGGAAGAGTTCTGCAGAAGGTTCTCCCACCAGGGATCGGATGAGTAACTCTGGGGATCCGTTTTGACCCTGGGTGCCTGGGCTTTCCAATGCTGCAGGGCAGACACACCACAGGAAAAATGTGCACGAGAGGTGTCTTAGAAGTCAGTCAAATTGAGGAATGGGACACCCCAAAAAGCCACCCCTCAAACTTCCTTCCTGCATTGAGGATGTCTAGTTTATCAAAGTACAAGAAATTCTCTCTTCTGATCTCCAATGTAGACCTAACTACACTTGAAAAAATACAGTATAAGGAAAACTGCTGAGTTAAATACACACATTTCAAACCTGCACATTGACACTGCAACACTTGGGAGACTGAGGCAAGAAGACCTTGAGTTTGAAGTCAGCCTGGGCCACATAACCTCATACATATTACACTCCCCTCGACCCTGAAAAAATGTCTCACTTGAACACTTAAGGTTTCATTCATTTCTGGAAGGTTCCTGTATCCTGCAGTAAAGAACTGACTGGTCACAGCATGGCACATGTCACTGGTCGGCAGAACATCCCCTCCACAACGGTACCTGCTCGCTCAGGACTCCCCCGAGGCTCTGAGTAACGGTTGAGAAGCATCATGAGAATGGTCCGTGTGGTGGGCATTGGCTCAGTTCCCGGTGCTATCCCCGAGTGCCTGAACAAGGTGTCTCTCAATTCTTGGGTGATGAGCTGCTCTCCCAGGGTATGGTGGTGACACAAAAGCAAGTTGAGGAGAAGCAGACCGTTTCTCACTGCAGAGGAGCACCTGGCAGGAAGGGGGTGACCCAAGAAGTTGACAGTGAGTGCACCAGAGGCAGGGGGACAAGTGCAGCTAGGCTGTGGGGTGCTCCAGTGGTCCCTCTGAGGAAGGACTCCTGGCCATCTGACCTTGGGCCACTACTACCAATCCCATGAAGGACAGTCAATCTTTCTACCTTTCCCGGAAATCCCCTACATCAACCACTTGGTTTCTCCTCCAGTGACATTCTGAGAAGGCCACCAGTGTTTACCCAAAGGGGGCAACCTAAGTACAATTTCTGCTGAGCACATGAGCCTGGGACATAGGAGAGGTGGGCTTAGGACACAGCAAGGATCTGGAGTCTGAGGGTAGTGTCTGACCCCTCGGTGTTCAGCATCAGGACCACAGCCGCAGGGACACTAAGCAGCAAGCTCTCAGACCCTGGGCGTGTAGCTGAGTCGATGCTGGCAAAGATCTCTCTGGTCATCTGGGTGTCAAACAAAGGTTGGGTGGAATCTCGGCTGGTCACAAAAGGGGGGGTCTCTGAGGAACTGGCAATGGCTAGCATCTTTAGTGCCTGAAAGAGGAATGAGAAGCAGAGTTAGAGGTGAACAGAGCCATCACAAGGGTAGAATACTTACTCAGCATGTGCATGGCCCTGGGTTCAATCCCCAGCACCACCCCAAAGGAAGCAGGAAGAAGCTACTGTCATCGTTCTAGATCTCAAAGTCTGGACAGCTGGACTGCTGGCAAACAGGCGGTATGAGAAATGGAAATGAAGCAGATGGGGTGATGGGACCTGGGGGAGCGGGAGTCGTTAGGAGGAGGGGGAGAGAAGAGGGTGCGATGGGATAGGATGAGAGGAAAAGTGAGGGGGTGGGAGGGAGCCAAGAGGAAGCTGCAGAGAGAATGACTTCAGAGTGGCCAGTAATCCCAGGCTGCTTCTCTCTACCCCTGGGCTCCCAACACCAAGGCCACCAGGGCAGGCCGCTCTTTCTGAGTCTTCCCCACAGGATGCTGCCCTTTCTGTCCTCAAATACAGCCTTTGCCTCCTTTCTCTCCTCCTTCCTAGACAAGCTCATCTATTCCTGCAGACAACAATGTCTACAAAAGCCTATGTCCACTCGCCCCGGGCAGTATCTACCTGTTCAATTCTGTTCAACCATCTCACAAGTACAGCAGTGAGAATTATAGGGAAGTACTTGTGATGTGAAGTCTTATTTGTTGGTATTACAGAGGCAACTAAATTAAAAACAAACATTATAAGCCGGGCGGTGGTGGTGCACGCCTTTAATCCCAGCACTCGGGAGGCAGAGGCAGGTGGATCTCTGTGAGTTTGAGGCCAGCCTGGGCTACCAAGTGAGTTCCAGGAAAGGCGCAAAGCTACACAGAGAAACCCTGTCTCGAAAAACCAAAAAAAAAAAAAAAAAAAAAAAAACCATTATATCTTAGAGGCAAGAATGTCTCTGCTGTAGGGCTGTCTCTCTGAAAAAGTACCCAGGGAATGAACTGGTCTAGAAGTAGCATTCAGGACAACTCAGGAGAGGTCCAGGCCCTCCAAGGAAAGCTTTCTCTTTTTGATTACCTCAGTCCACCCCACATAGCTGGAGTCTATAGACTTCAAGCTACAAACAAGATGCTGTGATTTTGTCATGGGCAAGAATATGAATTCAGGTTTTGTAAATGCTATTTTTTTGGCCATGCAATTTGAGGAAATCAGAAAATATTTTTGTATACTGGTGGTCTAGATAATGATTGGCTATCTTGGAAGGAGCAGACCCCAAATGACCCTATAAAGGAACTGTGTCCTGACCTTCCCAGATTAGCCAGCTCTGAGAGGACGTGTCTTGTCCACACTGTGCCCACTGTGCCGTGAGAACCCATTTTCAGAACTGCTCTGGATGAGGTTTGTTTCCTTCAGGGACACTGGGTCACACACAGCCACAATGTCCACACCACACTAGCAGGAGCACTTCTGTAGTGAGTGCTTAGGAAGCCAATCTGCTCAAGCTCTCTGGACATGGCCTTCCTTCCCTGCTGTCTGGCCCGGGTGGCAGAGCAATGGCGGTGCTTCCCACAAATGGCCTTTGTTTCCCACAAATCCAGTAAGGGATTATTTCTATACACGGGACCACTCAGTTTAAAAAGAAGAAAAACACTCTGTCATATCTAAGATGTCAGTCTTTCAGCACGCACTTCCCTGTAATTTCAAGTGTGGAATAGTCAACACACCTAAAGCTAAACTCCTGCTTTCTCCTCAAGCCCTGTTCCTGTAACATGGTTAGTAGCCATCTCACGCACCCTGCCGCTGAATTCTAAACATGAGTATCTCCCTTCCTTTACAACTTCTAAGTGTGGGTTCGCTGCCTTCACCATGAGGTTCCAGGGACTGAACTTGGCTGTCAGGCTCGGGAGCAGCACCTTTATCCACCGAACCACTCACAAGGATAGCGTGGACCGGATGGCGTGGACCACATGGCCACCATTGCTGCTTGACGAAGCTCCAGCATTTTGACTTTTCGGATCACAAGTCTCTAGTACTTTTACTTTCATTTTTAATTATTCTTCTCACTGTGTGTTTTGGGAGTTTCCTTATGCCTTTTCTTTTTTTTTTTTTTTTTTTTTTTTTGGCTTTTCGAGACAGGGTTTCTCTGTGTAGCTCTGCGCCTTTCCTGGAACTCGCTTTGGAGACCAGGCTGGCCTCGAACTCACAGAGATCCGCCTGGCTCTGCCCCCCAAGTGCTGGGATTAAAGGCGTGCGCTACCACCGCCCGGCGCCTTATGCCTTTTCTTTTGAGAAATTTTGTGTGGGCTTTGAGGGATGAAAATGCATAAAATGGCAGCCTCTTTAAACAAAAATAATCCTTTGGAAGAAAATCTCTGACACTGTGGAACCATCCTGTTAGTTTCCACCTCTGAGGCAGTCGTGGCCAGCCTGCCTCAGACACACACGACAGGACACCTTAAAAGTGCCCTCTGTCACAGTCCCCTCTCTTCTTTCTCTTTCCTTTCTTGCTCCTCTCTTGCCGATCCCTCTGTCTGTCTGTCTGCCTGCCTGCCTGCCTCTCTCAGGTCCCCACTCGGGGATGGCCTTTTGTTCTTTCATTTTTCCATTCCCCAGCCCCCAATGCACCTCCTGAACTCTGCTGTACGGCATGTCTTTATTCTTCCATAGCACGATGACTCCGCCTACTCCCACACAAGTCAACATCAACTGCTAGAAGATTAGATAAGTAACATATGCCTGATAAATAAGGTATATTTGATAAGCAAGATTTATAAATTCCGAAGGTCTGCTCAGGTTCACAGTAATTTCTGTCTAGCTTCGTCTTTGCTCACTATAAGCTTTAGCTATTTGGATAAACTAAGCCATATGAAAAACTGCAATATTCTGTATTGGAGAGTCCGGTCCCCAGAAAGTCCTTTTCCCAAGGTCAGGCATTTAGACAAAAACTCCCATTCCCTCGGGGGCTTGGAGAGAGCTCCTGCTTTCTAAAAAGGGAGTCATTCTTATCTCTGGCATGAGGAATTTGTGGACCTCGATTAACACATGACCATGGTGTCTATCGACTTGTCAAGGTCAGGGCTAGCTTCCTCAACCCCTGATCACAAGCCACACGACAACTCACACGCTCCCTTCTCCCATTTAATCCTACGCAATCATAGAGTATAAAAGTGACAGCCATCAAGATTCACCCTCACACCATGAGTCTCCTTCCCCTCACCCACCCCACACCTCCTCTTTGGGACCTGAACCCCGCTGGAGTTGCACTCTGGACCAGCTCTTGAGCATCATCCCTTCTGTTGTTGTTTTTTGTTTTGTTTTTCGAGACAGGGCTTCTCTGTGTATCAGTTCTGGTACCTTTTTCTCATGCACTCGAGCTCCAACACCATGCAGATCATATTCTTACAGCTATCTGTGTCTTTCCACTTCCACAACTTCGTCGAAATCAGTATACTCACCGCCAGCCCTGCCTGCTGTACCAAAACAGATGTCTTATACTCTTGCATGCAGATCAGCACAGCGTAGATGCCACCCTCCCTGGCAAAGAGGGGACGCCATTCGTGCTTGGTCATGAGCAGGTAGAGGAGGCGCAGGGCCAGCACCACCACCATCTTCTCTCCCACCTGGTTCGTCAGCAGCTCCACCAGGGTCTTCACCAGCTTCTCTCTGAGAAGACAGGACACTGAGACTCCCACCCCAAGGGGCTGTGCCTAACCTTCCAGACATGGTGCTCTCTCACTCCCTGCCCAACTCCATCCATCAAGACTCAGTCTGCTCTTCTTCCCCCAACCTGTTCTCTGGCTTCAGTCTCACTCCTAACCCCGCCCCTCTGCAGTCTAACTGTCCCGGTTCCTCATTTCAAATGAGTCTATAGAATGAACGTAATTCTAGTCAAATGGCTTAAAAGTTCAAAAAGAGTGGTGGTGGTGCACACCTTTAATCCCAGCACTCGGGAGGCAAAGCCAGGCAGATCTCTATGAGTTCGAGGCCAGCCTGGGCTACAGAGTGAGATCCAAGACAGTCAGGGATACACAGAGGAAACCCTGTCTCGAAACTCCCCGGCCACAAAAAAAAAAAAAAAAAAAAAAAGTTTATAAAAAAGAAAAAAAATGGCAGGCAGATTTAGGAAGAGGGGGAACAATATGTAAGAATGGTCAAGAAATGTTTGGAAAAAATAATGGCAGCTTTAATTCTAGTTAGCCAAATATAACCAAAAGTCTATAACTGAAATAGGGAGCCAGAGATAAGGAGACAATAAAAGCAGCAGTGGACAGATCTCGGCCAGGGAGTAAGGATGAGATCTCGGCCAGGGAGCAAGGACAGACTATGGAAAAGGGGATGGCAGGGCTGGGCGTGGTGGCTCATGCAGTAATTCTTGCATTTGGGAGGTAGAGACAGGAGAATTGCCAAGAATCCAAGGGCAACCTTAAACACAGTGTGATAACACAATTTATCTCCAAAAGTTAAAAAGCCAAAATGCAAAACAAATACAATAAAATAAAAATCCTTCAAACAAAGAACAAACCCAGCCTGATGCTGGGGTTGTAGCTCAGGGACAGAGTATGTGCTTAGTGTGGTGAGCCTTGGGTTCAGTTCCTAGCTCCAAAGGACAGTGCCCGCTGTCCACCTGAATCAGAGTAGAGTCTAGGCTGTTTCATGCCATTTGCAAAATTTCCAGTTGAATTTGAAATGAATATAGAAAAACAAAAACAGAAATAACAGATACTTTTAGAAAAATAAGAAGCTATTTTCCCGGGGCTAGATGGCTCAGGTGGCAAAGCACTCGCTTCACAACATCAAGACTTGATTCCAGATCTCTAGAACCTCCATAAAAAGCTGGGCACCAGGGAGGCGGAACTGGGTGACCCCACCCCGGTCGGGGCTTGCTGCTGCGCACACAGCCTAGCCAAACTGGTGAGCTCCTCCAGCTTCAGTGAGACCAAAAGACAGCCAACACTTGACCACTGACCTCCTTGTACACATCTCCACACACAAGTGGACACACACGTGACAAAAAAGCTATATTTTTCTAATCCTGGAATAGGATGGACTCTTTTTTTTTAGATGTTATTTTTATTTTAAATTGTGTGTGTGTGTGTGTGTGTGTGTGTGTGTGTGTGGTTTTTCAAGACGGGTTTCTCTGTTGTTTCCCTTGCTCTCCTGGAACTAGCTTTATAGACCAGGCTGGCCTCGAACTCACAGAGATCCGCCTGCCTCTGCCTCCCAAGTGCTGGGATTAAAGGCGTGCGCCACCACCGCCTGGCTTAAGAATGGACTCTTAATAGGACAGAAAATTTTAGAAGCTATAAAAAGGTAAAAACAATAGCAACCTAAAAACGTTAGCACATTGAAAGACACTACAAACAAAATTAAGACGCAAACAATATAACCTGGAGAAAACGTCCAGGAGCAAGACATAGACCTTCTGACTGCAAACCAAGTTAGCCATAATCCCAACACTGAGATGCCTGGGTAGGATCAGAAGTTCAAGGGCAGCCCAGGCAATGCAGTCTGAGACTCTGTCTCAAAATATAACTCTCCCTTTCATGACAAAAAAAATGCTGGTTTTGAGTGAGAGCACTGGGGTCCTGAGAGCTGGTCCTAACAGTGACACTGGTGAGGTGGCCTGGGAACTACTCAGAGAAACAACACAGAGACCCTCTGGGAAAGAACGTGCGTTCTGATCTTTCTTCTCAGAACCCTATGGCAACAACAACATGAAATAGACAGACAAGGACCCGGCTGCTTCAGCCGGGTCCACTCTTCTTACTTGATACAGGTCCTACCAGGCTGGCCTCGAACTCTCCGTCCTCCTGCCTCTGCTTCCCAAGTGCTAGGATTAGAGGCATGCTTCACCACACCCAGCTGCAAACCAGGACTGGTTATGAATTACTTAATCTAACATGGATAACACCTATGAACAAGGTAAAATGGAAGTTAGAATGCTCACAAAACTGTTAGCTGAATATCTCTGTAGAAAGGCCTTTTTGAATAATTTTTATCTAATTCGATCTGTCTTTTCTTCCTTCCTTCCTTCCTCTTCCTCCTCCTCCTCCTTTTTTTAGATCGTGTCTCTATACGTAGTCTTGGCTAGCCTGAAACTCACTAGCCATGAACTTGTAGAGATCTGCCTGCCTTTGCCTCAAGGGCTGAGATTAAAGGCGCCGCCACCACATCTATTTTCTAACTTCTCTATACTAAGTAGTTTCTCTTGTAATCACAAAAATAAAGCTAACATGATTTAAAAAGAAACACAAACAAAATGTTTGGAACACAGATAACAAATAATATAAGAATGCCTTTAAATCTATAAAAAGGGAACAGCTCAATAAAAGTGGGAGACAGGTAAGATATTCCATAAACGTGATAGTTACGGAAGCAGAAACACAGTTTACACAAATATGCCTAACATCATCAGAACTATGACGCTAACAGAGGCAGACAATGACCATTTACACTCTTGCTCATCTTCAGCCACTCAGATGGCCCTGTGGGTAGAGACACCTGCTGCCAAGCCTGGTGGCCTGAGATAGATCTCCAGAAGCCACATGGTTGAAGGAGAGAACCAACTTGCTCAAGTTGTCCTCTGAGCCACACACACACACACACACACACACACACACACACACACACACACACACATTTATTAATGTGCTGGTCAAGGTAAGGGAGATAGAGACAGTAGAGCAGTGAATTTGAACTTGGCTGCAACCATACAGTTCTACACATCAATGAAAATAATGAACAGCTCTGTGATGACTGACACCAAAAGTCCTCTAACAGACACTGATTGGGAACACAGAAATGCCACAAAAGAGTGTGGCCACAGACACTAAAACACAAATACATTACATACTATTTCCACCCAAATAACTACACACAATTTTAATGCTTTTATGCATCAGGTTTTTAAAAGATCTAATTTGCACTTTTAAAATATAAAAAATCTCTACAAACAAGAAGTTACACATTTTTAATATTTATTTAAATTTTTGATTGTGTGTTTGTGTGTCTGTGTGTGTGCACATTCGAGGTGCAGGTGCCCATGGAGGCCAGAGGAGGACATCAGATCCCCTGGAACTGGAGTTATAGATGTTTGTGAATGGCATAATGTAGGTGCTGGGAATCGAACCCAGGTTCTTGGAAAAACAGCAAGTACTACTAACCACTGAGGCAGCTCTCCAGTCCCTAAACATGCAATTACATGTTAAATCTGTAGGTGGTCTGAAGGGCGCTCTGACAGTGGGGGGAGAAAGGGCTGCTTCTCTTGACCAGCTGTACTCAGGACCGTCCCTCGGACAGTCCAGAGCCTCCTCCTTCCACTCCCTCTTCCCTCCTTCCGTTTCTTACTAACCCACTCTAACTTTTTTCTTTCTTTCTAGCTGACCTCAAATTGGTTTCTGACTCCTGAGTTCTATGATTATAGGGATGTGCCCTCACATCCCAGCAAGGCTTCCATTCAATATTTTTTTTTAAGATTTATTTATTTATTTATTTATTTATTTATTTATTTATTTATTTATTTATTTATTTATTTATTACGTATACAGCATGCATGCCTGCAGGCCAGAAGAGGGCACCAGATCTCGTTACAGACGGTTGTGAGCCACCATGTGGTTGCTGGAAATCGAACTCAGGACCTCTGGAAGAGCAGTCAGTGCTCTTAACCTCTGAGCCATCTCTCCAGCCCTCAATAATTTTTATATGAACCATTTTGAAAATGAGAATGCACTTGTATAATAATGAAATCAGATGAAACTTTCAAAATAAAGTAGGACAGAAGAAAAAGAAAAGAGAAAAAACATTTTCGACAAGGTCTCACTCTGTAGCCCAGGCTGGCCTCAGGCTCATGACCTCCCTGCTTCAGCCTCCTGACTTCTAGGAGTAGACATGTGCCACCACACCTGGCTTGAAATTTTTTTTTAAAGAAAAAGAAATTTTTTTTTTAAAGAGCCAAAAGGACCTAGGTTTGGCTCCTGGCTCTGCTATCTGTAGAACTCTGAGCAAGTGACTAGAATTCTCCGTTTTCTCCTGTAAACTATAATGCTAATATTAATACAGGACTAAAGGCATCATTGTCTCTGTGGCGGTAGACTAATGAGGGCACACATGTGAATTCTCAGGAGTGCTCAGAGCACCGCATCACCAGCCTTCTGCTCCACTGCTCCTCAGGCCCCACCCGTCCCCCACCCTACCTCTTGATTTCCTTTCTCCTTCCCTCCTGCCGTCATCCGGAATGGCTAGAGCCTCAACCCAAACCTCTTCCCTCGGTGACATGCTAACCTCAACGATCTGTCAGGACGGACCAGAGGGTGGTCCCGCTCAGTGACCTCCTCCACAGCCTGGGAGAGGGCACAGAGCCCCGAGAGCTGCAGGTTTGTGTCCAGGCTGGAGGGCTGCACAGTGGCCAGGACTGCTGCCACATGCTGATCCAGGGAGCTGCGGGGACCAGGACCCCTCAAGGTTCTGGCCATTTCTGTAATTAGTGAGGGAAAGGCAGCAGCTAAAACAACTGGAAGTGTTTAAACCCAGTTATGTCATCAATGGTATTCACTACTGTGGCTTTTCAAACAGTACATGAACAGTCTAGTTACACCATCGAGATGGAGAGGCCTGCAAAGGAAACTGAAAATACTGAAGAAAGGGGCAGCTGTCAGTCAGTCATAATCTGTTCCTGGGGAGACGTGAGGGTGCTTTCGAGGCCTGTCCGCCATGAAAGGCCTCCCTTTCTTCCTCCGTGTTTTCCTCCACTCTCCCCACTTCTACCGGGCCAACGTATGTCTTGTTCTCATGTCCTTGCCCTTCCCTTCCCAGAACCCAACTCACCAGCAGCTGCCTCCTGTGTTTCAGGGGACAGGGCCATCCCCTCTACCACCAGAAGCTGACTGAACAGCTGTGAGTCACTCTGTGCTTTGGGGGACTCAGTCTTTGCACTGGCAGGCTCCGCCTTTGCCTTGCAGGACTCGGCTTCTTCCTCTGAGGAGCTGGCTGCTGACTTTGACCCCTCCTCTGGCTCTGGGGTACAGGAGGGACTTCGTGAAGAAGTCAAGCTGCTCAGTTCCTCAGGCCTTAGCCCATACTTGGTGTAGATTTGGGAGTTGAGCAGGTCACAGAGGTTGCTGCCCTCGAAGCGATTACTGAGAACCTGTAGCACCCCCTCAGCCATCTCTATGGGCACAGAGATCTCACCGAGGGCTTTTTCACCCAGGGCCTGTCAATACAAAGGGTATTCGTTTCAAGGACCAACAGACACAAAGTTCCTAGGAACAGTCATGGGCAAAGTCACCCCGCCGTCCCCTCATGTCTTCTATACACAAGACCTGCAAAGCATGCCTCGTCCACTAGCAGGACCTCCAGAGGCCTCACCCATTAGCTCCCCGCAACCCACACACAACCAAGTGACATTCTATACTTAGAATCTCTCCTGGAGTGCCCATCTCTAACCCACCACATCCCTCAGCCCAGATATCTCAGGCCTCTGGTACCTTATCTAGCTTCTCATGCAGATTCTGGAAAATCGGCTGCTGCTCACACAAGTCTAACTTCTTGATGAAGAAAAGTAGCTCCCACCACTCTGCCTGGGTCAGGTACCCTGACTCCTCACTCTTCTGGGGCTCGGGCTGGAGATACGGCAGTGGGTACAGACCATACGCAGGCCTCCAGTCCCAGGAGGGAAATGCTGAGGATATACAAATAGTCAATTTCTGAACCTCTGGGGCAGGCCCCACTCAGAAATGGCTCAGTGCTAGACAGTACCCCTAGGTTCTAAAACACGCTCCCCACGTCCTCCCTCAGGCTCACCTGTGCCCAGTACGGTAGCCCCTTCTCTCTTCTCCACAGACGCTGAAGTAGAATTGCCAGGAGCTTCCTCAGGCCCCAGGATCTCTAGCATGTGCCAGTGTACCCAGTAGGTGCGACCAGTTGACTGCCAGAAGACCTGGTAGAAGGCAAGAGAAGAGCGGACTCAGCCTTCTGAGCTCTGGGCCTGACCACAACTGGCTAGGCCTGGACAAATCTGCATACAGCTAAAGGCTTCCAGCCAGTACAGGGAGTGAGTGGGCCCTGTCCTTCTTCCTAACCTTCATGGCCTCTACTCCCACACTCCTTAGCATCCTCCCCTACTGATACTGACGGCAAAGGGGTCATCCCAGTATATCACTTCTGCTTCCTGGGCACGAGTCCCTGTGACCTCACAGGCCACCTACTCCGCCAAATTTTCTCTGCCCTCTAAAATAGAACCCTCTCCTGTACTGATTCTTTTTTTTTTTTTAAATAACCACTCCACTTCTGAGGGTTTTCTCTTTTCGTTATTATTATTGTTGTTATTATTATTATTTAGACAGGTCTCTCTATGTATCCTGGCTGTCCACGACTTGCCATGTAGACCAGGCTGGCCTCAAAACTACAGAGATCTACCTGCCCCTGCCTCTTGAGTGCTGAGCTTAAAGTCATGCCACCATGCCTGGCCCTCCTTTATTTTTTTTGTTGTTGAAACAGGGTCTCATGTAGCCAAAGCTAGCCTCCAGCTTGCTATGTAGCCAAGGATGAGTTTGAAAATCCAATCCTCCTGTCTCCACCTCTCCTGTGCTGAGATCACAAGCATGTAACCATTCCCAATTTCATATGATGCTGGGGATCAAACCCAGGACCTCATCTATGCTAGGCAAGTACTCCTCAACTGAGTTATATCCTCAGGCTATGTCTGGGGTTCAGCTACCCCACGAATACCACAGAAGAGATGCTTTATTGTCCGACCACTGGGTGACCCCACCTGCACAGGGGGCACACCATTGTTGCTCCGCTGGAACTCGCCCTCGTCACCGGCACTGATCTCCTCATAGTCATCGAGGATCCGAACTCGCATGCCGGGCTGCACTGTCTGCTGAACATATTCACCATAGCCACTACGACTAGAAAACTCGGAACGATGGCGGAAGGCCCGCCCTTGCTTCCTGGGAGTAGTGACAGTGGTGGGCATTAACAGCGGAAGGCCTGAAATGCAGGGCTGAAAGATAGACCGGGCTGGCCGGGGTGGTGAAGCGCCCTGTTCACTCAGGTTCCGGGCCCAGCCCATGCTCCGCACCAGCTCTGAAATGAGGCTGCCCACTGCCATACTGAACTGCAGCTCCCGCTGTCCCCGGCTCTTCCCCTTTGTGAGATATGGAGAGCTGCGGTCTCCAGCTCCGGGCTCCGGACTGTCATTCAGCTGCTCCAGCAGGGAGGTGACACACAGGTAACGCTTCACCAGGGAGAAGAGCAGCTTTCCGGGGATCTGCAAGACACAGGCCATGCTCTGAGCTCATCTCCTGCTTTGTCATCTCCCTTGCCCCTCGGTATCCTCGACAGACGAGCGAGGAAAGCCGCATTCCTAGGCCTGTAGTTCTCAGATCGATTTGTCTAAGAAACACAAAAGAATTCGCTTTTTAAACAATTATTTGTGTGCACGGGTACTTTGTGGGTATGTATGTCTGTGCAGGACGTGTGTATCTGGTGCCTGTGGAGGCACGAAGAAAGCAAACATATCTCTTGAAACTGGAGTTACAGAAGGTTATGAGCCAATATGTGGGTGCTGAGAATTGAACCTGGGTCCTCTGGAAGAGCAGCTAGTGCTCTTAACCACAGAACCATCTCTCCAGCCCACAAAGTAATTACCTTAAAACACAGACTCTTGTGTCTGCTTTTGTGTATATTTGTGTGTGCATGTGTATGTGTACACACAAGTGAGGTGGCCCAAGGTGGGTATCAGGTGTCTTCCCGATCACTTTCTACCTTACGTATCAAGACAAAACCTCTCACTGAACCTAGAGCCCCGTTTTAGCTGGCTAGCTAGCTTGCCTAGAGGATCCCCTGTCTCTTTCTCCTGCAGGCTGGACTGGAGGCAGGCTGCCACAAACCACCGAGTTTCATGTGGGTTCTGAGGATCCAAACTCTGGTCAGCATGCTTCGAAGGCAAGAGCTTTACCTGCCGAGCCATTTTCCCGGATTCCACTCTTAGTTTCTGGTATTAGAAATTCTAAATGGAGAGGTTGAGAAGGGGTCATGAGCCTTTACTTTGGTTAGCCCTCCAGGTTGCTCCGGGTCCCGAGTCACAGCCTGAGAGACAGTACTATGTACCCAGCACTCCTGTACACGACAGAGTACCTGAGGAAGGTGGACGCCCTCGAAGGCCATGCAGTGCTCTTCCGTGGAGGTGGTCTCTGCAAACAGCTCCAGTAAAGTGTAGCGGCTGTCAAAGTCCATGTGCTGCTCGAGGCCATCTTGCTGGCCCAGTGACAGGAGGACGTGAGCCCGACTCCCTGCAAGTCACAGGCAGTCCATCTTCTCAATCCCCAGTGCTTTCCCTGCCTAGCCTAGGCTTTCTCCTCCCCAGAGGCTTTTAACCTTCTTTGTGACTGAGACCCAAGGCAAGAAAGACACTTCACATGTAACTGAGCACAAACACATACACACAGAACCGAAACATAACACCACGCTGTTAAAATTACTAAATTCTGTGTTCTGACACACACACACACACACACACACACACACACACACACACACACACACACACAGTTCATTTGTTTTGTTTTGTTTTTTTCAAGACAAGGTCTCACTAGATAGCCCTGGCTGTCCTGGATCTCTCATCAGACTAGGCTGGTCTTGAACTCATAGAGATCCACCTGCCTCTTCCTCCCAAGTGCTAAGATTAAAGACATGAGCCACTACACACAACTGTGTACAGATATTTTAATTTTTTTTTATTTTTCGAGACAGGGTTTCTCTGTGTAGCTTTTCGCCTTTCCTGGAACTCGCTTTGAAGACCAGGCTGGCCTCGAACTCACAGAGATTCGCCTGGCTCTGCCTCCCGAGTGCTGGGATTAAAGGCGTGCGCCACCACCGCCCGGCTAGATATTTTAATTTTTTTAAGGTGGCTGTAACTCTCCCCATACTGATTTCACAACCAATTAATGCATCTCAAATACTCAACAAATGCAGGTCTCCCTGCTTCACTCTCTGCCACCCAGAGGGTGACAGATAAACCCCGTGTCTTTTTGTCCTGTACCATAGTGAGTACCATTCACTATGTTTCTTTTGCCTTGAGTTGCTACTTATTAGTAACGGTTGGGAACTCTCTGCTAACCCCTCCTTACTCCTTGTGACCCCACTCTCTCCAGTGACCCCCCCCCACACCCACCGCTCTCTCTTACCGGCGTCATGGGCCGCCAGGGCCTGCAGCATCTTGCCTGCACTCCGGCGGATCTGAGGCTCCGGATTGCACAGCATGTGCATAAGCAGATCGAGGGCTCCTGTCTCCCTGAAGACTCTGGTGAGAGGCCCAATGCTCGCATAGGCGCTGAGCACATGGATGGTGTGAAGCACAGCAGCCGTCAGGCTCGAGGTCCCGCCTTCGGCCAGCTGCCTGGCGGCCCTGCGCACCAGTGCCCGCACGTCAGCCTCCATCTCCGCCATTGCCAACTCATCCAGGCCGCCTGGATCCTGTGGGAAGCTTCCTAACTCTCCAGCAGGTTGGTACTGAGGTCCTTTAGATAGTGTTTGCTCCCGCAGCAGCATGGGGCAGTTGGCATAGACCTCTGGAGCTGACAGCCACATGAGGAGGTGCTCTGTCTTGTCTTCCTCTACATTCACTTTGCCCTCTTCCCCACACTTGAGGACACTCCATCGGATCAGGTATTCAGGATGTCCGTCATGTCCAGGTCTCTGCCGAATGAGTTCTTCAGGGTACGCCTGCAGCCGGGGCCCCAAGGGGATCATGAGGTCCCCTGCTCGTCGATCCCCTACCATCCTGACCTCCTAGAATATACAGGAGAGAGACAGGCAGTATGTCAAAGAGGAAACAACTACGTAGAGCATGATGGAATCTTGTAGCAAAACAGGATGGTGGTGATTGGTGGGTTGTGTGATGAGGTTTAGAACACACAGGCAGAAAAGACAAAGTATACGACAGGATAAATAAGGGGTTATATTTATATAAGAGAGGAATGTAGTGAAAGAGCAAGGAGATGAAATGAAAGCATTTCAGGGATGGAAGAGGGCTGGGACTATAGCTCAAAAGCAGTGCGTCTGCCTAGTGTGTGAGAGACCCTGAGCTCCTAGCACTGTGTGTGTGTGTGTGTGTGTGTGTGTGTGTGTGTGTGTGTGTGTTGCCTGTGCATTTGTTTGTGCCCTGCTTGCCTGCATGGTGCCCTTGGAGGCCAGCAGAGGGAATTAGATCCCCTGGAACTGGAGTTATAGATGGTTGTCAGGACTATATGGGTGTTGAGGACTGATCCAGGGCTTCATGGATGCTTGGCAAGCACTGTACTAACCGAACTACACCCCCAGTCCCATACATCTTTTTAAAGGTTATGAATTTAAGCATGGTGTGCTGGCACATGCCTATAATCTTGATATTCGGGAGACTGAGGCAAGAAAATCATCTTTTTGAGGCTAGGCTGGGCTACACAGAAAGTTCCAGGCCAACCCCAACTACATAGTAAGACCATCTTAAAAAAATAAAAACAAAAACAAAACTGAACATTGTCAAGCTCAGAAGTGCTCAGTAAGCAATGTATGACTACATAATCTAATACTATTCTTAGATGGAGACAGTAGGTAGCAGGCATCAGATAGGAATGGGTATTAAGGCAGAATAAAATGATCAGAAAAGGTATGTGAGGTCTGAAGCAGTGCAGGTGCACTCGAGAGTAGAATGGACGGAAGGCACACCGCGATGAAGAACCGGCGATCAGGGCGGGCGTCACGTCAGGGTACTCAGAAGCCGAGCAGCAGAAAGGAGGAGGAGTCAAGTAAGATGTGAGCCCAATGGGGATGGGACCCACTTAGCATGGAAGGGAGGCTAGGAGGTAGCCACTGATGCCACAGTGGCTGTTGATTAGCACAGGACCAAGTCCAACCACCCGCTAGGCCTGGGGGGCGGGGACGGACAGGGAGGGCAGGAGCAGCAGCTTAAACAGAGGCGTGAAGGTGGCGCCGGGCCGGGGGGCGGGGCCGAAAGCAGCGCGATCGCGTCCGTGCAAGACTCCGGAGAGACGGCCGAGCCGGCCCAGCACCGCGCTGGGAACGGCCTGGGGGCGGGGTGCGGGAGGATGGCGGTCTCGGTCTCGAGAGCTGACAGGACGAGCGAGACCCGACTTCCCCCCTGTCGCGGGGAGACTTGGGGGTGGGGAAGGGGAAGGGACCGGTCGGCGCAGGACTGGCTTCTCACCTCTCCCCGCCCGGCTCGCCCCTCACTGGCATCCAGCAGCGGGTCCCACAGCTCGGCCCGCCTCCTCCACAACTCCTTTCCGGGTCACACGCCGCCGGGCACACGCACAGGCCCGGCGGCTACGGGTCCCACCGTGGCCCACTACGAGCGTGGCAAAACGGCGCGTGAATGGAGCATGCGTACTAGCCGGGGAGTCTGCAGTCCGTGTCCTTTCCAGCTAGTCAGGTGTGAAGCACCCTGCTCTTCACCGGGTCCGTCTTCCTCATCCACCCATCCCAGCACCTGCCCTGGATTAGTTAAGCCATACTCCCACCACCCTGTGACTTTTCAGTGTTTTTTAGTTTAAGTTTCCAACACTCCCCAAACCCTGAGGAATTTTAAGTTAGTTCTTCCACTTTGTTTTTTAGGTAAAACCACTGAACCGCCCTGAGCTGCTAGCAAAACCATGCATAGTGAGAAAGTCCCTCGCCTAGATTTCTTCAGTCATGTAGGATTCAATAGTCCAAAGGACCCTGCTTCCAGGGGCAGAGTTTAGGGGGTTTTGTATTCGCTCCTCCCTCCCTATGCTGAAAAGATCCCAAAGACACAGCCAAAGACCCCAGTCTGTGCACAAAAATGATACATTTATTGAAAGAGTAATTTTTTTTAATACAAAAGAAAGCTCTGTACATAGGATGTGACCATGTCCACTATTCCTGGGTCAACATCCCAGGAGAAGTAGAAACCACTGATATACCCACATACACCCCACATTCACACAAGCATTCACTCAAACACAAGCACACACACACACCCCAGAGCCACTTAGGAAGGGAAACACCACGGGTCGCTGCACACAGAAATGCCACCTCAATCCTGACACACAGACTCTCCCAAGGCCACAATCACACAGCACACATCATAAGCACTTTGCCTGATTCACTCACTGGATCTACCTTTTGTGAGGAGCAATGAACATCTCCTCCCATGTGTTGGGGGAGTGGTGAGTGGTAGTGGAGTGAACCAAGGGCAGAGGGAGGGGCTGGGCAGTTACAGACCTGAGTCCCAAGCTCCCCCACTCTGGCCCCTGGTTTACCATGCCCCAGTCTTGAAAGCTACCCAAGGCCCAGCTATTTCCAGGAGAAAGCCCAGAATGGTGGCCTCCCCAGCTGGGTAAGACAGCAATGGGGATCAGAGGTTGGGGGGTTCTCAAACATGTCAACAGATCCTCCCGTCATACCCAGGTGTGCATAAGACCCTCCCCACCTTTCACCTAACCTCAGAAGCAGGCACGTGCCTACCGAGGGCAGGAGCGAGGGGTCTGACGACACCCCACCCCAACTGCCCTTCTGGAAAAGCTCTCTTACTGAACACAGGGGGTTTGGGCTGGCTCTGACACGGGGTAAAATACCCTTCCCCTATGCTAGCCCACCCTCAAGGTCCCCAGCGGGTTCTAAGGGGGTGGGGCATGGCCCTGTACAAATTACATAAATACTGAGGTTACACTTAGAAAAATAAAGTCATTTTCTTCAAGGCTTTTTGTCTTAATTTAAAAAAGTTACAGTAGCTGCTTACTCCCTGGGGGAGCTGCCCATTTCTGGCTCTCCATCGCTGCACTCAGCCCAAGAGCTGCTCCTATGTGACCCCCATTCCTGTGTCTCCCCCACCTCCCAGACCCCCTCCTGCTCACTGCAGCCTGGGCCCCAGGGAGCTGTAAGCCTGGGGGGGCACAAGGCTGCAATGATGTGCTGTGGCACAAATGACGTCCGTCTCCTCTACCTGGCCCCCTCCCACCCTAGCCCCACATTTGGTCTCCCTCTCCCCCAGCCACAACCCTATAGGGTAAAAGAGGCCTAGAGTTGTGGATAACCCTCCCTTCCCCTTTTGCGGCCTGAGGGCCCCTTCCCCAGCTTTCTCCTGGAAAGAACCCAGGACGTGGGGCAAACCCAGAATCTCCCGCATGCACACTGGTGGACCCCGAGCTCATGGGGGGGCTGTCCCCAGGGGCCCAGCCAGTTCTAGAGAGCCTAAGGGCTCCCCAGAAAAGGGGAGTTTGGGCAGGGAGGGGGATGAGAAAAACGCCATTAAAAAAAAGTTAAATATTTTAAAAATATATATTTATAGATTTGTTTTCACTTCATCTCCTCAAATAAAAAGTTCAAAATCAACTTTTAAGTAAAGCAGCTGGGAGAAGGGGGAAGACAGGGAAGAGAGAACGCCGGAGGTTCCCTCCAACCCAAGAGCCCCTGCAGGTCCATGGGGACAGAGCGGCAAGGCGGAGCAGGTGGCCCCAGAAACCTGACCAGTGCACAGGCCCAGCTATCCAGGAGCTGGAAGGGGCAGAGGGTGGCGGCAGGAGGGAAGAACCCCCTCTCTCCCAGCTGGCTCCCTGAGGGCAGGGGCAGGGCTCTTTTGACCCAGACTGTGGCAGCACAGAACTAACCAGAGGTCACCAGGCAGGCTGGAGAGAGGGCCCCAAATGCTTCCTCAGAGGGGACACTGTGCCCAGTCCCACAGAAGGCCTGTGAGTGGGAAGGTGGGCACAGTCCCACCGGGTGAGCGAATACTCAGCAAACATTGAGCCAAGCTGGCAGGGGTCTGAGGAGGAGGACAGCCCCCCCATCCACAGCACGACGGGTGGGGTAGGAAGGAGGGGGTGAGGGAGGGCAGGTGGAGGGCAGGCAGGCCCATTTCTTTGGCTGGAGTGAGAGGGCATAGTCCTGTGGCTGCCCTCTCCTTCTCCTGCCTCCCTCCTTGGGCCAGTCAACGTGTGTGTAAAGAAAACGTGAAAAGGCAACAATAAATAAGTGGTGGCGTCCCTTGGCCATCTGTCCAGGGTGTCGGGCGGATCATTCACTCTTGGTGCTGTGGGTGGCGTCCAAGTTCACCACCTGTAGCTCGGTGAGGTTGCTGCTGCTCCCAGCTTGCTGCCCTATCACAGCCATCTGTAGGGAAGGAGGAGTGTGAGGATGGCCAGGAGGAGGACGGACAAGCAGGCTCAGGCGCCCCCTGCTGGCATGCCCGTCCAATGCAGGCCTGAGCAGCAACAGATGGGCCCCTTGGCTAGGGAAGACTGGGTGGGACAGGGCGGGAGGGGGTGGGGCCCCCTGCCCCATTTACCTGGTGAAGCTGAACTGCAGAAACAGGGATCTGCACGGTCCCAGAGGATGCCGTCAGGAACACCTGAGGGACACCACCTGCATCGGAAAGCATGGGAGATACTCATTCACTTGCTCAGGAGGAGCTCTAGATATCGGAGATGTGATATACATAGGTGACTAGGGGAGCCTCAAACATGTAGCCAAGGATGTGTGCCCCAAAGTGTCTCATGCAATGCACGAGGGTGCCTGTAGTGTGAGGGTTTAAGTGTGTGTGAGTGTCCAAATGAACAAATACAGTTGTCCAGTGAGTGTGAGAATATCCAAGTCTGTGTATTTGTGCAGGAATATATGTGGGCATTGGGGGAGGGAAGAAACAGGAGGAGAATGCATCTCAGTGTTGGAGCTGGGGCACATCTGAGTGCCTGGAAAAGGGAGAAATGGTCTTTCTTTCTTCAGCCCTGGTCCTTCCCTCACCTTGCTCCTGGACCTGGCTGTGGGACACCTGCATGGTGGACGGTGCCTGGGAGAAGGCATTGAGCACGGTGAGGCTGCCATCAGCCAGGCCCGAGGTGGGGGCATACATCACTGCATGGGGACTAGGGTACATCATGTGGCCACCCACAGTTGTGGGTATAGACGACGTCATGATGGTGGCGGGCAACGTCACTGGAAAACACAGATACACATCAGGGAGCTGATCCCTCCGGCTAGCTCTCATCCTGCCCCAGGAGTCCAATCTCTAGGATCTTTGTACCATGTTCTGTGTCCCAGGTTTGACAAGAGAATGTTTCTTTGTTCCTTACCATCAACTGAAAAACAGCCTAACGTTTTCTTCTGAGCGGACTGTCTATGCATCCAATTCTCTGTCCCCAGACCCTAGCATCACAACGATGGGCCCTCTCCCAGGAAACTCCATCACTCACTTTTCATTTTCACCTGTTCCTTCCTCTCGCTCCCTCTTCCTAAACTCACACCTAATCAGTTCATCCTTGAGACAAGCACTTCTCCAATGTTAGCATAGGAACCTTGTTAAAGTGCAAATTCTGAGTCACTGGGTTTGAGGCGACACTGGAGATGTGAAAACCTCAAGTCCTCGGTTACTTCAGCCCCTAGACCACACTGTAACGAATAAGGTTGGGATGGTAGTAGCTTACATATGAGAGTTCGCTATAATTCCTGAAATGACCAAAGGTAGCTGAGAGGAATTAGAACTACTCAAGACCTGTAACACCCTCCCACCCGGTGACAGATGCACTCACGGCTCCTTCCTTGCTACTGAACAAACAATTTCCCGTGGATTCTTATGTCTCTCTTGACTTACATCCTCACTGCAGAGCAGGGTTCAAACCCCACCATGCTCACCGGCTTTCCTATAAACACGAAACCAAAAGCCCCAGTTTCTACTTGAGTAAATTCCCCGGGGTCCTCGTACAGGAGCCACACGGCTAAGCACCTTCTGCTAGGCTTCCTGTGGGAAGGCAAGGCATGGGGGGTGACAAGGAGTTATACCTGTCCCGCTGGAGGAGGTCTGCGTGAGGTCTGTGCTGCTGTCACGAGAGGGAGACGCCTGCTGTGGGGCCTGGTGCACCTGAATGGCCTGCACAGGGACCTGCTGGGCCACCGCCCCACCTACAAGACACGGTGTGTTACTCGGGCTCCATCCCAAGCAGTCTGTCGGCCTCACCAAACACGCTGGAGCACTACAGTCCCGGGTCCGATACTCTGGTTCCCAACCCTTATCACTTTCCCCTGGGACCTGAAGAGGTCCTTCATGTCTGAATGAAGTGACTCCCTCTTCCTTCTGCCTCAGGCTTTGCTTCCATCTTCTTCAGCTGACCCGGAGCTGTCCTTAACCCATCAACATAACCCACCCTCCAGTCGCAACAGGGAAGTGGCAGAACACCAACCACCTCCATAGCAACCAACAGAGGTTCAGGGGTGAGCTAGCCAGACAAGACCAGACTGTAGCGTTGAAACTTACTACACCACCAGCAGGGATCTCACTGGACAAAGCTTGTCTTCCAATGAGACATACAGTGATTCTCTTGGGCTCTCTTAGCAAAGAAAGAGGTCCTCCTGGGGCTAGCCCTAAAATCACTTTTAACATCCTCCATTTGACCCCGAGAAAGCAAACCCCTCCCTGCCGCCCCCTGGGACTCACCAGGCATGAGGGTGAAGCTGGTGGGCAGCTGCATTAGGCCCCCGGAGGACACAGGCCCACTGCCCGTGCTCTTGAGCACAGTCCCGTTGGCACTGCTGGCACCACTGGGGCTGACGCTGGCAGACACCGGTGCCAGGTAGTTGGTGATGGGGAAGGAGGGGCCGCTGCTGACTTGCATGGTGGTCGAGGTGCTGGGTGCTGTTTGGATGGTGGAGGTGGTACCCGGCAGGTTGGTGACAGTGAATGCTGGCTTCAGTGTGTCCTACACCCAGAGTAAAGACGGAGCAGTGAGCTGCTAACAGAGTTCATCCCTCAGGAGCTTTGTGTGAATGGAGAATTCAGGCAGCAATCGCTGTTTCTGTTAAAACCCTAATTATACCATTTACTTGCCACGAAAGTCATGAAGCTGTTGATTAGACACGGTGCCTCAAGTGCTGGCACTTGGGAGTCTGAGGCATCAGCATTGCCTAGCCTTGTCTACACTGTGAGACCCTCTCTCGAAGTTTAAAAATCACAAACGTAACACCAGGCAGTGGTGGCGCACGCCTTTAATCCCAGCACTCGGGAGGCAGAGGCAGGAGGATCTGTGAGTTCAAGGCCAGCCTGGTCTACAGAGCGAGATCCAGGACAATCAGGACCTTGCCTCAAAATAATAAGTAAATATTACAAACAAATAAAGAAAAAAACACAACTACTTAACTTGGAGGTTGTTAAGAAGATTAAGCAGGGAAAAAAAAAAAGATAAGCAGGCTAGCATTCCTAAAACCACTCAGAGAGAGCATCTGAGCTCACACCAAGATCAAAATAAACACTTGCAGCTCTTACAGTGAGAACTCCTGCCGTTTTCTGCCCCAGGGAACCGCACAAATCTCACTCACAGTCTGCTTCTAGCTCTGGCAGTGACCATCTGGGTGACCCTGAGATAATCACTTCCCTTTTATGAGCTTTAATTTCCTCTTCAAAACATGAGAGGGTTGGGCTTGAGTTCTCTTCAAAAGGGTCCTTACGGTTCTGAACTGCTGGGCTCTACATCAGGGACCGAGATTTTCAAAGAGAAAGCTCATGAAGGTCTGACAGTGAAGCGCTTCAGCCCAAGACCAAGGGACTTACCCACGTGCACAGAAACGAGGCAACACACACACACACACACACACACACACACACACACACACACACACACGAGAAAATGATTGCAGATAACGGGTAACTAACACAAGGGGGAACCTGGAGTTTTGACTCTCTCGGTTCTTAGAGTTGTGAAGAAGAAGCCAGGAGTTGAGAACCAAGCCGCCAGGCCTAGATCCGACTTGATTAAAAAAGCCGGGGTGGGTCAGCTCGGGATGTTTGCTAAGCAACGGGTCCCAAGGCCTTTGGTTGGTGGAGGCGTTGCTAAGGCAAACAGTGCCGCTTCCTTCCATTGGTCAGTTAGTCAAGCACCCGGAAGGCGGAGCTCCACAGGCAGCAGGAAGGAAGACCCGCCCCTCTCTCCTTACCGGGAATAAGGGGGAGGCGTAACTAGAGCAGGCATCTTTAGTAGCAGGCCAATGCTCTCCCCAACAGCCCAGGCCTGGGTATCCCGAGCACCCCAACACCCGGGACGAGGCTCGCTAGTATGGTAGTTCCTTGCCCAACCTGACAGCCCGCTTGGCAACAGCAGTGGGTTCCCAGGACCCTGGATTAGGAGGCTCCCTTCCTATTCCCAGCCTGCCAGGAGGGCAGGGCCAAGCTACACCCCCGCCCCAAGCGGGGAGACAGCTGGCGGGAGGAATGCAAAAGCCTTGCCAGGCGGGCGGGCTGTGGGCGGGAGGCCGGCGTGGAGCCCGAACCGGCCTTATATGGGCACGGAGGCCGCCCGCTTATCTTGGGGGACGGCCTCCTGTCAGGAATGGAGGATGGACACCTGTCTCCTAGGATAAGGAACACTAACCTGGTCCCACTCCACATCACTAAGAACATCTATTTACCCGTACTAGGCCAAGAAAGGAAAGGGACCCTCTTTTCTCCCCCCCTTTACATAGGTGACCCCAACAACACACCTTGGTTTCCCCACTGCTGTCAGATTCCGACACCTGGTAGGTGAGATCCGGCTCTTCAAAGCCAGTGGCACTCATTCTCTGGTCTGTGGTGGGGTCTGAGCGGGGTGGAGAGTCTGGCGAGTTGAGGCAGGTCTGAATCAGTGCCTTGCCGGTCTCACTGGTGATCATGGGCTGCAGTTTGCGGGTGGCAAAGGTATACACATGGCCTGTCTCGCTGGCCACCAGCAACAGCACTTGCGTCCCTGTCAGCGTGGACAGCTCATAGGCCTGGGGAGTTGGGAGGGATATGGGCAGGTCAGCATTTCCTCTCCACTTCCCTGGGGAAAATTATTCGGTCATCTCCAGCACCGACTCCTGTGATGACCTTCAACTCTAGGGACTAGACATCTGACGGTGAGCTGGAAGTGAATAAACTACCTATGTCCTTGAAGAAACAGTCTGACTGCAGGCACCCCAAGCAAACAGAAATAGCTTCCAGCAGGGATGGATATATAACTTCAAGGGGATATAGAAAGACCCAGTTAGCTATCCCCTAACATGCCTGGTGCCCGCTTCCCCCTCACTGTCAGAGGGACAATGAGATCCCTACCACACTGGAACTCACACATCATATTGGTGGTAACAGCCATCTAAGTGTGCAACTGCCCATGTTTCCTGCCAGATCACTGCACAGGCTCTAACCTGTTGCCACAGCCTAACTCCTTTGGCCCTGTAATACTATAGTGCCCTTTGCCTTGGGATAAGGAAGGACCTTCTCCGTGATGATTAAGGGTTACCGATCACAGATTGGCTAAAACGATGAGAGCTAAGTTTGCAACAGATCCTCTGCCATGAGCCCAGAAACGGGATCCCCCGCTAAATTGCACAACCCACCTTGGAAGCAGTTCCAGCTTCTACAAGGAACAGATAACACTGGTTCCCAGGCTGCAGGCTGCTTCCTCTGCTTCCATCCCTTCCTGCATCCCCTAGACTCCTGTCCTCACCACTTTTCCTGGGATACTGGCTGGCAAAAGATACCTCTACAAATCTCCCTGTCCCCAACATTGCATGCACTGATTTGCCCTAGAGCTGGAAACCCTGCTCGTCCCAAAGACCGGTGATTCTGCAGCCAGTCCTGCGGGCAGCATGAGATTTCCAGAGAAAGCAACGGAAGACACATGGCCAGGGCGGGACTTGGTCCCAGCTCGCTGTTCCTCAAGGCAGCGGCAGCGGCAGCAGCAGCAGCAGCAGCAGCAGCAGCAGCAGCAGCAGCAGCGGCGGCGGCAGCAGCTCTCTCACCTGGTCCCTAACCCTGCCTGTCCTTCAAGCGCGCACAACTCCAGCGATGCCCACCTTTCCTCCCACTCACGCTCGCTCACGGCTGTCATGCAACTCCAGCCTCCTCATCTCAAATCCTCCTGCTCCCCTTTCCACCGCCCTTCCCGCACGCCAGGACACAGTGGATCGGCTGACGCCCGCGTCTGGTTATCCACCTTCCTGCCCGCCCCTGCCCACTCCTGCCCTCCTCCAGGACCCTCTTTCTCCCGCGCGCCGGTCACTCCCCCCTCGGCGCCTCTGCCCTGGGTTCCGGACGTTCGCAGCATCTCCCCTCTCCCCACATTTCCCCGGCGGCCCCTCCCCTTTCGCGCGGCCGGTGTACCACCATCCCCTCCTACACACCTTGTGCGGACCCGCCGCCTCCTCACCTCCGCCTCGCTCCCGGGCTACCCTAGCGCGCACCCACCCTCCGGGTCCCCCCCCGGGCGCGCCAACCTCCGGCTCCGGTACCTTCTTCATGATGCCCGTCTTCCTCTTGCTGAAGGTCGTATAGCGCCGCAGCTTGTTGTCGATGAACTCCATCTTGATCTTCACGCGGCCCCGGGTCTTCTTCCCCGGCTTGGCCCCGCTCACCGCACCGCTCACCGGCCCGTAGCCCCCGGCGGCCGCCGCCGCCGCCTCGGGCCCACCGACCACCACGCCGAGCTCCATCTCGCTCAGGCTCCGCTTGAGGCCGCGCCGCTCGGCGCCCAGCTCCTCCTCCTCGCCGGACTCGGAGTCGCCCTCGCTGCCGCTGTAGAGGGCCCCGGCGGTGGGCGCCGGGGTGGGCGCCGCTGCCGCTGCAGCCTCCCGCTCCAGACGGCCCGGGCCGAGCCCCGCGCCGTTCCCGGGAACCCGGCCCCCGTTCGCCCCGCGAGTCCCTCCGCCGCCTCCGCCGCCCGGCCGCCCCGTCGGGGTCCGGTTCAGGCTGCCCCCCAGGGCCGAGCCCCGGCCCAGAGCCGCCGCGGCCCCAGCTTGGCTCGGTAACATGGCGCTCAGTGCAGGAGGGCGGACGGGCAAGTCAGCGAGGAATCGGGGCCGCCGCCGCCATCGGCTTCCCGGTTCCACCGGGCACTCCCGCTGCTGCTAGCGCCGCTCCCGCTGCCGCGGCCGCCGCTGCGAACCCGGGGCCCCTGCACGCCCGGGCCGACCTGGGCCCTCACTTTCCTGCCCCTATGGCCGGGGTTGCCCCAGGCCGCGCGCAGCGCCCCCTGTCCGTGTGCCGGGGAGGCGCGCCCTGCGGCCGTCAGCGTCCCCCGGGGGGCAGGGGCTGCTGGCCGCGGCCGAGACCGCGGGCGGAGGGGGCCGGGACCACGCGCTGGCGGCGGAGGTATCCCCCAACCCTTCCCCCCCCATATAAAGAGATACAATGTTTCCTTTTATGGCGAGGCCGCTCCTTATATGGTGAGCCCCAGCGCCCCCGCCCTATTGGTCCGCGCTTCCGGCACCTCCGCTCCCCATTGGCCGGACGGGGACACTTATTTGCATAGGCATACGGAACTCGCTGCTGTCATCCCGCGTCAGACCGCGATTCCGAGAGGGGCGGAGACAACTCCTTAAAGGAACAGGCCCGCCGAGCCGGCTCCGCCCCCAAGTGTTGAAGCGTAGTGGAGTATGGAGAGGGGCTGGCGCCGAGGAAGCCTAGCAGAGGGCTGGAATACTGTCTTGCCGAGAAGAGGGAACCCGAGTGCATTGGGGGTTTAAAGCAAACGAGGAAAAACACTCGCTAATTCCAGCGAAGGCGTGCAGGCATAGATTGGAGCACTTCCATCACTTCCTGAGGAAGGTAAAGTGGTTGGAGCCGAGCGAGCGTGCGTGTTTAGACTCCTCCAGCCCAGCGGCTCCACTCCCGTCCCGTCCGTCTCGTCGCCTCCCCTCCCACCCCCACTACTTCCCTTTCTTTCTCTTTTCAAAGGATCAACACTTTCCCACAAGTCTCGCTGCGAGGTCACATCATTCATCATCCTCTACACTGGGGGGTCTTTGGCAGACACACATCTGGACGAGGAGGAGGGACAGACGTCCTCCCATCCATGGTGGGGGCAGGGCGGAGAGTGAGAGGTCAGTGAAGACTTCCAGCTGCCGGCTGTGCTGAAAGAGGGGGTGGTCTGGAGGATGAAGCACACCCCGCAGCCAGTGCAGAGGCCTGAAGTACAGTGGGATAGGAGGATTAAAAGTGAAAAAAGACGCAAAGGTTAAAACGTGGGTATTACAAAGCCCGCGTTAAGGGTCCGAGAGGCTGAGTCTTTGCTCTAAGATAGAGAAAACAGCTTGAACTTCTGTGTTACTGAAATTACTCAAATCTGGTCGGAGAGGGTGGTGCACACATTTAATTCTAGCTATTCCTGAGGCTGAGGCAGGAGGATTGCCCTGAGTTCAAGACCAGCCTAACCTACGTACTGAGTGCCGAGCCAGCCAAGACCACACAGCAAAACCAGTCAAAAAAAAAAAAAAAATTACTCAAATAAGAAGTTTGCCTGCCTTTTGGTAGTCCTGCGCCTGGAAACAAGAGATTGTTTCCAGGTCCATTCTTTGGTGTTGGTATCCATCCCTCAAGTTCTGAATATAGATTTAATGGGGGCAAAGAGTAAAGAAAGCCACAACAGCGGTCTGTGGCTAGTTATACGGAGCTACATGTAGTAAGTCGCCCCAATCCATCCTGATGTGTTTAATGAGATGGGTTTCCTCTACGTGCTGTTGTGAAGAAGAAAAAGTGTCATTGTACTGGTATGACACAAGTATTCGAACAAACGAGCTAGCCAGATATGGTGGCTCATGCCTGCAACACTGAGGAGGCCAAGACACCAGAAAGAGATCATATAATAAGTATATTATTATACACACACGAGATTAAGGACTTAGATGACGGCTTAGTCAGTGAAATGTTTGCTTGGAAAGCATGAAGATCTGAGTTCAAGCCCCAGACCTCACGTCAAAAAAGTCAATTATAAACCAGTAGAGGTTGGTGGCACACGCCTTCTATCTCAGCAGAGGCAGGGCCAGGTGGATCTCTGTGAGTTTGAGGCCAGCCTGGTCTACGGAGCGAGTTCCAGGACAGCCAGGGCTACACAGAGAAACCCTGTCTGGGGGACAAGGGGCAGCCACGGTGGTACATGCTTGTATCGATTTCAGTGCTGGGAGGAGACAGGCAGACACCTGGGGACCCCTGGTCCCTCAGGCTACCCTACGTGGCAGCTGAGTGAGGGACAGTGTCTTTAAAAACAAGCCTGGGCTGGTGACCTGGCTCAGTGGGTAAAGGCCAGCCTGGTGACCTGGGACCAGCATGGTGGAAGGAGAGAACCAGCTCTCAAAGTTGTCCTCTGTACCTGCATACACACTGCAGTGCGTGTGCACCCACACATTTTTAAAAATAAAAACCACAGTGGACAGCTTCCAAGGAATGACAGTGAAGACTGCACTATGGTCTCCCCACCCTCACCCAGGCATACAGAAACAAAGACCAGGGCGAGTATTAAGTGTCCAAGTCTCAGTCATCACAGGCTGGTACTGAACTTACGGTATAGCTGAGGATGGCTTTGAACATCTACTCCTCCCCCACTCCAGCCCTCTAGTGCTCCCATAAAGAGCTGGAGACACCACACCCAGTTGCACAAAACTTCTGTATGGGCTGGGTGTGGAGGAGCATGCCTGTAATCTCAACACTCACGAGGCAGAGGTGCACCAGTCTATGAGTTCCAGACCAGCCAGGGCTATAAAGTGAGACCCTTTCTCAAAACACACACACACACACACACACACACACACACACACACACACACACACACACTAAAAACCACCAAGCACTTTTGTTTGCATTATATATAGGTTGGACCATATGAAAGTACTATTCCATAGGTCAAGGGTGTAAAATTGTTGATTTCATCTGTTTGCACTGGGTGTCAATGTTCACTGCATTGCTCACTATGAGTCACACACAGTTCAAAACCATGAGAAATATCAAGAGATTAGTGATAATGTATGTGCACACATGTACATACAACATAGGTTTAGTCACTGAGTCTCTGAAAACAGGAACTAGGATCACGCCTCCCTCACATTTCTCTAATTTGCACCAAAGGTACTTACACATATGGAACGCATTAGCTTAAGAGGCAGAAGAGGTCAGACATATACATTGATTCTGCAAGAGTTCATGGGTCACAGGTAGAGCGGGGGGTGGGGGATGGGGATGGGGATGGAGTCTGAAATCCACAGCCCTGTGGTTTCATCCCCACCCAGCTTCCAAAGACTTTGAGTCCTGTACTGCAAGGCAGCACTCCATCACATCCACAGTGGGCGGTGTCCAGGAAGAACCCTGCCTGCCTCAGCTTTCCTTCTCCTGGGTTACTGTGCTGTGTCACAACCTTCTTAGGTGACGTCATTCACACTGCCCTTGGTCACCACAGGAAGGCAGGGGGAGACTCAAGCCCATACCATGTCACATGACTGCAGGTTCAGGAGCCAAAGCCATTGATGCGGATCACAGGGCTGGAAAGATGGCTCAGTGGTCCAGAGCACTGGCTGCTCTTGGAGAGGACCCAGGTTTGGTTCCCAGCACCCACATGCCAGCTCACAGCCATCTGTCACTCCAGTTACATGGCATGTCTTCCTCTGGTCTCGGTAGGTATCAGGGACACATGTGGTGCACCGACGTACATGGAAGTAAAACCCCCATGTACATTAAAAAAAAAATCTTTTTGCAGAAGCAGGCAGATCTCTGTGAGTTCAAGGCCAGCCTGGTATACAGAGCCAGCTTCAGGACAGCAAAGGCTACACAGGGAAACGATTTCTCGAAAAACAAACAAGCCAAATCTTTTTTTAAATGTATTAATGGGGTGGGAGATGTAGCAGTGTGTAGAGTACTTGCCTAACCACCACCACATAAACCAGGCACAGTGGTATATATGTGTATACTAGTATGTATATACTAGGACTCTGGAGCTGGGTTAAATCTCTAACACTGAGACAACAGGCTGAAATGCCTATTTAATGTATCAAAGCCAGGTTCTCCCAGCATCCCTCAGTCCCTACCTGTTACAGGGAGTGGCTGTCATACCCCGCCCTCCACCCTGAACTCTTCAGCCCAGAGGCTGGGTTGCCCTTCCCCCAGAGGCTCTTCCCTATATAATCCAGACATTTTGGTTACCGGTTCTTCTCATACCTTTGGCCTCCTGGCTGCTGTACCTGGTGCCCTTCTTACCCCATTTCCTCCTGCGCAGGCCTCCCCCCCTCCCTCCCCCACTCCACACGTGGCCCAGCTCAGTCAGGGTCATTCCACTCGACTCTTCCAGATATCCCTGTCTCTGGCTATGCTCTCTCTCCCTTTTATTTATGATAACTTTCTCCTCCACCATACCTAGGAACAGTCATGTTCCTTTCCTTTATACTTCTTTTTTTCATTCAAGGTAGAAACAAGAGTATTAGAAAAAAGTTCAAGGTTATCCTTGGCTACATAGTGAGTTAGGGGCCAACCTGGAGTCTATGAGGCCCTGAACTAACAACAAAAATTCATAGATGTGTTTTATTTGGATCATACAACATTTGTGCTTCTAAATAACACTGTTTATTACATTAGTTTTTTTTTTTTTTGTGTGTGTGTGTGTATTCATCTATGCATGCAGTACACACACACCACAATATTCAGGAGTAAGCTCCACATGACGTGGAGGTTCAGTTCCTAGAGGGACCCAATGCCCTCTTCTGACCTCCTCTGGCACCAAGCACACACATGGTATACAGATACACATGCAGATTAAAAAATAATAAATTAACATTTTAATGTCAGTCGTGGACTGGAAGGGCTCGGTGGTTATGTGCTGGCTCCCCTTCCAGGGGACCTGAGCTGGGTGCCTAGCACTCATGCTGGGTTGCTCATGACCAGCTCCAAGGGATTCAACACCCTCTTCAGGAGTCTGTGGGTACCTGCATTCACAGGCTCACAGACACAGACAGACAGACAGATACACATACACAATTAAAGACAATAAATTTAAATCTTAAAAATGATTGCCGTGGAGCTGGAGACAGCTCAGAAGAGTACTTGCTGCTCTTCCAGAGGACCTAGATTCAATTCCCAGTACCCACATGGCAGCACTCAGCTGTCTGTAACTCCAATCCCAGGGGATCCAATGCCCTCTTCTGGACTCTTAGAGCACTGAACACATGTGGTAAATGAACAGACATACAAGCAGGCCAAACACCTATATATGGACATGCATACATACATAGATACATACATACGTTACATAGAAAGTGTCTTCATACATAGAAAGTGTCTTCAGTCCCAGTACTTGGGGGGCAAGAGGCAAGCAGATCTGTGTGAGTTTGAGGCCAGCCTGATCTACATAGCATATTCCAGGACAGCCAAAGCTACGTAACAGAGCCTCTATCTAAAAAAAAAAAAAAAGACTGTCACAACACCCTGTTGAGGTGAGGGTCTCAGCTGTGACGGCAAGTTAGAGGGAACTAAAAGGAAATCATAAGCCAGTGTGCCCAGGAAAATTCTAGAAAGCCATGCTGCAAACTCTAACAGTACTTATCTCTAGACTAGGTTTGGGACAAAAAGAAGTACATTGTGCTTACGTGGGTACCTACCATCAGACTTTTTCTACAATCAGAATTACACTTTTACCTACTTTTTTCTCTTACATTCAAGCAAAACTCAAGACACAAGGCAGAGGTGAGCTAAATGGATTTTGATGCTGGCATTGGGGTTAAGGTTCTGGTTGGGAATGGTGGCCCATGCTTGCCATCCCAGTACTTGGGAAGTAGAGGCAGAACATCAGGAGTTCAAGAGCAGCCTCAGCTGCTAGTGAGTTGAAGACCATTTCTAGACCACACTTGAGATCCTGCCGCACACAAACCAGTAACACTAAAAACAGTTTTACTGTCGAATAAGGAAGACTCTCCTAACACTGGTACCCTTCAGAGAGAGCAAAGTTAGTGAAGGAGATTCCTCAGATTCGGTCAAGCAGGCAGAGGGAAGGACACATCAAGAAAATAGGAGTTAAAGACTGAGGTAAGAGGGTCGGAGGGGCGACCTTTTTTTATGTAGCTGAAGGTGGCTTTGAACTTCTTTGTTCTTTCTTAAATTGAAAACACTAGTTTTTATTATTGTTATTATTTTGTTTATGGGTGTTTATCATGCATGTATGTCTGTGTTCTGTGTGTATTCCTGGTACATATGGAGGCTAGATACCCAGGAACTGGAGTCACAGATGGTTGTGAGCAGCCAAGTGGGTACTGGGTACTGACGCTGGGTGCTCAGGGAGAGTAGCCAGTGTTTGCTCTTAATGGCTGAACCACCTGTCCAAGCCCCAGCCTTGATCCTCCTGCCTCTCCCGACCAGATCCTGGGGTTACAGGAATATACCTCCATGCTTGGTTTATGGTTGGGGATCTAACTCGGGGCTTCATGATGCCAGGCAAGTACCCTATCAGTGGGGTGGTTTTATTTATTTTGCTTTTTTGAGAGAAATTGGCCTCTGGCCTCTGCCTCCTGAGGCATTTTCCAAGTATATATAATATATATAAACTCCATAATGTATATACTTTATATTTATCTATTCTTTATATATAATATATAAATATTTATTTACTTTGTGTATTTCAGTGTTCTACCTGAATGTATGTATGCGTGCTGTTTGTGTACCTGATACCTGAGGAAGACAGAAGAGGGGGTCTGATCTCCTGGAACTGGAGTTAGGGATGGTTGTGAGCTACCATGTGGGTGCTGGGAACTGAACCTGGGTCCTCTGCAAGAGCAACGAACAAGGATCTTAACCACTGAACCATTTCCCATCTCATTTTTTGTGTTTTTGTCAAGATTTACTTTTATTTCATGTGTTTTACCTTTGTGTGTGTGTGTGTGTGTGTGTGTGTGTGTGTGTGTGTGTGTGTGTATACACGCGTGTGTGCACGCCTGGTAACCCCTTTTGGCCCACTGGTGCCAAAAGAGGGTATTGGACTCCCTGGAACTAGTTATAGCCAGTTGTAACTGCTGCTTACATGGGTGTGAGAAACTGAAACCCAGGTCCTCTGCAAGACAGCCAGTGCTCTCAGCCACTAAGCCATCTCTCCAGCTCCTGGCCTTCCTAGTTTTAAAGGGACTCGGAGCCTGAATATGTCACTAACCCCTTTTCTGGTCCTCCATGTCCATTACACGTCTACATTCCCTGAGTGTGGGGACCGAGTCACCAGCAAAGAGTAAGCGGCCGTCACACAGGTTAAGACGTATTACAAAACATCTCTGAACTGGAGAGCAGACCAGTATCTACTGCACAGTCCTATCCACACCCTACTAGATGAAATGAAGTCACAAAGAACTCTATTCATGAGCAAAGGCAGCGAAGAGTCTTACAAACAGACTGTAAAAAAGGCTTCTTTATTGAGAGCAGCGAGTGTAAAAAAAACAAAACAAAAAAAACAAAACAAACAACAATAACAATAACAACAATAAAAGTATAAGGCAGGGGTGGCCCACCCTCCCCAATTCCTCTAGGGTCCCCCCAGACCTCCCCATGCCCACCCACCCCACGCTGCAATTACATAAAAAAGCCGCCCATGTGCATACAAAAAGGGCGGGCTGTATAAGTGTCAAAAGGCCCTGAACACTTCATCTGCCAGGCACTTGGGATGAGGAAAGGATTTGGGGGACGGGTCTGGGTTAGTGTGCACAAACCCGCAGCGGGGAGGCTATGTCCTCCACAACCTGCTAGACCCACCCCAGGTGGGACCCATGGGCCAAGAGGACTGTTGGTCCTGAGTGCCCAGAGCTATCCTGGAATTTGCGTACTTTAGTAAATTAGTTCCCCAAACCTAGCTCGGCCCAAGCCCAGCCCTCCCTAGGCAACATTGGCAGATGAGTGGCAGAGCTGGACCTGGCCAAAAGAGGTCTCAGACCAGAAATCGGGGTTACCTGAGGCACCCATACTGTCCCTGATGAGGAAAGGGGGCAAAGAAAGGTGCCCAGCCCAACACCTTAGTCACCCAGCCTGGGTTCGAGTCAGCCTCCCCAATGGCTGAGGCGAGGCGAAATGCCTGGGCACCGCCTGCCCTCAACAATGCCCGCTGGGCTTGGGCAGGGACCCCAGGCCAAGAAGGACAGGATAATCTTGCCCATCATGCTTCAGGCTCCCCTCAGGAGGTGTTCTCCCCTGAAGCACAGCCTGCAAGGCCCCCTCACTGCTTGCCCTCTGCAGGGCTGTCTCCCAGGGTGCTGGCGATCTCACTGAAGGAGGGCCGGTCCTTGGGGTTCAGGGCCCAGCAGCGCTGCATCAGCCGGTAGAGCTTGGAGGGGCAGCCTTCGGGCTGTGGGAGTCGGGCCTTCCCAGCCTGCAAGTCTGCAGGGCACACGGGGCAGAGTGTTAGCCTGGATGTTGAACGACTTTAACACCTGCCGGGGTGTGCAGTTCCCACAGCAGTCGCCCAAGGGCCACTCTGCTCTGGGGAGTACTGGTCAGTGAGGGTGGGTACCATATTTTAAGACTATGGCAAAGATCTTGTAAGACCAAGAGATAACTCCGCTCCCCAAGTTCACTCTGGTTGGTAGGCAGGGTCCCTGTGGGAGCTGAAGCGACTGAGTGACAGCTGGAGGAGACACTGGGGTAAGTGCTGCTTATTACCCAGTATAAAGTGCTCCATAAGTTAGTTTTGTGTTTTGCAATACTGAGGATGAACCTGGGACTTTGCAGATGGTAGTCAAGGGTCTATCACCTCCCACACAACCTGACCCTGCTTCTCAGTATTTTTAAAACTTTTTTTTTTGTTTTTGTTTTGTTTTTTGAGACAGCGTTTCTCTGTGTAACCCTGTCTGTCCTGAGCTCAGCTTTGTAGACCAGGCTGACCTCAAACTCGCAGAGATCCACCTGCCTCTGCCTCCCAAGTGCTGGAATTAAAGGCATGTGCCACTACACCTAGCTGAAATTATTTATTGGTGAGCCATCTTGCTAGCCCATATTTACATGTTTTTAACACCTGGAGAGGTCATATCTTCATAACTGCTAAGTACCAGCCCCAAGGGAGGAGGAGGTAGGCTCAATAACCCTGGGGCCTGAGCAAGCAGAGGTGGGATGGAGAGGGTGGGGTAATATCCAGAATCATCTCTCAGGAACACGGCTCCTTACCTGCCAGCACTTCATCATCTGCCTGTCCACCATGGGGCATCTCTCCATGCGTGAACACTTCCCACATCAGCACACCAAAGGCCCAGACGTCAGACTTGGTGGAGAAATCCCCCTCCAGGACGGCCTCTGGGGACATCCAACGCAGCGGTACCCAGGCCTGCCGGAAGTGGTAGTACTCACTGCACACAGAAGCAACACAGGGATGGAGGTCAGAGGCCACGGCCTGGGAGCCCAGCCTCACCTCAAACCAGGACTCTCCCTGGCTGGGCCCCGCCTTTCCCAAAGTAGACCTCAAAGGAATCGGTAACGTGGATGCTGAGCACAGGGGTACGCTGGATCAACTCTGGACGTGGATCCATTTGAGTGAGGTTTGATGGTTTTAAAATTCCATTAAGAGGGGTTGGAGAGATGGCTCAGAGGTTAAGAGCACTAGCTATTCTTCCAGAGGACCTGGATTCAGTTCCCAGCACCCAGATGGCAGTTCACAGCCACCTGTACCTCCAGTCCCAGGGGATCTGATGACCTCTTCTGACCTCAGGAACTAAGCATGCACAGGATGCATATACATTCATGCCAGCAAAGACTCATAAAAAAACAAAAAAAAAAAAAAAAATGAAACCCAGGCTTGGTGATACAAGCCTGTAATCCCAGCTACTTAGAAGGCTGAGGCAGGGGGATGATGAGTTCAAAGCTTACTTAGGTT